>NC_092169.1:52593085-52915630 GCF_045791955.1 Oncorhynchus clarkii lewisi
GGGCCCAATAATGTCTGTACCCTGTTCTGTGCCGTTGTCTGGGCCCAATAATGTCTGTACCCTGTTTTGTGCCGTTGTCTGGGCCCAATAATGTCTGTACCCTGTTTTGTGCCGTTGTCTGGGCCCAATAATGTCTGTACCCTGTTTTGTGCCGTTGTCTGGGTCCAATAATGTCTGTACCCTGTTTTGTGCCGTTGTCTGGGCCCAATAATGTCTGTACCCTGTTTTGTGCCGTTGTCTGGGCCCAATAATGTCTGTACCCTGTTTTGTGCCGTTGTCTGGGCCCAATAATGTCTGTACCCTGTTTTGTGCCGTTGTCTGGGTCCAATAATGTCTGTACCCTGTTTTGTGCCGTTGTCTGGGCCCAATAATGTCTGTACCCTGTTTTGTGCCGTTGTCTGGGCCCAATAATGTCTGTACCCTGTTTTGTGCCGTTGTCTGGGCCCAATAATGTCTGTACCCTGTTTTGTGCCGTTGTCTGGGTCCAATAATGTCTGTACCCTGTTTTGTGCCGTTGTCTGGGTCCAATAATGTCTGTACCCTGTTTTGTGCCGTTGTCTGGGCCCAATAATGTCTGTACCCTGTTTTGTGCCGTTGTCTGGGCCCAATAATGTCTGTACCCTGTTTTGTGCCGTTGTCTGGGCCCAATAATGTCTGTACCCTGTTTTGTGCCGTTGTCTGGGCCCAATAATGTCTGTACCCTGTTTTGTGCCGTTGTCTGGGTCCAATAATGTCTGTACCCTGTTTTGTGCCGTTGTCTGGGTCCAATAATGTCTGTACCCTGTTTTGTGCCGTTGTCTGGGTCCAATAATGTCTGTACCCTGTTTTGTGCCGTTGTCTGGGTCCAATAATGTCTGTACCCTGTTTTGTGCCGTTGTCTGGGTCCAATAATGTCTGTACCCTGTTTTGTGCCGTTGTCTGGGCCCAATAATGTCTGTACCCTGTTTTGTGCCGTTGTCTGGGCCCAATAATGTCTGTACCCTGTTTTGTGCCGTTGTCTGGGTCCAATAATGTCTGTACCCTGTTTTGTGCCGTTGTCTGGGTCCAATAATGTCTGTACCCTGTTTTGTGCCGTTGTCTGGGTCCAATAATGTCTGTACCCTGTTTTGTGCCGTTGTCTGGGCCCAATAATGTCTGTACCCTGTTTTGTGCCGTTGTCTGGGTCCAATAATGTCTGTACCCTGTTTTGTGCCGTTGTCTGGGTCCAATAATGTCTGTACCCTGTTTTGTGCCGTTGTCTGGGCCCAATAATGTCTGTACCCTGTTTTGTGCCGTTGTCTGGGTCCAATAATGTCTGTACCCTGTTTTGTGCCGTTGTCTGGGCCCAATAATGTCTGTACCCTGTTTTGTGCCGTTGTCTGGGTCCAATAATGTCTGTACCCTGTTTTGTGCCGTTGTCTGGGTCCAATAATGTCTGTACCCTGTTTTGTGCCGTTGTCTGGGTCCAATAATGTCTGTACCCTGTTTTGTGCCGTTGTCTGGGTCCAATAATGTCTGTACCCTGTTTTGTGCCGATACCATGTTGTGTTGCTGCCATGATGCCGTGTTGTCACGTGTTGCTGCCACGATGCAGTGTTGTCATGTGTTGCTGCCACGATGCAGTGTTGTCATGTGTTGCTGCCATGATGTCGTGTTGTCATGTGTTACTGCCATGATGCAGTGTTGTCATGTGTTGCTGCTATGATGCAGTGTTGTCATGTGTTGCTGCTATGATGCAGTGTTGTCATGTGTTGCTGCTATGATGCAGTGTTGTCATGCGTTTCTCTTCATGTTGCGTTGTCATGCGTTTCTCTTCATGTTGCGTTGTCATGCGTTTCTCTTCATGTTGTGTTGTCATGCGTTTCTCTTCATGTTGTGTTGTCATGCGTTTCTCTTCATGTTGTGTTGTCTCGTCGTGATGTGTATTTTGTCCTATATTTTTAGCAGGCCTTTTGCCTTTTTCGTAGGCCGTCATTGTCAATAAGTATTTGTTCTTAACCGACTTGCCTAGTTAAAAAGTTTAAATAAAAACACTACTGTGGAGGTCGGAAAACATCTGACAAGACGTTGATATAAACTGTGTTAACGGGGACATTACACTGACATTCAAAGATGAATACAAGATGATGCTGAAACACTGGTGATTTAGCCAACAAATGAGTGGCAGCTTATACAGTTGACTCTGTTGGGGTCTATCTGTTAGTCAGCACCTGGAGCTGTTTGGGACAAAGGACATATTGGTTTACAGAAATCCATGCTGAGGTGTTGTTTACCTGGTCACGGTCTCCAGCTCTGTTGCATTTTCAGCACAAAACCAATACAAGTAAATATTTGTGATAATGGATAAAATCATCTTAAAGTAACTTTACTGATCTAGAAAATCCATTTAACCCTTTGGGATAAATCCGACATGGAACGTAAAAATATTTACACGACCAGTCAAACGTTTGGACACCTACTCATTCCTGGGTTTTTCATCATTTTTACTATTTTCTACACTGTAAAATAGTGAAGACATCAAAGCTATTAAATAATATATGGAATCATGTAACCAAAAAGGTGTTAAACAAATCAAAACATATTTTATATTTGAGATTCTTCAAAAAGTAGCCACCCTTTGCACACCCTTGGCATTCTCTCAACCAGCTTCATGAGGTAGTCACCTGGAATGATTTTCAATTAGCAGGTGTGCCTTGTTAAAAGTTAATTTGTGGAATGTCTTTCCTTCTTAATGTGTTTGGGCCAATCAGTTGTGTTGTGACAAGGTAGAGGTGGTATACAGAAGATAGCCCTATTTGGTAAAAGACCGAGTCCATATTATGGCAAAAACAGCTCAAATAAGCAAAGAGAAACGACAGTCCGTCATTACTTTAAAACATGAAGGTCAGTTCATTCACCGGATAATCTTTCTTTATATGAATAATAGTTTAAAACATAAATAATTGACAAATTAAATCCAGGTTATGAACATGTTACAGTAATGAGAACCCGTTACGATAAAAATGTTCATGGTCTTGGAAAACGTTTTTTTAAAACATTACATGTGAACAGTTATGATTAAGATGGACAATAATTTGATGGTATTTTATCCATTACAAAATAAAAAGGTATGTTGTTTTAAAATGTACCAAAGAGTGACACACACACTAAGCCATAACATTGTACGGACATGGCCCAATGGTATTCCTAGAAACACAGACCACAACAAGCAGTCATACAGTCCTGGAATGTGCTAGAAAACCTCTGGAATTCTGCCCATCAGCTCCGGGAAAGAGATCAGGTGATCAGGTCCCAGAAATTATTTAACTTTAAATACTTAAGTCAAATCGTTTTGTCACATACACAGTAAACAACAGGTTCCCTTACAGTGAAATGCTTACTTTACAAGCCCTTAACACAGTTCACTGCATTGTTGGTTAAGTAAAAAATATAATTATTAACAAATAAATAAATAAATTACATGGGCTCATAACTTATGTTAGTAAAGACGTAGTATACAATATAACATGACATACGGCTGAAGTTTCCTGAGCAGGGAAACCTGAGCAGGGAAACCTGAGCAGGGAAACCCGACCAGGAAACCCGACCAGGAAACCCGACCAGGAAACCCGAACAGGAAACATTAGGAAGGCGTTAATGTGTTGTACACTCAGTGCACATGTTCTAGAGAACTGGGCCCTAGAGCCCTAGTCAAAAGTAGTGCACTATTTAGGGAATAGGATGCCATTTGGGACAAAGCCTGGGACACACACAATACATCTATCACACTTCAGATACAGCTGACACCGTCTCCGCTCCAAAAGGGTGTGTGTCCTGATCTTCCAAGTGTTTGTGCATCATCATTATTAAAGGGGGTGTGTCCTGATCTTCCAAGTGTTTGTGCATCATCATTATTAAAGGGGGTGTGTCCTGATCTTCCAAGTGTTTGTGCATCATCATTATTAAAGTATGTGTGTCCTGATCTTCCAAGTGTTTGTGCATCATCATTATTAAAGTATGTGTGTCCTGATCATCCAAGTGTTTGTGCATCATCATTATTAAAGTATGTGTGTCCTGATCATCCAAGTGTTTGTGCATCATCATTATTAAAGGGGGTGTGTCCTGATCATCCAAGTGTTTGTGCATCATCATTATTAAAGGGGGTGTGTCCTGATCGTCCAAGTGTTTGTGCATCATCATTATTAAAGGGGGTGTGTCCTGATCTTCCAAGTGTTTGTGCATCATCATTATTAAAGTGTGTGTGGCCTGCACTTGCTCATGGGTTTGTGTTTTCCAAAACACTCTCCTTCCCCAAAGCCCAATATCCTGCTGCCTCAACCCAGCCCCAGAAGTAGTCAGAGTGAGGGAGTAGAAGGCCGGTCAAACAAGACACTGAACAGCCACTGGATAAAACTTGTTAGTAGAAGGTGGTGGGACTAACGCAACAATCACCTTTCAAATGAACATTTACAAGACATGTTACTGAAGGTTACTCCCCCACGCCCTCTCTACCAGAACACACGGAAGCAGGATTTCCTACCATCATCTCTCTCCTCAAAGATGTCTGTGTTTTATGACTCTAGACGAGACAGAGCTCATTTAAAAGTCATCTCTAAGAACAATAAGGATGGTTGACTCTAGTAGAACGGACACCAAACATCCTGTTCTAACTGTTCCTACTTCCTCTGTGTCTGCACGTGTGTATAAAAGAGGAACGACATGGGGCTAATAACGATGATGATATTGACCAGGCGTTTTAACACTTCCCTGTTCCTTTAGTCTGGTATAATGGAACTAAAACGGGTCACACGATGTTCCTCAAAAAGGTCTTCGTTAGGATATTCTGCCTGACTGATGCAGAAATCCATTTTGATCCAGTTAGCATCCCTCTCAATCTAGTGCAGTATAGCCAAAGCCTTGTATGGACGGCAGTCAGATATGTGCTGTGTGCTCCTATTGGTGGTTAGATCTTGTATGGATGGCAGTCAGATATGTGCTGTGTGCTCCGATTGGTGGTTAGATCTTGTATGGATGGCAGTCAGATATGTGCTCTGTGCTCTTATTGGTGGTTAGATCTTGTATGGATGGCAGTCAGATATGTGCTGTGTGCTCCTATTGGTGGTTAGATATTGTATGGATGGCAGTCAGATATGTGCTGTGTGCTCCGATTGGTGGTTAGATCTTGTATGGATGGCAGTCAGATATGTGCTGTGTGCTCCTATTGGTGGTTAGATCTCGGCGATATATTAAATGTAATAAAAAAATTGTATTTGTCACGTGGTGAATCTAAAGGGTTTAGACATCAGCGAGAAATGCTTTCCTGACGAGTCCTTCCCAAAGTAATAACAGGAGGGATAAAACACACATGAATCAAGCCACATACAAGGACCATGTATCACGAGTCCCAGTATACAGGTATGGATCTACAGATTGGTACAATACCCTCTATAAAATAAAAAAAAATGTATTTTTATACCGTGTTAAATAACTGAAAAGTTACACTAATTGGACTACCTAGCTGTCAGTTCTGTCCTGGCTGGGTTGAGAGGAAAACCCATCAGCATGGAGAAAGACCATTCAAAAACACGTAGAATTCATTTGTTGCCGGTCTAGGGTCCATGCACTCGTCATAAAACTAATTCAGAAACATAGTAACATACCGCCATACAGTCAAAATAAAGACAAATATAGAAATATGATATTTGGGCCATATCGCCCAGCCCTATTGGTGGTACTCATGTGGTTCTGAGTGGCGCTAGCAGCCAAAGGTCAAGGGTTCAATTCCCTCATGTGACCACAGACGCATGACAAAAATGGACACAGTCACTACTGTATTTTAAGTATCTTTGGATTAAAAACATCGGACTAAAGTCCTACAGTGGTGTTTTACACAGATACCTGCATAAGAGCAACCTCTACTGGACAACATGTCAGACACTAGGTCAGTCGTCTCTATAAAAGGAGAGTGTGTGTGTCTCTCTGCTGGTTCTGGGACATTAAAATCCCCAAACGTCCCCACAAGGATAGTAAAATAAGGAAAATTAACCCTCGTGCTGACAATTCCCACAGTCCCCCTGAGGACAAAGGCTAATTTAAATTTAGGAGGTTAGGATTTAGTGGTTAGGGTTAGAATTAGTGTAAGGGGTTAGGATTAGGGTTTAGGGTTAGAATTAGTGTAAGGGGTTAGGATTAGGGTTTAGTGGTTAGAATTAGTGTAAGGGATTAGGGTTTAGTGGTTAGGGTTAGTGTAAGGGATTAGGGTTTAGTGGTTAGGGTTAGTGTAAGGGATTAGGGTTTAGTGGTTAGGGTTAGAATTTGTGTAAGGGATTAGGGTTTAGTGGTTAGGGTTAGAATTAGTGTAAGGGATTAGGGTTTAGTGGGTAGGGTTAGAATTAGTGTAAGGGATTAGGGTTTAGTGGTTAGGGTTAGAATTAGTGTAAGGGATTAGGGTTTAGTGGTTAGGGTTAGAATTAGTGTAAGGGATTAGGGTTTAGTGGTTAGGGTTAGTGTAAGGGATTAGGGTTTAGTGGTTAGGGTTAGTGTAAGGGATTAGTGTTTAGTGGTTAGGGTTATAATTTGTGTAAGGGGTTAGTTTTAAGAGTTAGGTTTATGGGTTAAGGTTATGGTAAGGATTAGGGAAAATAGGATTTGGATTGGAAATATATTTGAGGTCCCCACGAGGATAGAAGAACATTGTGTGTGTGTGTGTGTGTGTGTGTGTGTACCCTGACAATATTCTCTCTGTCAGGTGTTAATTGCCTTTGCGTCATCATGTTAAATTCCTGAATCTGAGAGTCAGTTGACCATGGAAGTGCAGCCAGCTGCCCCGCCCTGAAAGGCACTACTCCAGCTGCATGAGGACACGGGGGCTGTTGTAACTAACTACCTGTCCCCGGCTGCATCAGGACACGGGGGCTGTTGTAAACAACTACCTGTCCCTGGCTGCATGAGGACACGGGGGCTGTTGTAACTAGCTGTCCCCCGGCTGTGGTCAGCCCGTCACTGACAAATGACCCTGGAAACACGAGTTGAACAAACGAAGTACGAACTGAATATGAATAATACCAGGTCATTTACATAAAACACAGCGTCAGTCAGGGTGCGTCTCCTCAGCCCTAAACACACCAGACTAGTACATAACTGCTACATGTAGCTGGGTCTGCCTTTGTAACAGAGATAACAACATACTGTAAGACCACTTCACAGCTAACTTGAAATGTTGCTAACGGAACTAGCAAATTGGGTCCTTTTCTAGAGCATAGCATGTTGATACGTTGTGGGGGAGGGCAGTCAGAGGAGTACTGGTTTGATCCCACTAAGGGGGACAGTGGAGGAAGCTGTTAGCAGAGCAGAGACGTGGGTTTCACCTTCAGTGTATTTGGGTCTTCCCAGGTTATCCTTGTTTGGGAACCCTGGTTCTCAGCTTGTGTATCTGTGTTAGCTTCAGGCTCCTCCCTCTACCTCTGTATCAGATCAGTCTTCCTCTGTCTGTCTGGATCCTTCTACTGGTCCCTGTCTACCAGTATACACAGCTCCCTTCATGATCAGTCTTCCTCTGTCTGTCTGGATCCTTCTACTGGTCTCTACCAGTATACACAGCTCCCTTCATGATCAGTCTTCCTCTGTCTGTCTGGATCCTTCTACTGGTCTCTGTCTACCAGTATACACAGCTCCCTTCATGATCAGTCTTCCTCTGTCTGGATCCTTCTACTGGTCTCTGTCTACCAGTATACACAGCTCCCTTCATGATCAGTCTTCCTCTGTCTGCCTGGATCCTTCTACTGGTCTCTACCAGTATACACAGCTCCCTTCATGATCAGTCTTCCTCTGTCTGTCTGGATCCTTCTACTGGTCCCTGTCTACCAGTATACACAGCTCCCTTCATGATCAGTCTTCCTCTGTCTGGATCCTTCTACTGGTCCCTGTCTACCAGTATACACAGCTCCCTTCATGATCAGTCTTCCTCTGTCTGGATCCTTCTACTGGTCTCTGTCTACCAGTATACACAGCTCCCTTCATGATCAGTCTTCCTCTGTCTGGATCCTTCTACTGGTCTCTGTCTACCAGTATACACAGCTCCCTTCATGATCAGTCTTCCTCTGTCTGGATCCTTCTACTGGTCCCTGTCTACCAGTATACACAGCTCCCTTCATGATCAGTCTTCCTCTGTCTGGATCCTTCTACTGGTCTCTGTCTACCAGTATACACAGCTCCCTTCATGATCAGTCTTCCTCTGTCTGGATCCTTCTACTGGTCTCTGTCTACCAGTATACACAGCTCCCTTCATGCAGCACAGTCACTATAGTGGACATCTCCACTCTGGGTTTGTAACTAGGTACATATGTGTCAAGTCTATTCCAACCTGGATACTGTTGCTAGACACTCCCCCAAACAGCCAGGCATTTCCAGTTGTAATGGTTGACTCAAAAGTTTAAAAATGACCTTGGTTGTAAAAATGTCACCGAAAGACAATGCTAGCAGGGTTTATTTAACTATGTTATCTCAAAAAGGGATATTCCCTATTTTAACTTGTACAGCACATGAAAAACAGACAACTTGGGTGTTCAACTGTGGCGCACATTTTAGGAGATGGTATGTATAGAACTGTGCCTGTTTATACAACCAAAATATGTTCTGTACTCACTGCACCAGAGACACTCAGTCTACTACAGTAACGTCATTTCATGATACTGAACTCTCGAAACTACTACTGCTTATTCTGTGTGGGATGCAACACACTGACGATAGAAATGTAGCCTATAGAGCTGTCTGTCTGGTCTCTCCTGTTGTTTATGTATAGAGCAGTTCTCAGCTGTTCTGTAAGTTGGTTTTCTATCTGAGCGTTCTGTATCCTACTCGCTGCCCTCTGAACTGTCCATCTGGTGAGTGACTGTTGATAGTCCACTACCTCCACAGACCGTTTCGACAGTATTTTAGAAGCATAGACTACTTATTGTCGGGAAGGAATTTCCACTACGGGTTTCATTATGCTCCTCCTCTTTATCGTACTTAGTCAAATAAACTTGCAATGTGCCCATGAAGACGAGACGTCTGCGTATTAACCTAGGAAAATATTTGACCATGACTGATTTCCACAGATAACATATGTTTGAGTTGCAACCACTACGCACAAGCGAACTCCGAATTTCCAAGAGAAATGGACGGACGGAGCAAAGACGTGCGTCAAGCGATCAGATATACGTTTAACGAAAACGAAATATTCAGACTGGATATTGGAGAAACTAGATTAGTAAACTCTCAACATGGCTAATAAAATCACATTAATAATCGTAAACAATCATAGCTACCTTGTCTTTGAATCCTAAACCCAGGTTCGTTCTCTCATCATGAAGTTAATTGTCTCCAAGTCGACCCCCCAAAAAACGAAAACTCTCCTTCAGAAAACTGCAACCCTGTCGCGCATGGAGACGGCGCATCTGACATCGGTGCTGTAAAAGGTAGCGTACAAACTCTCCGTAGACGTATCGTCCAATGATTAATAGGCTACAAGCCCGCCGTTGATTACTTCACTTTTTTTAAGCGAAATGTTCACTAATAACTTGAGGACAAACGAGGTTTATTCCAATTTAGAGTTTAGATTCAGTCATCGGGAGTTCCTTATCCTTCCTCCTCGCACCGGTGACACAACTTTGATGATTGACGGCTGGAAGACTCCTCCTAAAAAAGGTATGACGTTGCCTATGTACCCGCTCAGGAGTTGAAAACAAATCGTTTTTTTTTTATTCAAACGGCAGTAAAACAAAAATGATGGAGTGAGTTTTAGTAAAAAATAGCTTGATGTAATAATTTGTTATAGGGACATATGTGGTAGGCTAATGCTGCATGCACACAGGTTATCGTCATAAACTACATTTTACATACACCTTGATCACACCGACAGTGTTATTGCGCTAAATGGTATGCAGCGTCATCTGGATATGTGGGCAACAAAAGTTCAACATTCACCTTCTGCTACCATTTCTGTCAATTTGATGCATACTTTAGATTAATCCAATGTATGTACCACACAGAAAGCACTGAAACTGCCTCTGCAATGCAACGCTGCAAGGCTAACACAGCGTTCCTTTGGAAATGAATGTACTTCTGGTGTTACAAAACGCAAGGACACTGTAGGTGTCTCTCCCCCCCCCCCCCCCAACTCTCCTTCCTCCCTCCCCCCCAACTCTCCCTCCTCCTCCTCCTCCCTCTCTCCCCCCCACCTCTCCCTCCTCCTCCCTCCCCCCCACCTCTCCCTCCTCCTCCTCCCTCTCTCCCCCCACCTCTCCCTCCTCCTCCCTCTCTCCCCCCCACCTCTCCCTCCTCCTCCCTCTCTCCCCCCCACCTCTACCTCCCCCTCTCCCCCCACCTCTACCTCCCCTTCTCCCCCCACCTCTACCTCCCCTTCTCCCCCCACCTCTACCTCCCCTTCTCCTCCACCTCTCCCTCCTCCTCCCTCTCTCCCCCCACCTCTCCCTCCTCCTCCCTCCCCCCCACCTCTACCTCCCCCTCTCCCCCCACCTCTACTTCCCCTTCTCCCCCCACCTCTCCCTCCTCCTCCCCGTCTCCCCCACCTCTCCCCCCCACCTCCCTCCCTATACCCCCACCTCTCCCCTCCCTCCCCCCCACCTCTCCCTCCCCCCTCTCTCTCCCCCCACCTCTACCCCCCACCTCTCTCTCCCTCTCCCCCCTCTCCCTTTCGCTCTCTTTTCACCCCTCCCCCTTTCGCTCTCTCTCTCCCCTCTCTCTCTCTGAACAGGGACATGTTGAAATTCACGTGACTGATCTCACTATGCTCAGTGTGCTACGATGACTATCTCTGCCATGCTAATGTGGTGGTGGGGGAACACATGGGTCGTGGGTCCCTATATAGTGCACTACCTTTGACCAGGTCACAGGTCACTCTGGTCAAAAGTAGTGCACTAATGGGGAACAGCCTAGGAACAGTGGGTTAACTGCCTTGTTCAGGGGCAGAACAACAGATTTTTACCTTGTCAGCTCAGGGATTCGGTCTAGCAACTTTTCGGTTACTGGCCCAACACTCTAACCACTAGACTACCTGCTGGTTACTGGCCCAACGCTCTAACCACTAGACTACCTGCTGGTTACTGGCCCAACACTCTAACCACTAGGCTACCTGCTGGTTACTGGCCCAACACTCTAACCACTAGACTACCTGCTGGTTACTGGCCCAACACTCTAACCACTAGACTACCTGCTGGTTACTGACCCAACGCTCTAACCACTAGGCTACCTGCTGGTTACTGGCCCAACACTCTAACCACTAGACTACCTGCTGGTTACTGGCCCAACACTCTAACCACTAGACTACCTGCTGGTTATTGGCCCAACACTCTAACCACTAGACTACCTGCTGGTTACTGGCCCAACACTCTAACCACTAGGCTACCTGCTGGTTACTGACCCAACGCTCTAACCACTAGACTACCTGCTGGTTACTGGCCCAATGCTCTAACCACTAGGCTACCTGCTGGTTACTGGCCCAACGCTCTAACCACTAGACTACCTGCTGGTTACTGGCCCAACGCTCTAACCACTAGACTACCTGCTGGTTACTGGCCCAACACTCTAACCACTAGACTACCTGCTGGTTATTGGCCCAACACTCTAACCACTAGGCTACCTGCTGGTTACTGGCCCAACACTCTAACCACTAGGCTACCTGCTGGTTACTGACCCAACGCTCTAACCACTAGGCTACCTGCTGGTTACTGGCCCAACAATCTAACCACGAGGCTACCTGCCATCCCATCTTGTTTTGGGGTGTTTTGGTTAATGGCTAAAATTCGCTCGCTAGCTAACCAACAACTGTAACGATGTATCTGAGAGACAACAAGCGCTCATTGTGCAACTTGATTTATGTTTTCAATGAACATAGGAGACTAAATATAGTTGACATGTTGTCAGCAGTCTAAGCCAACCCCGTCTGTTTTGCCCCAAAGTTGCATAGGCGGCGGTTTTGTTGCTAAACAACCAACCCCTCTATGTGTGGGTGTTTGTATTAGTTGTGTATTTACAGTAGACCTACTCTCAGTACTCTTTTCTCTGTGTGTGTGTGTGTGTGTGTGTGTGTGTGTGTGTGTGTGTGTGTGTGTGTGTGTGTGTGTGTGTGTGTGTGTGTGTGTGTGTGTGCATGCATGCATGTCTGTGTTTGTGTGTTTTGAGGGAGTTTCTCCTTGAGGCAGATGGGTCTCTCTCTCTCATTCATCATGTGTAGTAGGCAGCTCCACAGCAGGGGGGGGAAACCCCCGCTCTGCTTCCCCAACCAGAGAGCACCTCGTGGGGGAAGAAGTCTGTGCTGAGGGCACACTCCCTTCTGGGTCTCTGAGCCACAGCTGCACAACACGAGGGCAACAACAGACCTTTCTTGTGAATTTTATTTCATAACTACTGTCTTTCATTTCAGAGACAAATCACTCTTCAAGGATTTCACGCTTTTCAGTTTAAGTTTTTAAGCACAGTTTTTTTTCAAGATATCCTTTTCAATTTCTCAAGGCCTTATATTAAACAATATATTTCGACAATATGCACAAACTCTGTCTATTTAGTTATTTATTTACGGCAAGACTGTTGAACTGTCATCTCAGCCTGTGTTATTTTCACAACAAAAACAATATCAGTTGCAAAATATAAAGCAAATACTTTGGATAAAGCTCAAGACCACTCACAGTAAGGTCTGCCCCCGGCCCTCACAGTAAGGTCTGCCCCCGGCCCTCACGGTAAGGTCTGCCCCCGGCCCTCACAGTAAGGTCTGCCCCCGGCCCTCACGGTAAGGTCTGCCCCCGGCCCTCACGGTAAGGTTTGCCCCCGGCCCTCACAGTAAGGTCTGCCCCCGGCCCTCACGGTAAGGTCTGCCCCCGGCCCTCACGGTAAGGTCTGCCCCCGGCCCTCACGGTAAGGTCTGCCCCCGGCCCTCACGGTAAGGTCTGCCCCCGGCCTTCACGGTAAGGTCTGCCCCCGGCCCTCACGGTAAGGTCTGCCCCCGGCCCTCACGGTAAGGTCTGCCCCCGGCCCTCACGGTAAGGTCTGCCCCCGGCCCTCACAGTAAGGTCATCCCTATCAGGGCTGAGTGGCTTCAAGTGTGAGGTGTGGCACCGCAGCCTAACAAGGCTGAGTGGCTTCAGGTACGAGGCGTGGCCATCACGGTAAGGTCTGCCCCCGGCCCACACGGTAAGGTCTGCCCCCGGCCCTCACGGTAAGGTCTGCCCCTGGCCCTGTAGCTTATTGTCAGCCACTTAAAATAAGGGCTGTGTTTAGTATAGGCTTACTCTGGCGTGACATTTTGATAACTATGCCAATTTCTCTTGGACAAGATTACTTTTTATATATATATATATATATATATATATATATATATATATATATATATATATATATATATATATATATACACAGTGGGGCAAAAAAGTATTTTGTCAGCCACCAATTGTGCAAGTTCTCCCACTTAAAAAGATGAGAGAGGCCTGTAATTTTCATCATAGGTACACTTCAACTATGACAGACAAAATGAGAAAAAACATCCTACAATGTGTTCCTCTAGTCCAGGTACAATATATATATATAATGCTTTTAGTTTTTGGAATATTTAGGACTAATTTATTCCTTGCCACCCATTCTGAAACTAACTGCAGCTCTTTGTTAAGTAATGCAGGGATTTCACCCACTTTAGTAGCTGAAGTGTATAGTGTTGAGTCATAGACACACTGACTTTACTTAAAGCCAGTAGCTTGTCATTAGTAAAGATTTTAAAAAGTAAGGGGCCTAGACAGCTGACCTGGGGGAATACCTGATTCTACCTGGATTATGTTGGAGAGGCTTCCATTAAGAACACCTTCTGTGTTCTGTTAGACAGGTAACTCTTTATCCACTGAAAGTCTGTTGTCAATTTGTTTACAGTAAAATAGCATTGTATCTGGTCAAACAATTCTTTCCCAAAGTTTACTAAGGGTTGGTAACAAGCTGAATGGTTGGCTATTTGAGCCAGTAAAGGGGGCTTTACTATTATTATTATTCTTTGGTAGCGGTTTTACTTTTGCTTCCCTCCAGGCCTGAGGGCACACATTTTCTAGTAGGCTTAGATTGAATATATGGAAAATAGGAGTGGCAATATCGTCCACTATTATCCTCAGTAATTTTCCATCCAAGTTGTCAGACCCCGTGGCTTGTCATTGTTGATAGACAACAATTGTTGAACCTCTTCCACACTCACTTTACATAATTCAAAAGTGCAATGCTTGTCTTTCATAATTTGATCAGCTATACTTGGATGTGGAGTGTCAGCGTTTGCTACCGCCATGTTATGCCTAAATGTTCTAATCTTGCCAATGAAAAATAAAGTAATTGGCACTATCAGTGGGTTTTGTGATGAATATTCTTTACATCAACAACATAGGAATCACTACAAAATGTATTGTCTGACCTCTTCTACACTATATTTGTAAGGAACAATGCTGAAGACAAGAAGAAGGTACATGGAGTGAACATTTAATGTAACACGGACATGAAACAGAACAGGAACAGCGTCTGGACAGGGGAAAAATAACGACATCAATGCTGACACAGGGAACAAACTGAGGAGCAGACAGAAATAGGGTGGGTAATCAACAAAGTAATGTTGTCCAGCTAAGGCGTGGAAGCCCGACGAGCCAGCTAAGGCGTGGAAGCCCGACGAGCCAGCTAAGGAGTGGAAGCCCGATGAGCCAGCTGAGCCATCCCCGGTTCCAATGGCGACGGCACCAGGACCCGACGTCACCAACCAAAACAAAAACTCCCTGATGCTTCCTTTCGTGGTCAAATCAAATTGATTTATATAGCCCTTCTTACATCAGCTGATATCTCAAAGTGCTGTACAGAAACCCAGCCTAAAACCCCAAACAACAAGCAATGCAGGTGTAGAAGCACGGTGGCTAGGAAAAACTCCCTAGAAAGGCCAAAACCTAGGAAGAAACCTAGAGAGGAACCAGGCTATGAGGGGTGGCCAGTCCTCTTCTGGCTGTGCCGGGTGGAGATTACAACAGAACATGGCCAAGATGTTCAAATGTTCATAAATGACCAGCATGGTCAAATAATAATAATCACAGTAGTTGTCGAGGGTGCAACAAGTCAGCACCCCAGGAGTAAATGTCAGTTGGCTTTTCATAGCCAATCATTAAGAGTATCTCTACCGCTCCTGCTGTCTCTAGAGAGTTGAAAACAGCAGGTCTGGGACAGGTAGCACGTCTGGTGAACTGGTCAGGGTTCCATAGCCGCAGGCAGAACAGTTGAAACTGGAGCAGCAGCAAGGCCAGGTGGACTGGGGACAGCAAGGAGTCATCATGCCAGGTAGTCCTGAGGCATGGTCCTAGGGCTCAGGTCCTCCGAGAGAGAGAAAGAAAGAAAGAGAGAATTAGAGAGAGCATACTTAAATTTACACAGGATACCGGATAAGACAGGAGAAGTACTCCAGATATAACAGACTGACCCTAGCCCCCGACACATAAACTACTGCAGCATAAATACTGGAGGCTTATGTGGTGTCAGCATTCTTTACGGATCGACGCTGGAGACGAGAAGCAGGTACAGGGAGTGAACATTTAATGAAACACGGACATGAAACAGAACATGAACAGCGTCTGGACAGGGGAAAAATAATGACATCAATGCTGACACAGGGAACAAACTGAGGAGCAGACAGATATAGAGGGGGTAATCAACAAAGTAATGGAATACAAGTGAGTCCAATATTGCACAGCTGAACGTAATGATGGTGACAGGTGTGCGTAGTGAAGGGCAGCCTGGCGCCCTCGAGTGCCAGAGAGGGAGAGCGGGGGTAGGCGTGACAATATTAGGCCCAGCCTTTGGAACTTTGGTTTTTCTAGATATGGCTACTATATTGTGATCACTACATCCGATGGATTTGGATACTGCTTTAAAGCTAATTTTTGCAGCATTAGTAAAGATGTGATAAATACATGTTGATGATTTCATTCCTGTGCTGTTTGTAACTACCCTGGTACGTTGACTGATAACCTGATCCAAGTTGCAGGCACTGGTTACAGGTTGAAGCTTTTTCTTGAGTGTGCAGCTTGATGAAAGCCAGTCAATATTTAAATCACCCACAAAATATACCTCTCTGTTTATATCACATAAATTTTCAAGCATTTCACACGTTATCCAGATACTGACTGTTAGCACTTGGTGGTCTATAGCATCTTCCCACAAGAATGAGCTTTAGGTGAGCCAGATGAACCTTTAGCCATATTACTTCAACAGTATTTAATAACATGATATCCTCTCTAAACGTTACAGGAATGTGGTCCTGAATAAAAACAGCAACACCTCCGCCATTGGTATTTCTGTATTTTCTGTAGATGTTATAACCAGGTATTGCTACCACTGTATCAAAGGTATTCATCTAACTAGCATCTAACTAGTTTCAGAGATTGTCAGAATATGAATGTCATCTGTTTCTAGATAGTAATTGATTGTGGGCTATTTTTTGCACTTTTCTGGGATACTTGATTGTTTTCATTGCTTTACTGGGAAGCATAGCAGAAGTAGACATGCTCATGTTATTTATGTTAGTGTCGGGTGAGCTGCACACAGTGGACTTCCTACTAGGGCACACTGCCTTAGTGCTAACAGTGTAACGCAGCATCATAGGCACATGATACTGTATACAATAGCTGTGGGATCAGCAGAGGCATTCAGGGCAGTAAGAGGGACATAAGTTAGGTTACTTACATTGTGTCTACCAATGCCCCTGGGGTAATGTACATTTGTTGAAGCATTATGACAACTCAGTGACACAATGGTATGGATTAACTGAGCTGGGCTTGGGTCATTGATAAGTCATTGTCTCAACGCACCCTTATGTTGTGAAAGGATCCAGGAACCCAAATTATTTGGGTGGATCCCATCCTCCTTATAAAATTTGTTTTGTTTCCAAAAGGTATCGAAATTGTCAACAAAAGTTACACCGATTAAACTGCAATAATCACGTAGCCGTTGTGAAGAGAAAGAATCATCCGTTCAATGCCACGATTCAGAGATGGCACAGGATGGGTCTTTTATTAGTTTCTAGCAGAGAATCAATCACCTCTTTTAAAATCCAGTTTTAACTGTTCAGAGCTGCCCTTCATAATGTCATTAAAACCCACACGGACTACGATAGAATCGATTTACACGGGGCTGTAACGATCGTTGTTGGAAGGATGGTCGGGCCAAGATGCAGTACGTTATTCCTTTTTATTTATGATAACTGGCACAAAACAAGAGAGTAACCAACAGCTTTGTAGGGCTAAAAGCAAGAATACATATCAAGATTCTACACATATGGAAAAAATAGGATCCCCAATCAGAGACAACGATAGACAGCTGCCTCTGATTGGGAACCATACCAGGCCAACATAGAAAATAAAAAACTAGACTACCCACCCAAGTCACCCCCTGACCTAACCAATATAGAGAAATAAAAGGTTCTCTGAGGTCATGGCGTGACCAGGGCGTAGAACATTTGGGAGCAGCTTAGTAATGTAATTTCCTCAAGCTCCTGGATAGGACAATGTTTTTGGACCAGGAACAGTGACATTTCCTACCATGGAGCTGCCCAAAATCATGGCTGGCGAGAAGGACAAGAAAATCCGCCCTCTCCCATGCTTCACAGGATTCAAATAATTATTTAAGGACGGGCGATGGGCAGGATAACTTGAGCCTGTAGCTCCCAACGCCTGATGCAGGCGTTCGACAGATGGTGCAGGCGTTCGACAGATGGTGCAGGCGTTAGACAGATGGTGCAGGCGTTCTACAGATGGTGCAGGCGTTCGACAGATGGTGCAGGCGTTCCACAGATGGTGCAGGCGTTCGACAGATGGTGCAGGCGTTCGACAGATGGTGCAGGCGTTCCACAGATGGTGCAGGCGTTCCACAGATGGTGCAGGCGTTCGACAGATGGTGCAGGCATACCACAGATGGTGCAGGCGTTCGAGAGCTGGTGCAGGCGTTAGACAGATGGTGCAGGCGTTCCACAGATGGTGCAGGCGTTCGAGAGCTGGTGCAGGCGTTCGACAGCTGGTACAGGCGTTCGACAGATGGTGCAGGCATTAGACAGATGGTGCAGGCGTTCGACAGATGGTGCAGGCGTGCGACAGATGGTGCAGGCGTGCGACAGATGGTGCAGACGTGCGACAGATGGTGCAGGCGTTCCACAGATGGTGCAGGCGTGCGACAGATGGTGCAGGCGTGCGACAGATGGTGCAGGCGTGCGACAGATGGTGCAGGCGTGCGACAGATGGTGCAGGCGTGCGACAGATGGTGCAGGCGTTCCACAGATGGTGCAGGCGTGCGACAGATGGTGCAGAATTCATGGAAAAACAAGTTCACTATTTATATCTTATTAAGATTGTTTTTTGTTTTTTTTCAAAAACAAGAAAAACAACAAACTTAGTGTTTCCAGCATACCATGTTCAGCTGTGAACTCTGATGACGTGATCTCTGACGTGATCTGTACGTTTGTTTGGTTGAATGAATCTAACAATTCATGGAAAAACAAGTTCACTATTTATATCTTATTAAGATTGTTTTTTGTTTTTTTCAAAAACAAGAAAAACAACAAACTTAGTGTTTCCAGCATACCATGTTCAGCTGTGAACTCTGATGACGTGATCTCTGACGTGATCTGTACGTTTGTTTGGTTGAATGAATCTAACAAGACGGGTCGGCGAGAAAATGGGCCTCGTCCTGAGTGAACAAGGGTAGACGGAGTGCCAGGACTCAGGTGCATGTGTGTATGTGTGTTTGTGTATGTGGACATGGGATACTGAGGGGTAAGCCTAATTGTGGCTGTGTGTACGTGGTCTGGAAGGATGATATGTGAACAGGGGCTGCTGATTGGGTAATTAGGGGGTGTGTGTTTTTGTGTGTGTGTGTGTGTGTGTGTGTGTGTGTGTGTGTGTGTGTGTGTGTGTGTGTTACTGCATGTTGTTGGTGATTAGCTGACAGACAGCGAAAGAACCAGACACAGAGAGCAGCTGTGTGTGAACCTACCAGCTGCAGCCCAGCCCAGCCCAGCCCACCTCACACAAACACACACACACACACACCACACCCTTTGTTTGTGTCTGTTTACCCCACGAAAGCCTCTTCGTCACGATATGGCTTCATAGGAAACCTTGATCCTGGGACATTAAACAGAACCACAGGGCCTGTATCAGCCTGACAGAGATTAGGTTTATACAGTCAATAACTTTGGATCAAGTACTTTCCACATCTCTTAATGAATGCTTTTAAGTCATCTGATGTACACACACACAATTGTACATCACTTGCAACGCCAGCATTGTGGGTTCGATTCCAGCTGGGACCACCCATATCGAAAATATATGCAGGAAAGTTGCTTTGTGTAAAAGTGTCAGCTAACAAAAAGCTTTTAAAAGGGTTGTTTCCATCCAAAATCAGATGTTTTTTAACCTTTATTTAACCAGGCAAGTCAGTTAAGAACAAATTCTTATTTTCAATGACGGCCTAGGAACAGTGGGTTAACTGCCTGTTCAGGGGCAGTACGACAGATTTGTACCATGTCAGCTCAGGGGTTTGAACTCGAAACCTTCCGGTTACTATTCCAACGCAACAACCACTAGGCTACCCTGCCGCCCCAGGGATCAAATGGTGTGTGTTTGCAGATGGGGATTGCTAGGAGAACACACTGGTGTAAAAAAAATGAGTCACTATTGTGGCAACATGTGATAACTTTCTTGTTTTGGAGTTTTTAGCTTCTGGGAAAACCTCATAACTTTCAGTTTCAGAGAGGCACCTCTGACTACAAGGAAGTGACTCAGACATTTAGAATGCTGATGATCCTCTCCTCAGTTTCAGAGAGGCACCTCTGACTACAAGGAAGTGACTCAGACATTTAGAATGCTGATGATCCTCTCCTCAGTTTCAGAGAGGCACCTCTGACTACAAGGAAGTGACTCAGACATTTAGAATGCTGATGATCCTCTCCTCAGTTTCAGAGAGGCACCTCTGACTACAAGGAAGTGACTCAGACATTTAGAATGCTGATGATCCTCTCTTCAGTTTCAGAGAGGCACCTCTGACTACAAGGAAGTGACTCAGACATTTAGAATGCTGATGATCCTCTCTTCAGTTTCAGAGAGGCACCTCTGACTACAAGGAAGTGACTCAGACATTTAGAATGCTGATGATCCTCTCTTCAGTTTCAGAGAGGCACCTCTGACTACAAGGAAGTGACTCAGACATTTAGAATGCTGATGATCCTCTCCTCAGTTTCAGAGAGGCACCTCTGACTACAAGGAAGTGACTCAGACATTTAGAATGCTGATGATCCTCTCCTCAGTTTCAGAGAGGCACCTCTGACTACAAGGAAGTGACTCAGACATTTAGAATGCTGATGATCCTCTCCTCAGTTTCAGAGAGGCACCTCTGACTACAAGGAAGTGACTCAGACATTTAGAATGCTGATGATCCTCTCCTCAGTGGTAAACAGTAAGATCTTATGTTAACATTATAAATCACCTGATTGACTTTGTTTGAAGAAGTGAGATAGAGTGTCTATTTTTGTTATGTTGTTTAGTAAGTGAAACCTGTATTAGGGCTGTTGCAGTGACCGTATTATCATCACACCAGCAGTCATGAGTCAAGACAGCAGTAAAATTCCACGTCACTGTAATCTCCTGTTATGCACTCTGGACATGCTTTGGTAGAATCCAAATAGCTAACTACCATCAGGTCCTAATGGCCTGGTACTCAGGGCTCTAGTGTCCCTACACCAGGCCCCAATGGCCTGGTACTCAGTGCTCTAGTGTCCCTCCATCAGGTCCTAATGGTCTGGTACTCAGTGCTCTAGTGTCCCTCCATCAGGTCCTAATGGTCTGGTACTCAGGGTTCTAGTGTCCCTCCATCAGGTCCTAATGGTCTGGTACTCAGGGCTCTAGTGTCCCTCCATCAGGTCCTAATGGCCTGGTACTCAGGGCTCTATTGTCCCTCCATCAGGTCCTAATGGCCTGGTACTCAGGGCTCTAGTGTCCCTCCATCAGGTCCTAATGGTCTGGTACTCAGGGCTCTAGTGTCCCTCCATCAGGTCCTAATGGCCTGGTACTCAGGGCTCTATTGTCCCTCCATCAGGTCCTAATGGCCTGGTACTCAGGGCTCTAGTGTCCCTCCATCAGGCCCTAATGGCCTGGTACTCAGTGCTCTAGTGTCCCTCCATCAGGTCCTAATGGCCTGGTACTCAGGGATCTATTGTCCCTCCATCAGGTCCTAATGGCCTAGTACTCAGGGCTCTGTTGTCCTTCCATCAGGTCATAATGGCCTGGTACTCAGGGCTCTGTTGTCCCTCCATCAGGTCCTAATGGCCTGGTACTCAGGGATCTATTGTCCCTCCATCAGGTCCTAATGGCCAAGTACTCAGGGCTCTGTTGTCCCTCCATCAAGTCATAATGGCCTGGTACTCAGGGCTCTGTTGTCCCTCCATCAGGTCCTAATGACCTGTCGTGCAGCAAGAACATGGTCCTCAAACATTGTGTGTTCTTATATTGCGTGGAAAGTGTTCCTATATTTATTTCTTGCAGATGCTCAGCTATAAAACTGAAGTAACCACCCATCAACGAAACACCAACCAGTGGGAATGCGCGTGGTCTCTGTTTATATATGTTTATTCTACCAGGCAAGTCAGTTAAGAACAAGTTCTTATTTTCAATGACGGCCTAGGAAGAGTGGGTTAACTGTTCAGGGACAGAATGACAGATTTATCTCTTGTCAACTTGGGTAAACCGTTACGGTTATTGGCCCAACGCTCTAACCACTAGGCTACCTGCTGGTTATTGGCCCAACGCTCTAACCACTAGGCTACCTGCTGGTCATTGGCCCAACGCTCTAACCACTAGGCTACCTGCTGGTTATTGGCCCAACGCTCTAACCACTAGGCTACCTGCTGGTTACTGGCCCAACGCTCTAACCACTAGGCTACCTGCTGGTTATTGGCCCAACGCTCTAACCACTAGGCTACCTGCTGGTTACTGGCCCAACGCTCTAACCACTAGGCTACCTGCTGGTTATTGGCCCAACGCTCTAACCACTAGGCTACCTGCTGGTTATTGGCCCAACGCTCTAACCACTAGGCTACCTGCTGGTTATTGGCCCAACGCTCCAACCACTAGGCTACCTGCCGGTTATTGGCCCAACGCTCTAACCACTAGGCTACCTGCTGGTTATTGGCCCAACGCTCCAACCACTAGGCTACCTGCTGGTTATTGGCCCAACGCTCTAACCACTAGGCTACCTGCTGGTTACTGGCCCAACGCTCTAACCACTAGGCTACCTGCTGGTTATTGGCCCAACGCTCTAACCACTAGGCTACCTGCTGGTTATTGGCCCAACGCTCTAACCACTAGGCTACCTGCTGGTTACTGGCCCAACGCTCTAACCACTAGGCTACCTGCTGGTTATTGGCCCAACGCTCTAACCACTAGGCTACCTGCTGGTTATTGGCCCAACGCTCCAACCACTAGGCTACCTGCCGGTTATTGGCCCAACGCTCTAACCACTAGGCTACCTGCTGGTTATTGGCCCAACGCTCTAACCACTAGGCTACCTGCTGGTTATTGGCCCAACGCTCCAACCACTAGGCTACCTGCCGGTTATTGGCCCAACGCTCTAACCACTAGGCTACCTGCCACGTTTGCTAATTGAGGGGATACAGAGGACATATAATTTTTCCCTTGACCTTGTTCCTCCCCATTTAATAATGGACCATTCTAAATCAAAACATTTTTTTACACATTAGCAAAGACAATATAAAAATGAGAATAGTCTGAAGGGTTAAAATGTGATCACTTGATGAGAGAACAACAATCTTCTTATTTTTGCTACTTTCTCAAATCATCAATAGACTATACATCATGCAGCCCACATATGTTATGATTTCTAAGACATTCTAAGGTTTGTATCAGTCACATCTAAAGTTTCCAAATAACTCTAAATCTAGCATATAGGACCCGTTTCAAATGATCACTTTTACACGAAACATAGACACTTCATATGCACACTGGCTCAAGAACGGAAAAATACAATTTCTATTTTATTCAGCTAAGTTCAATTATATTCTTCTTACTATAAAATAAAAATAATGGCATAAAATAAAGCATATCTTGTCAGCTAAACAAGCCTACAGCGTATGAGATGGAGCATTGCCAGATAACTAACAGTAGGCCAAGTCATATTCTGTTCTTGGTGTTGGCCCTCAGATTCTCTAAAAGTTCTACAGCTGCACCACTGAGAGCATCTTGACTGGCTGCACCACTGAGAGCATCTTGACTGGCTGCACCACTGAGAGCATCTTGACTGGCTGCATCACTGAGAGCATCTTGACTGGCTGCATCACTGAGAGCATCTTGACTGGCTGCACCACTGTTGGTCAGATGGCGAGAAGCCAAACTGGTGAAACACGTCTCTCTCTCTCTCTGAAGTGATTTAATTTGTGTCTCATATGGAACTCAGAGTTCCTGCAGATCCTTTGTTGCCACTGGTAACATCACAAGGTCACTGAATTCAGCATGAATACTCTGTTACCACGTGTGTGTTTACGTGGTGTGTTTAAAAAAGGAATATCCCCTCTGCCAGAAGAACAATAAAACTGCTGACCAGGTAGACACCTTGGGAATATCCTCCCATAAAATTGGACATCCTTGACAGCCCTTTAAAAAAAATATATCTGCCTGTCTTTGTTTATAGACCCTTATTGTTCTGTGTGTGTGAAAGAGACGTACCTCTACCAAGGCGTCAAATCGGGTTATGACCCTAAAGGTCCAGCCATCTACATATCCTCTGTGGTGTGAGCAGGCAGGGTCATTCCTCCTATGATCTCACTGTTACCAGTTTATTGGGGTCTCTTTTGACTAACAGCAGGGGCCACTGAAGTGTTTCGGTTCCAGCTAAGGGTGAAATCCTATCTTGTAATTTGCTTTGTCAAACCATAAAACTGTATAAACACTGTATGTCTTTAACGGGTTTCTCTAGCAGGAATCAACCCCCTCATCCTGATGTTGTATGTCTTTAACAGGTTTCTCTAGTAGGAATCAACCCCCTCATCCTGATGTTGTATGTCTTTAACAGGTTTCTCTAGCAGGAATCAACCCCCCCATCCTGATGTTGTATGTCTTTAACAGGTTTCTCTAGCAGGAATCAACCCCCTCATCCTGATGTTGTATGTCTTTAACGGGTTTCTCTAGCAGGAATCAACCCCCTCCTCCTGATGTTGTATGTCTTTAACTGGTTTCTCTAGCAGGAATCATCCTGATGTTGTATGTCTTTAACGGGTTTCTCTAGCAGAAATCAACCCCCTCCTCCTGATGTTGTATGTCTTTAACTGGTTTCTCTAGCAGGAATCATCCTGATGTTGTATGTCTTTAACGGGTTTCTCTAGTACTAATCAACCCCCTCCTCCTGATGTTGTATGTCTTTAACAGGTTTCTGTAGCAGGAATCAACCCCCCTCAACCTGATGTTGTATGTCTTTAACAGGTTTCTGTAGCAGGAATCAACCCCCCTCAACCTGATGTTGTATGTCTTTAACAGGTTTCTGTAGCAGGAATCAACCCCCCTCAACCTGATGTTGTATGTCTTTAACAGGTTTCTGTAGCAGGAATCAACCCCCCTCAACCTGATGTTGTATGTCTTTAACAGGTTTCTCTAGCAGGAATCAACCCCCCCCAACCTGATGTTGTATGTCTTTAACAGGTTTCTGTAGCAGGAATCAACCCCCTCCTCCTGATGTTGTATGTCTTTAACAGGTTTCTCTAGCAGGAATCAACCCCGTCATCCTGACGTTGTAAGCACCATTCTTTACCAACTGAGTCACACAGTTGGTGTCACCCACTGAAAAAACCCATGACTTCCGAGTTGAGAAATAACTGTCATTTAAAAGGAATGATTCAAACGCTGTTTCTCAACAGTTTCTCTTTCCATACCAGAGTACAGCCAGGCATGATGACCACCAGACCAAGACAGACATTTTTTAAAATGTTTTTTTTAATATCCATATATATTTGTATTGAACTTTTATTTGGACAGGAGGATCACCATTGAGAGCAGGGTCTAATCTGAAGGGAGACCTTTGAACCTGAACACACAACTTAATACGACCTGGTAGCACCCTCAACACGTTACAATAAACACAACCAGATTCATCAAATCAAACACAATTATCTCCCTCAAAATGTATCTGACTGTCCAATGGAGACTACCCCCCCCCCCCCCCCCCCCCAGTGGAGACCAGGCTTACCCCTAACCCCCCCCCACCCCCCCCCAGTGGAGACCAGGCTACCCCCCCCCCCCCCCCCCAATGCAGACCAGGCTATTTCCCCCCCCCCCCCCCCCTCAATGGAGACCAGGCTACACCCCCCCCCCCCCCCCCCAGTGGAGACCCGGCTATCCCCCCACCCCCCACCCCCCCAGTGGAGACCAGGCTACACCCCCCCCCCCTCCCCCCCAATTGAGACCAGGCTATCCCCCCACCCCCCACCCCCCCAGTGGAGACCAGGCTACCCCCCCCCCCCCCCCCCCCAATGCAGACCAGGCTATTCCCTACCCCCCCCCCCAATGGAGACCAGGCTACCCCCCCCCCCCCCCCCCCCCCAGTGGAGACCCGCGGGACCTCCAGAACCAGCTAGTCCAGAAGGTGGGTCTGAAAATGGCTGGATCTCCAGTGAATACATGAGCTGAGGTAGTAGGAGGAGTCTCTGAAGAACCGTTTTGTATACAAAAAGTAGCCAATGCTGGGCCCTTCTGGTAGTCAGAGACACCAAGCCAACAGAACCACTCAAAATGCAGTGATGTGAATGGGAATTGTCCCCAGTGATAAAGCGCAGTGCTGAGTGATAGACTGTCTGAATCTTAAGGTCTCATGTATGCAGATAATATCACCATAACTGGGTGAAGTGTTGCTTGAACAATCTTCCTTTCTACTTTCTATAAAAGAAACCAATCCTAATTCTCAGGGTTTTTTTTTGTCAATTTTTCAATGTGTGTTTTAAAAGAGAGCTCGTCATCAATCCCCCCCCCCCCCCCCCCCCCCAAAAAAGTACTGCTAGGTTCTAATCTTTCAGAGGAAATAACTCACGGACACTAGAGAAGCTGAACCAAGTTGAGTTCATCCCAAAGGTTCGATACAGCTGTAATTCAGACACAGACAAGGCTTCCTCCGTAGCGGTATTCATACCCCACTTTGGGTGGAGTCTCCTTATCTCTAAACATTGCATCAGGGAACTAAGTGATATGAGCCTTCCACGGTTTCTCCACCTTATCAGTACTGTCACACATGATGGTGTTCCCTGCACTCAGCCCCTCCCATGCTTCATTATGGCCCCCTCTCATGTCTCTTTTGTAACTGATGTTCCTATACTCTGAGTATATGTCACGGCCGTCGTCGCGGAAACGACCGGACCAAGGTGCAGTGTGGTGAGCGTACATTTTCCTTTAATTCATCATAAAGGTCGCCAACAAAACAAGAAACAAAGAAACGACCGTGAAGCTGACTAGGGCTATAGCGCCACTAAACAAAGACAACTACACACAAACTACAAAATAAAAAAAGGCTGCCTAAGTATGATTCCCAATCAGAGACAACGATAGACAGCTGTCCCCGATTGAGAACCATACCCGGGCCAGAACATAGAAACAGAAAACATAGAAATAAAGAAACTAGAATGCCCACTCAAGTCACACCCTGGCCCACCCAAAAATAGAGAATAAAAGCCTCTCATTGGCCAGGGCGTGACAGTAAAACAACGTTCAAAGTTAACACGAGAATCCAATAGTACTTATAATGGGGAACTTGCACAACTTGGGCTCCCTTCAATGTGCAAACACGCACGTCCTCAGAGAACAAAATACTTCTGGTTTTATTAGCATTCAGCGCTAGTTTAAGATCAGTAAGTGATCAGTAAGTCAAAACCATGTTGAAGGTCATAAATGGCCTGCTATACTGAGGGGGCACAGGAGTGAATAACTAGCCTCCACGTAGAAATGTATGTTACAGGTTTTAACAGATAGACCAATATTATTTATATAAATAGTGAAGAAAAAGGGGTCCCAACATCGACCCCTGCTGAATACCTTCCCTGATATTGAGGAAACTACATTTTATAAGCTCAGTAAGCACACGTTGTGTCCTGTCCGTTAGATCATTGTTGATTCCTGATCTAGGCTCATTTCAAACAACCTTTGAACAGGTAAGAAATGGTCAACTGTATCAAATGCCTTTTGACAGGTCAATAAATAAGGCAGCGCAATGAGTTCTATGGTCGAAAAAATATAGCACATCGTCTAAGACCAGTGTAGCTGCTGAAACAGTGTTATGTCCAGGTCTAACAACACCAGTCTAACACCAGACACAACACCAGTCTAACACCAGTCTAACACCAGACACAACACCAGACACAACACCAGTCTAACACCAGTCTAACACCAGACACAACACCAGACACAACACCAGTCTAACACCAAACACAACACCAGTCTAACACCAGTCTAACACCAGACACAACACCAGACACAACACCAGTCTAACACCAAACACAACACCAGTCTAACACCAGACACAACACCAGTCTAACACCAGACACAACACCAAACACAACACCAGTGTAACACCAGACACAACACCAGTCTAACACCAGACACAACACCAGACACAACACCAGTCTAACACCAGACACAACACCAGTCTAACACCAGACACAACACCAGACTAACACCAAACACAACACCAGTCTAACACTAGACACACCAGTCTAACACCAGACACAACACCAGTCTAACACCAGACACAACACCAGTCTAACACCAGACACAACACCAGTCTAACACCAGACACAACACCAGACTAACACCAGACACAACACCAGTCTAACACCAGTCTAACACCAGTCTAACACCAGACACAACACCAGACACAACACCAGTCTAACACCAGTCTAACACCAGACACAACACCAGTCTAACACCAGACACAACACCAGACACAACACCAGTCTAACACCAGACACAACACTAGACACAACACCAGTCTAACACCAGACACAACACCAGACACAACACCAGTCTAACACTAGACACAACACCAGTCTAACAACAGACACAACACCAGTCTAACACCAGACACAACACCAGACACAACACCAGACACAACACCAGTCTAACACCAGACACAACACCAGTCTAACACCAGACACAACACCAGTCTTACACCAGACACAACACCAGACACAACACCAGTCTAACACCAGACACAACACCAGACTAACACCAGACACAACACCACTCTAACACCAGACACAACACCAGTCTAACACCAGACACAACACCAGTCTAACACCAGACACAACACTAGACACAACACCAGACACAACACCAGACACAACACCAGTCTAACACCAGACACAACACTAGACACAACACCAGTCTAACACCAGACACAACACCAGACACAACACCAGTCTAACACTAGACACAACACCAGACACAACACTAGACACAACACCAGTCTAACACCAGACACAACACCAGACACAACACCAGTCTAACACTAGACACAACACCAGTCTAACACCAGATACAAAACCAGTCTAACACTAGACACAACACCAGTCTAACAACACCAGACACAACACCAGTCTAACACCAGACACAACACCAGACACAACACCAGTCTAACACCAGACACAACACCAGTCTAACACCAGACACAACACCAGTCTAACACCAGACACAACACCAGTCTAACACCAGACACAACACCAGTATAACACCAGACACAACACCAGACACAACACCAGTCTAACACCAGACACAACACCAGTCTAACACCAGACACAACACCAGTCTAACACCAGTCTAACACCAGTCTAACACCAGACACAACACCAGACACAACGCCAGACACAACACCAGTCTAACACCAGTCTAACACCAGACACAACACCAGTCTAACACCAGTCTAACACCAGACACAACACCAGACACAACACCAGTCTAACACCAGTCTAACACCAGACACAACACCAGACACAACACCAGACACAACACCAGTCTAACACTAGACACAACACCAGTCTAACACCAGACACAACACCAGTCTAACACCAGTCTAACACCAGAAGTGACAAAAGTTCTAAACTGACAGTTGGCCAGGGACTCTAGAACTCTGGCAAGGCAAGATAACATGGAAATTGGATGGTATTTATCCAAGTCAGAAGGATCTCCGCCTTTATGTCGGGGGGGGGGGGGGGGGGGGGGGGGGACTTGTGTTTTTTTCCAGATCTTAAGGATAACACCAGAAACAACTGTCAAGTTACAAATATAGGTTAATGATTCTGCAATAAGTGGGGCAAAAAGCTACAGCAAAAAGTGATCAAGTGAGTCAGCCACAGTGGATTTGTTTCACATTGATCTACAATAAGGCACTTAAGTACATCATAGACATCAAATGATTGAAATGTGGAAGTGTGGAGAAGAAAAGCACAGACAGAAGCAGCACGACAACACAAGACTGTTGACCTTTAAACAGGACAATATGCACAAAGCCGCTGGGCTGGATGGATTACCAGGATACTCTGAGCATGCGCTGACCAACTGGCAAGTATCTTCACTGACATTTCAACATCTCCCTGTCTGAGTCTGTAATACCAACATGTTTCAAGCAGACCACCATAGTCCCTGTGCCCAAGAACACAAAAGTAACCTGACTAAATGACTACCGACCTGTAGCACTCACATCTGTAGCCATGAAGTGCTTTGAAAGGTTGGTCATGGCTTCCATCAACACCATTATCCCAGAAACCCTAGACCCACTCCAATTTGCATACAGCACCAACAGATCCACAGAGGATGAAATCTCTATTGTACTCCATACTGCCTTTTCCCACCTGGACGAAAGGAACACCTTCTACAGCTCAGCATTCAACACCATAGTGCCCTCAAAGCTCATCATTAAGCTAAGGACCCTGGGACTATACACCTCCCTCTGCAACTGGATCCTGGACTTCAACATGACGGTCCCTCAGGGGTGCATGCTCAGTCCCCTCCTGTACTCCCTGCTGACTCATGACTGCACAGCCAGGCACGACTCCAACACCATCATTAAGTTTGCTGATGACACAACAGTGGTAGGCCTCATCACCGACAAGAACAAGACAGCCTATAGGGAGGAGGTCAGAAAACCTGTCCATGTGGTGCCAGGACAACAACCTCTCCCTCAATGTGATCAAGACAAAGGAGGTAATTGTGGATTACAGGAAAAGGAACACCGAGCACGCCCCCATTCTCATCGACGGGGTTGTAGTGGAGCAGGTTGAGAGCCTCAAATATCCTTGGTGTCCACATCACCCAAAAACTAATATGTAGTGAAGAGGGCACAACAAAGTCTATTTCCCCTCAGGAGACTGAAAAGATTTGGCATGGGTCCTCAGATCCAGGTCCTCAAAAGGTTTTACAGCTGCACCATCGAGAGCATCCTGACGGGTTGCATCACTGCCTGGTTTGGCAACTGTTCGGCCACCCACCGCAAGGCACTACATAGGGTAATGTGAACAGCCCAGTACATCACCAGGGCTAAGTCTCTTGCCATCCAGGACATCCATACCAGGCGGTGTCAGAGGAAGGCCCAAAAAATTGTCAAAGACTCCAGCCACCCTAGTCATAGACTGTTCTCTCTGCTATCACGTGGCAAGCGGTACCAGAGTGAGGCTTCTAAACAGCTTCTACCCCCAAGCCATAAGACTCCTGAACAACTAATCAAATGGCTGCCAGACTATTTGCATAACCTCCACATTGACTCTGTACCGGTACCCCCTGTATATAACCTCCACATTGACTCTGTACCGGTACCCCCTGTATATAGCCTCCACATTGACTCTGTACCGGTACCCCCCTGTATATAACCTCCACATTGACTCTGTACCGGTACCCCCTGCATATAGCCTCCACATTGACTCTGTACCGGTACCCCCTGTATATAGTCTCCACATTGACGCTGTACTGGTACCGCCTGTATATAGCCTCCACATTGACTCTGTACCGGTACCCCCTGTATATAGCCTCCACATTGACTCTGTACCGGTACCCCCTGTATATAGCCTCCACATTGACTCTATACTGGTACCCCCTGTATATAGTCTCCACATTGACTCTGTACTGGTACCCCCTGTATATAGCCTCCACATTGACTCTGTACTGGTACCGCCTGTATATAACCTCCACATTGACTCTGTACCGGTACCCCCTGTATATAACCTCCACATTGACTCTGTTCTGGTACCCCCTGTATATAACCTCCACATTGACTCTGTACCGGTACCCCCTGTATATAACCTCCACATTGACTCTGTTCTGGTACCCCCTGTATATAACCTCCACATTGACTCTGTACTGGTACCGCCTGTATAAAGCCCCGCTATTGACTCGGTACTGGTACCGCCTGTATAAAGCCTCCACATTGACTCTATACCGGTACCCCCTGTATATAACCTCCACATTGACTCTGTTCTGGTACCCCCTGTATATAACCTCCACATTGACTCTGTTCTGGTACCCCCTGTATATAACCTCCACATTGACTCTGTTCTGGTACCCCCTGTATATAACCTCCACATTGACTCTATACTGGTACCGCCTGTATAAAGCCTCCACATTGACTCTGTACTGGTACCGCCTGTATAAAGCCCCGCTATTGTACTGCTGCTGCTCTTTAATTATTTGTTATTCTTATCTCTGGCTTTTTTTGTTGTATTTTCTTTAAACTGCATTATTGGTTAAGGGCTTGTTAGTAAGCATTTCACTGTAAGGTGAAACACCTGTTGTATTCAGCATTTCACTGTAAGGTGAAACACCTGTTGTATTCAGCATTTCACTGTAAGGTGAAACACCTGTTGTATTCAGCATTTCACTGTAAGGTGAAACACCTGTTGTATTCAGCATTTCACTGTAAGGTGAAACACCTGTTGTATTCAGCATTTCACTGTAAGGTGAAACACCTGTTGTATTCAGCATTTCACTGTAAGGTGAAACACCTGTTGTATTCAGCATTTCACTGTAAGGTGAAACACCTGTTGTATTCAGCATTTCACTGTAAGGTGAAACACCTGTTGTATTCGGCGCATGTGACAAATAACATTTGATTTGAAGCAACACGACAACACAAGACTGAAGCAACACGACAACGCAAGACTGAAGCAACACGACAACACAAAACTGAAGCAACACGACAACGCAAGACTGAAGCAACACGACAACACAAGACTGAAGCAACACGACAACACAAGACTGAAGCAACACGACAACACAAGACTGAAGCAACACGACAACACAAGACTGCGTCACAAGGAGACGGCGAAGAGGAACCATGGAAGGATAGATAGACCCTTGACTCAGAACATTAAAACATTCTGACAGTTAGTCAGTCACCATGTCTGGCCTATTCAGTAACAAGGCTATAAGGAAGTTCCTTGTAACAATGCAATGATCTCTGAATTCCATGGAAAATAACACTTTACTCAGACCAAAGTCATCAGAGGAGTGCAGCGTTACGATATGTCACTACTCAGGGTAATGATGCAGGGTCAGAGTCACAGTCTCTTGATTTGGGGGTGTGGGCCGCACGGAGACCTCAAAGTGGGTTTCAAAATTGTTAAAGACTAATTATTTTAACCTGAAACATTTATCAAAGACATTTATAGTAGAATATTATGAGGAATTGGAATGACATGACTTCAGTGCTGGACAGGATCGTCTTGGATGGATGGTGTTGGAGAATAGCTCAACTCTACCACTGAGGACTGGTCAGGCTCGTCATGGATGGATGGTGTTAGAGAATAGCTCAACTCTACCACTGAGGACTGGTCAGGCTCGTCTTGGATGGATTGGGTTGGAGAATAGCTCAACTCTACCACTGAGGACTGGTCAGGCTCGTCATGGATGGATGGGGTTGGAGAATAGCTCAACTCTACCACTGAGGACAGGTCAGGCTCGTCATGGATGGATGGGGTTGGAGAATAGCTCAACTCTACCACTGAGGACAGGTCAGGCTCATCATGGATGGATGGATGGGGTTGGAGAATAGCTCAACTCTACCACTGAGGACAGGTCAGGCTTGTCATGGATGGATGGTGTTAGAGAATAGCTCAACTCTACCACTGAGGACAGGTCAGGCTCATCATGGATGGATGGATGGGGTTGGAGAATAGCTCAACTCTACCACTGAGGACAGGTCAGGCTTGTCATGGATGGATGGTGTTAGAGAATAGCTCAACTCTACCACTGAGGACTGGTCAGGCTCGTCATGGATGGATGGTGTTAGAGAATAGCTCAACTCTACCACTGAGGACTGGTCAGGCTCGTCATGGATGGATGGGGTTGGAGAATAGCTCAACTCTACCACTGAGGACAGGTCAGGCTCGTCATGGATGGATGGGGTTGGAGAATAGCTCAACTCTACCACTGAGGACTGGTCAGGCTCATCATGGATGGATGGTGTTAGAGAATAGCTCAACTCTACCACTGAGGACTGGTCAGGCTCGTCATGGATGGATGGGGTTGGAGAATAGCTCAACTCTACCACTGAGGACAGGTCAGGCTCGTCATGGATGGATGGTGTTAGAGAATAGCTCAACTCTACCACTGAGGACTGGTCAGGCTCGTCATGGATGGATGGTGTTAGAGAATAGCTCAACTCTACCACTGAGGACTGGTCAGGCTCGTCATGGATGGATGGTGTTGGAGAATAGCTCAACTCTACCACTGAGGACTGGTCAGGCTTGTCATGGATGGATGGTGTTGGAGAATAGCTCAACTCTACCACTGAGGACTGGTCAGGCTCGTCATGGATGGATGGGGTTGGAGAATAGCTCAACTCTACCACTGAGGACAGGTCAGGCTCGTCATGGATGGATGGGGTTGGAGAATAGCTCAACTCTACCACTGAGGACAGGTCAGGCTCATCATGGATGGATGGATGGGGTTGGAGAATAGCTCAACTCTACCACTGAGGACAGGTCAGGCTTGTCATGGATGGATGGTGTTAGAGAATAGCTCAACTCTACCACTGAGGACAGGTCAGGCTCATCATGGATGGATGGATGGGGTTGGAGAATAGCTCAACTCTACCACTGAGGACAGGTCAGGCTTGTCATGGATGGATGGTGTTAGAGAATAGCTCAACTCTACCACTGAGGACTGGTCAGGCTCGTCATGGATGGATGGTGTTAGAGAATAGCTCAACTCTACCACTGAGGACTGGTCAGGCTCGTCATGGATGGATGGGGTTGGAGAATAGCTCAACTCTACCACTGAGGACAGGTCAGGCTCGTCATGGATGGATGGGGTTGGAGAATAGCTCAACTCTACCACTGAGGACTGGTCAGGCTCGTCATGGATGGATGGTGTTAGAGAATAGCTCAACTCTACCACTGAGGACTGGTCAGGCTCGTCATGGATGGATGGGGTTGGAGAATAGCTCAACTCTACCACTGAGGACAGGTCAGGCTCGTCATGGATGGATGGTGTTAGAGAATAGCTCAACTCTACCACTGAGGACTGGTCAGGCTCGTCATGGATGGATGGTGTTAGAGAATAGCTCAACTCTACCACTGAGGACTGGTCAGGCTCGTCATGGATGGATGGTGTTGGAGAATAGCTCAACTCTACCACTGAGGACTGGTCAGGCTTGTCATGGATGGATGGTGTTGGAGAATAGCTCAACTCTACCACTGAGGACTGGTCAGGCTCGTCATGGATGGATGGATGGGGTTGGAGAATAGCTCAACTCTACCACTGAGGACTGGTCAGGCTCGTCATGGATGGATGGTGTTGGAGAATAGCTCAACTCTACCACTGAGGATTGGTCAGGCTCGTCATGGATGGATGGATGGTGTTGGAGAATAGCTCAACTCTACCACTGAGGACAGGTCAGGCTCGTCATGGATGGATGGTGTTGGAGAATAGCTCAACTCTACCACTGAGGATTGGTCAGGCTCGTCATGGATGGATGGATGGTGTTGGAGAATAGCTCAACTCTACCACTGAGGACAGGTCAGGCTCGTCATGGATGGATGGTGTTGGAGAATAGCTTAACCATTGACAGGGCTTCTCACAGTGCTTGTTGAGGAAACGTTCAATGTGCCAGTGGATGAGAGGGCACATGAGACGTAGCTTCAGTTCATATCAGGAGAGAGTTGACACTGGTAGTGGAGTGGTCATCCCCTCTTAATCAGGGAACAGGAGGGGACTAAGCTGTAAATACAAAATAGAAGATACCTTCAATTACAGCAGTGCCATCGTAGGTTTGGGCAACATATTTTAAACTCCAACATCTCAGAAATCACAGTCAACAACATGTTTTAATCTCCGACATCTCAGAAATCACAGTCAACAACATGTTTTAATCTCCGACATCTCAGAAATCACAGTCAACAACGTTTTAAACTCAGAAATCACAGTCAACAACATGTTTTAAACTCCAACATCTCAGAAATCACAGTCAACAACATGTTTTAAACTCAGAAATCACAGTCAACAACATGTTTTAATCTCCAACATCCCAGAAATCACAGTCAACAACATGTTTTAAACTCCAACATCTCAGAAATCACAGAGTCAAACACAGACTGCGCATCTCACCAAATTGACACATCAAAGTATCCCAAGAAACGCTCTGGAATAAAGCACTGATCATCGACATACCTGACGATAACCAACAACTGCGACCGACAGCTGATGTCTGTGGTGTTCATCCATTTGTCCAATGTGAAAAAAGGGGTCTGCATCAACATCTCTGATAATCTAATCAACCTCTCTGATAAACTAATCAACCTCTCTGATAATCTAATCAACTTCTCTGATAAACTAATCAACCTCTCTGATAATCTAATCAACCCCTCTGATAATCTAATCAACCTCTCTGATAATCTAATCAACCTCTCTGATAATCTAATCAACCTCTCTGATAATCTAATCAACCTCTCTGATAATCTAATCAAACTCTCTGATAATCTAATCAACCTCTCTGATAAGCTAATCAACATCTCTGATAATCTAATCAACCTCTCTGATAATCTAATCAACCTGTCTGATAAACTAATCAACCTCTCTGATAATCGAATCAACCTCTCTCATAAGCTAATCAACCTCTCTGATAATCTAATCAACCTCTCTGATAATCTAATCAACCTCTCTGATAATCTAATCAACCTCTCTGATAAAATAATCAACCTCTCTGATAATCTAATCAACCTCTCTGATAAGCCAATCAACCTCTCTGATAATCTAATCAACCTCTCTGATAATCGAATCAACCTCTCTGATAAACTAATCAACCTCTCTGATAATCTAATCAACCTCTCTGATAATCTAATCAACCTCTCTGATAAGCTAATCAACCTCTCTGATAATCTCTCTCAAAGAGAGAAGGAGAGAATTAGAGAACGCACACTTAGATTCACACAGGACACCAAATAGGACAGGAGAAGTACTCCAGATATAACAAACTGACCCTAGCCTCCCGACACATAAACTACTGCAGCATAAATACTGGAGGCTGAGACAGGAGGGGTCAGGAGACACTGTGGCCCCATCCGAGGACACCCCCGGACAGGGCCAAACAGGCAGGATATAACCCCACCCACTTTGCCAAAGCACAGCCCCCACACCACTAGAGGGATATCTTCAACCAACAATTTACCATCATGAGACAAGGCTGAGTATAGCCCACAAAGACCTCCTAATCAACCTCTCTGATAATCTAATCAACCTCTCTGATAAATTTATCAACCTCTCTGTTAATCTAACTTTTAATGGATGGTGTGATGGAAGCTATAACATCCTTCTGAATTGATTTTGAACATCCCAGAGAAGACAATAGAGACGTCAATTTGCTCAGCAAGTAACGCATCGTAACGTGCAATTACTCTGCATATTGCTTGTAGTTACCCTTGGTAGTGGAACTTTCCCTCACATTGTGATCCCTTGCTTCGTCCCGCAACGACCCACTGTTTATTGCAATGTCCCCCCTTAAAAGCTAACTTCTTACTACATGCCCCCAAAAATGCAGAATCCCTGTTTCTTCTAACCTTCTCGTTGTGTTGTGCCGTTTGAATCGGCTTGAACCTTCGTCCATTTACATGATCAATGTGACTTTTTCCCAAAAGCTTGAATCTGATGTGGGCAATGTGGGGGAGTCCCCCCCCCCCTCTAAAAAATCACTGTATTGTCATTAGCTTTAGCTAGTCATGTTGACGGAGAAAACTTGAGTAGAGTGCAGTTATCAGGGTGAATTGAAATAAATGGCACTAAATCGACACAAAAATAACGTTTTAAAAACAAGAAAACAGTATATAATCTCCCTCCTGTAGTTTGAAGAAACTAATTTGACTTGAATAATATGTTCAACTATCTCAATCTATCCAACAATGTCACCAACTCACCAAGCTTCTAAATCACACATAGTGCCTGGTTCTTTCCCTGATCCTTGATTGGATGGACACCCTCTAAGTTCATACTGCAAAAGCTTTAAATGTTCCGGAGGAGGTCCTCCAGAAATCATCATAATTACCAAGTGGAAGGGAGTGAGGAGCACGAGCCTCGAACGGTTTGTTTTTAAGTCAGTGTAGCCAGAGGAGGATGGAAGCTAGCTGTCCTCCGGCTATACCATGGTGCTCCCCTAGAGGGTGCTGTTGAGACTACTGTAGACCTTCATTACAAAACAGTGTGTTTTAATCTGTCACGTGCGCTCCCTGTCCGGACTCTAGGTCACCAGGCTGCTGATTATTGCGCACAACTGTCACCATCGTCACGAGCATCAGCTGGACTCCATCACCTCCTTGATTACCTGCCCTGTTTATGTCCCTCCCTTCGCTTCCTTCCCCAGGCGTTAGTGTTTCTGTTTCAGTTTCCTGTCTGTCTGCTGTTATTGTTTCTGTTTCAGTTTCCTGTCTGTCTGCTGTTAGTGTTTCTGTTTCAGTTTCCTGTCTGTCTGCTGTTAGTGTTTCTGTTTCAGTTTCCTGTCTGTCTGCTGTTAGTGTTTCTGTTTCAGTTTCCTGTCTGTCTGCTGTTAGTGTTTCTGTTTCAGTTTCCTGTCTGTCTGCTGTTAGTGTTTCTTGCTATGTATTATGTTCCGTTTATTTGTTAAATATTCACTCCCTGTACTTGCTTCCCCGACTCTCAGTGCAGGGTGGCCTAGTGGTTAGAGTGTAGGGACGGCAGGGCGGCCTAGTGGTTAGAGTGTAGGGACGGCAGGGTGGCCTAGTGGTTAGAGTGTAGGGACGGCAGGGTAGCCTAGTGGTTAGAGTGTAGGGACGGCAGGGTAGCCTAGTGGTTAGAGTGTAGGGGCGGCAGGGTGGCCTAGTGGTTAGAGTGTAGGGACGGCAGGGTGGCCTAGTGGTTAGAGTGTAGGGACGGCAGGGTGGCCTAGTGGTTAGAGTGTAGGGACGGCAGGGTGGCCTAGTGGTTAGAGTGTAGGGGCGGCAGGGTGGCCTAGTGGTTAGAGTGTAGGGACGGCAGGGTAGCCTAGTGGTTAGAGTGTAGGGGCGGCAGGGTGGCCTAGTGGTTAGAGTGTAGGGACGGCAGGGTGGCCTAGTGGTTAGAGTGTAGGGGCAGCAGGTAGCCTAGTGGTTAGAGTGTAGGGGCAGCAGGGTAGCCTAGTGGTTAGAGTGTAGGGACGGCAGGTAGCCTAGTGGTTAGAGTGTAGGGACGGCAGGGTGGCCTAGTGGTTAGAGTGTAGGGACGGCAGGGTGGCCTAGTGGTTAGAGTGTAGGGACGGCAGGGTGGCCTAGTGGTTAGAGTGTAGGGACGGCAGGGTGGCCTAGTGGTTAGAGTGTAGGGACGGCAGGGTGGCCTAGTGGTTAGAGTGTAGGGACGGCAGGGTGGCCTAGTGGTTAGAGTGTAGGGACGGCAGGGTGGCCTAGTGGTTAGAGTGTTGGACTAGTAACTGAAAGGTTGCAAGTTCAAATCTCTGAGCTGACAAGGTTCAAATCTGTCGTTCTCCCCCTGAACAGGCAGTTAACCCACTGTTCCTAGACCAGTTAACTCACTGTTCCTAGACCAGTTAACTCACTGTTCCTAGACCGTCATTGAAAATAAGAATTTGTTCTTAGCTGACTTGCCTTGTTAAATAAAATAAAAAAACATTTGTTAAATCAGGTGAATATATTCAATTTTACAGTTTTATCTAAAAGTAGACAGCAATAATGATCCAAATCTATCTATATTACAACGCTTTTGAGATTTCTTTACGTAATGAATAGCGCTATAAACGCTGAAAAAAGTTTTTATTGTTATTGAGAAAATAACATTTTTTAATCGTTCATTAATTAAAATTTTTCTGAAAATCACTGAGTAGAATGGTCCTACCCTTCCTCCTCTGAGGACCCTCCACGCACACACACACACACACACACACACACACACACACACACACACACACACACACACACACACACACACACACACACACACACACACACACACACACACACACACACACTATCTAAATATCAGAACATTTGGTTATAGCCCTGATGCAGAAGTAAAAAAGTCTGTTGATATTTGCATTGTGAAAGTCCTTTCATATACAGGTTGGATTCTCCGTTGCCATGGAGACAGCGTGTATAGGGACACTGTCATACCGAAGTTGAGTAGGAGTTGGGGCGTCAGGGAAGGGGGTGGGGATGAAGTGTGTGTGTGTGTGTGTGTGTGTGTGTGTGTGTGTGTATGTGTGTGTGTGTGTGTGGTGTGGAGGGATCCTGTATTCTAGAATGATTGAAATCTCTCTGTATACTGTAACCTGACCCCTCTCTGGTCGCCAGGTCTCTGCTGTCACACAGGGGTCGCTGGGCGTAGCAGTGTCAGGACACGGAGGTCTCTGCTGTCACACAGGGGTCGCTGGGGGTAACAGTGTCAGGACACGGAGGTCTCTGCTGTCACACAGGGGTCGCTGGGCGTAGCAGTGTCAGGACACGGAGGTCTCTGCTGTCACACAGGGGTCGCTGGGGGTAACAGTGTCAGGACACGGAGGTCTCTGCTGTCACACAGGGGTCGCTGGGGGTAACAGTGTCAGGACACGGAGGTCTCTGCTGTCACACAGGGGTCGCTGGGCGTAACAGTGTCAGGACACGGAGGTCTCTGCTGTCACACAGGGGTCGCTGGGGGTAACAGTGTCAGGACACGGAGGTCTCTGCTGTCACACAGGGGTCGCTGGGCGTAACAGTGTCAGGACACGGAGGTCTCTGCTGTCACACAGGGGTCGCTGGGGGTAGCAGTGTCAGGACACGGAGGTCTCTGCTGTCACACAGGGGTCGCTGGGGGTAACAGTGTCAGGACACGGAGGTCTCTGCTGTCACACAGGGGTCGCTGGGCGTAACAGAGTCAGGTCACGGAGGTCTCTGCTGTCACACAGGGGTCGCTGGGGGTAACAGAGTCAGGTCACGGAGGTCTCTGCTGTCACACAGGGGTCGCTGGGGGTAACAGTGTCAGGACACGGAGGTCTCTGCTGTCAAACAGGGGTCTCTGGGCGTAACAGAGTCAGGACACGGAGGTCTCTGCTGTCACACAGGGGTCGCTGGGCGTAACAGTGTCAGGACACGGAGGTCTCTGCTGTCACACAGGGGTCGCTGGGCGTAACAGAGTCAGGACACGGAGGTCTCTGCTGTCACACGCTGGGCGTAACAGTGTCAGGTCACGGAGGTCTCTGCTGTCACACAGGGGTCGCTGGGCGTAACAGAGTCAGGACACGGAGGTCTCTGCTGTCACACAGGGGTCGCTGGGGGTAGCAGTGTCAGGACACGGAGGTCTCTGCTGTCACACAGGGGTCGCTGGGGGTAACAGTGTCAGGACACGGAGGTCTCTGCTGTAACACGCTGGGGGTAACAGTGTCAGGACACGGAGGTCTCTGCTGTCACACGCTGGGGGTAATAGTGTCAGGACACGGAGGTCTCTGCTGTCACACAGGGGTCGCTGGGGGTAACAGTGTCAGGACACGGAGGTCTCTGCTGTCACACGCTGGGGGTAACAGTGTCAGGACACGGAGGTCTCTGCTGTCACACAGGGGTCGCTGGGGGTAACAGTGTCAGGACACGGAGGTCTCTGCTGTCACACAGGGGTCGCTGGGCGTAACAGAGTCAGGACACGGAGGTCTCTGCTGTCACACAGGGGTCGCTGGGCGTAACAGTGTCAGGACACGGAGGTCTCTGCTGTCACACGCTGGGGGTAACAGTGTCAGGACACGGAGGTCTCTGCTGTCACACAGGGGTCGCTGGGGGTAACAGTGTCAGGTCACGGAGGTCTCTGCTGTCACACAGGGGTCGCTGGGCGTAGCAGTGTCAGGACACGGAGGTCTCTGCTGTCACACAGGGGTCGTTGGGGGTAGCAGTGTCAGGTCACGGAGGTCTCTGCTGTCACACAGGGGTCGCTGGGCGTAACAGTGTCAGGACACGGGGCCATTGTGTGTCACCGGACACAGGCAAGCGCACCTCAGATCAGGTATCCTGTTATTCAACACACCCACACACACACACACACACACGGAAAGACACACACTCTCTCACACACTCACATGCACACATCCAGGACCTCTATACCAGGCAGAATCAGAGGAAGGCCCAAGACATGTTCAAACACTCCAGCCACTCGAGTTACAGACTGTTCTCTCTGCTACCGCATGGCCTCCAGCCACCCGAGTTACAGACTGTTCTCTCTGCTACCGCATGGCCTTCAGCCACCCGAGTTACAGACTGTTCTCTCTGCTACCGCATGGCCTCCAGCCACCCGAGTTACAGACTGTTCTCTCTGCTAACGCATGGCCTCCAGCCACCCGAGTTACAGACTGTTCTCTCTGCTACCACATGGCCTCCAGCCACCCGAGTTACAGACTGTTCTCTCTGCTACCGCATGGCCTCCAGCCACCCGAGTTACAGACTGTTCTCTCTGCTACCGCATGGCCTCCAGCCACCCGAGTTACAGACTGTTCTCTCTGCTACCGCATGGCCTCCAGCCACCCGAGTTACAGACTGTTCTCTCTGCTTCCGCATGGCCTCCAGCCACCCGAGTTACAGACTGTTCTATCTGCTACCGCATGGCCTCCAGCCACCCGAGTTACAGACTGTTCTCTCTGCTACCGCATGGCCTCGAGCCACCCGAGTTACAGACTGTTCTCTCTGCTACCGCATGGCCTCGAGCCACCCGAGTTACAGACTGTTCTCTCTGCTACCAAATGGCCTCCAGCCACCCGAGTTACAGACTGTTCTCTCTGCTACCGCATGGCCTCCAGCCACCCGAGTTACAGACTGTTCTCTCTGCTACCGCATGGCCTCCAGCCACCCGAGTTACAGACTGTTCTCTCTGCTACCGCATGGCCTCCAGCCACCCGAGTTACAGACTGTTCTCTCTGCTACCGCATGGCCTGTACCAGTCTGGAAACAACCATCTATTCAAATGACCGGATTATCTATCCTGTTAGTCACTTTACCCCTACCTACAGTATACTGCTGTTACTGTCTATTATCTATCCTTTACCCCTACCTACAGTATACTGCTGTTACTGTCTATTATCTATCCTTTACCCCTACCTACAGTATACTGCTGTTACTGTCTATTATCTATCCTTTACCCCTACCTACAGTACACTGCTGTTACTGTCTATGATCTATCCTTTACCCCTACCTACATTATACTGCTGTTACTGTCTATTATCTATCCTTTACCCCTACCTACAGTATACTGCTGTTACTGTCTATGATCTATCCTTTACCCCTACCTACAGTATACTGCTGTTACTGTCTATTATCTATCCTTTACCCCTACCTACAGTATACTGCTGTTACTGTCTATTATCTATCCTTTACCCCTACCTACAGTATACTGCTGTTACTGTCTATTATCTATCCTTTACCCCTACCTACATTATACTGCTGTTACTGTCTATTACCTATCCTTTACCCCTACCTACAGTATACTGCTGTTACTGTCTATTATCTATTCTTTACCCCTACCTACAGTATACTGCTGTTACTGTCTATTATCTATCCTTTACCCCTACCTACAGTATACTGCTGTTACTGTCTATTATCTATCCTTTCCCCCTACCTACAGTATACTGCTGTTACTGTCTATTATCTATCCTTTACCCCTACCTACAGTATACTGCTGTTACTGTCTATTATCTATCCTACTGCCTAGTCACTTTACCTATATGTACATAGCTACCTCAATTACCTCATACCCCTGCGCATCAACTCAGTACTGGTACTTCCTGTATATAGCCATGTTATTACCTGGTACTTCCTGTATATAGCCATGTTATTACCTGGTACTTCCTGTGTATAGCCATGTTATTACCTGGTACTTCCTGTATATAGCCATGGTATTACCTGGTACTTCCTGTATATAGCCATGTTATTACCTGGTACTTCCTGTGTATAGCCATGTTATTATCTGGTACTTCCTGTATATAGCCATGTTATAACCTGGTACTTCCTGTGTATAGCCATGTTATTACCTGGTACTTCCTGTATATAGCCATGTTATTACCTGGTACTTCCTGTGTATAGCCATGTTATTAGCTGCTACCTCCTGTATATAGCCATGTTATAACCTGGTACTTCCTGTGTTATAACCATGTTATTATCTGGTACTTCCTGTATATAGTCATGTTATTACCTGGTACTTCCTGTATATAGACATGTTATTACCTGGTACTTCCTGTATATAGCCATGTTATTACCTGGTACTTCCTGTATATAGCCATGTTATTACCTGGTACTTCCTGTATATAGCCATGTTATTACCTGGTACTTCCTGTATATAGCCATGTTATTACCTGGTACTTCCTGTGTATAGTCATGTTATTACCTGGTACTTCCTGTGTGTATGTTTCACTGTTAGTCTTCATCTGTTGAACAGGAATCATGTGACCAATAACATTAGATTGACACACACAACAAAAACTGCCAGAGGCAGTCGACTCATTAACTGGCCTGGTCAGGAGGGTTGACCGTTACATAACCTTGAAACACAGTGTGTGTGTGTGTGTGTGTGTGTGTGTGTGTGTGTGTGTGTGTGTGTGTGTGTGTGTGTGTGTGTGTGTGTGTGTATGTGTGTGTGCTTGGTAGCCCTGGGAGCGGTTTTGTTTCATCAGCTGATCAACTGGTGGACTTGGAGCCAGTGGGAAGATACAGTCAACTAGATGATATCCTACATATGATTATATCACCACCACATCACCTATTCTCTCTCTCTCCTCCTTCCTTTCCCTGCCCCCCTCCTCTCTTTCTCTCTCTCTCTCTCTCTCTCTCTCTCTCTCTCTCTCTCTCTCTCTCTCTCTCTCTCTCTCTCCTGTCCCCCTCTTCTCTCTCTCTTTCCCTGCCCCCTCCTCTCTCTCTCTCGCACTCTCTCTCTCTCTCTCCTGCCCCCCTCCTCTCTCTCTCTCTCTCTCTGTCTCTCTCTCTCCTGCCTCCCTCCTCTCTCTCTCTCCCTTCATTTCTCCTGCCCCCTCCTCTCTCTCTCCCGCACTCTCTCTCTCTCGCACTTACTCGCTCACACTCTCTCTCTCTCCCTGCCCCTCCTTTCTCTCTCTCTCTCCCCCTTCTTCCCTGCCCCCTCCTCTCTCTCTCTCTCTCTCTCTCTCTCTCTCCCCCTTTCTCCCCCCTCTTCTCTCTCCCTGCCCCCTCCTCTCGCTCTCTCCCGTTCTCCATGCCCCTACCCTCTCTCTCTCTCTCTCTCTCTCTCAATTCAATTCAATTCAAGGGGCTTTATTGGCATGGGAAACATGTGTTAACATTGCCAAAGCAAGTGAGGTAGATAATATACAAAAGTGCAATAAACAATACAAATGAACAGTAAACATTACACGTACAGAGGTTTCAAAACAATAAAGACATTTCAAATGTCATATTATATATAAAAACTGTTGCAACGATGTACAAATGGTTAAAGTACAAAAGGGAAAATAAATAAGAATAAATATGGGTTGTATTTACAATGGTGTTTGTTCTTCACTGGTTGCCCTTTTCTTGTGGCAACAGGTCACAAATCTTGCTGCTGTGATGGCACACTGTGGAATTTCACCCAGTAGATATGGGAGTCAAAATGATCAAAATTTGATTTGTTTTCAAATTCTTTGTGGATCTGAGTAATCTGAGGGAAATATGTCTCTCTAATATGGTCATACATTGGGCAGGAGGTTAGGAAGTGCAGCTCAGTTTCCACCTCATTTTGTGGGCAGTGAGCACATAGCCTGTCTTCTCTTGAGATCCATGTCTGCCTACGGCGGCCTTTCTCAATAGCAAGGCTATGCTCACTGAGTCTGTACATAGTCAAAGCTTTCCTTAAGTTTGGGTCAGTCACAGTGGTCAGGTATTCTGCCACTGTGTACTCTCTGTGTAGGGCCAAATAGCATTCTAGTTTGCTCTGTTTTTTGTTAATTCTTTCCAACGTGTCAAGAAAATTATCTTTTTGTTTTCTCATGATTTGGTTGGGTCTAATTGTGCTGCTGTCCTGGGGCTCTGTAGGGTGTGTTTGTGAACAGAGCCCCAGGAACAGCTTGCTTAGGGGACTCTTCTCCAGGGTCATCTCTCTATAGGTGATGGCTTTGTTATGGAAGGTTTGGGAATCACTTCCTCTCTCTCTCTCTCTCTCTCTCTCTCTCTCTCTCTCTCTCTCTCTCTCTCTCTCTCATACACTTTCTCTCCCTCCCTCTCTCTAATTAAGATAAGTCTGTTATTGAGGAAGAAGTCCGTCTGGTTTAAAGGAAGCACCGAGAGCTTTACCATGTTATCATTATCTTCAATTAGATCAGACAGAAACAACATTGATTTAATGACTGCAATGACAGAACGTCTCTCTCTCTCTCTCTCTCGCTCTATTTCTCTCTCTTTCTCTCTCTCTGTTTCTCCCTTTCTCTGGTCTCTCTCTCTCAATTCAACTCAAAGGGGCTTTATTGGCATGGGAAATGTGTCTAAATTGCGACAGCAAGTAAAATAAACAATAACTTAAAGTGAGAAGACACAAAACAACAACAACAAAAAACGATTTGAATTAAACAGTAAATATTGCACTTAAAAAGGTTTCAAAAAGATAAAGACATTTCAAGTGTTATATTATCAGCTATGTACAGTTGTTTTAGCAATGTGCAAATATTTGTAGTAGGAATATTAGAGGAAGACAAACAGGTAAATATTGGTGGTATTTTACAATGCTGTTTGTGTTCCTCTGGTTGCAGTTTTCACAGTATTCACTATAGTCTCAGTTCTGCTCTGCCTGCATTGTTTGGGGTTCTGCGTTGTACACAAAGTATATTTTTACAGAATTCTGCATGCAGAGTCTCAATTGAGTGTTTGTCCCATTTAGTTAATGTTTGGTTGGTGAGCGGATCCCAGACCTCACAAATATAGCGGGGAATGGATTCTATAGCGGTTGAAGTATTTTTAGCCAGATCCTAATTGGGATGTCGAATTTTATGTTCCTTTTGATGGCATAGAAAGCCCTTCTTGCCTTGTCTCTCAATTTGTTCACAGACTTGTGAAAATTACCTGTGGTGTTGATATTTAGGCCGAGGTTTTTTGTGTGCTCTAGGGCCACAGTTTCTAGATAGATGCCAAAGCTAAGGATGATGTTAAAGAGTTTTAGTAGAGCCCATTGGAATTTGTTGTCTGTGTGTTGGATTTGCATTGATCTTAGTGTATTTCTGAACTGTTTCAGTGTAACACCATAGTGAAGGAAGGGTCTGAAGTTTTCTGGCTCTCTGTGTTTTTGTTTTTGGTTGGATAGGTTCCTCAATTCCTTTCTTAGGGTTTTGCATTATTTGTCAAACCATTTGTCATTGTTTTGTTTTGTTTTTTTTAAATGTTTTTTTTACCCCCTTTTTCTCCCCAATTTCGTGGTATCCAACTGTTAGTAGTTACTATCTTGTCTCATCGCTACAACTCCCGTACGGGCTCGGGAGAGACGAAGGTTGAAAGTCATGCGCCCTACGATACACAACCCAACCTAGCCGCACTGCTTCTTAACACAGCACGCATCCAACCCGGAAGCCAGCCGCACCCATGTGTCGGAGGAAACACTGTGCACCTGGCAACCTTGGTTAGCGTGCACTGCGCCCGGCCCGCCACAGGAGTCGCTGGTGCGCGATGAGACAAGGACATCCCTACCGACCAAGCCCTCCCTAACCCAGACAACGCAAGGCCAATTGTGCGTCGCCCCATGGACCTCCCGGTCGCGGCCGGTTACGACGGAGCCTGGGCGCGAACCCAGAGTCTCTGATGGCACAGCTGGCGCTGCAGTACATTTGTCATTGTTATTAATTTTCTGTCTGCTTGAAGTGTTTCGATTAGATGGGGAAGCTGAATGGTCAATTATCGCCTTCACTATTCCAGTGAAACATTTTGTCCAGGAAGTTGTGGAATGCTTACTTACGAGCCCCTAACCATCAGTGCAGTTTTAAAAAATACTGATAAGAATAAGAGATAAAAGTAACAAGAAATTAAAGATCAGCAGTAAAAATAACAACATATACAGGGGGGTGCCGGTACACAGTCAATGTGCGGGGCACCGGTTAGTTGAGGTATTATGTACATGTGGGTAGAGTTAAAGTGACTATGCATAGATGACAACAGAGGGTAGCAGCAGCTTGGGGGGGGGGGGGGGGGGGGGGGGGCAATGCAAATAGTCTGGGTAGCCATTTGATCAGCAGTACAGCAGTCTTGTGGCTTGGGGGTAGAAGCTGTTTAGAAGCCTCTTGGGCCTAGACTCTCCGGTACCGCTTGCTGTGCGGTAGCAGAGAGAACAGTCTATGACTAGGGTGGCTGGAGTCTTTGACCGTTTTTAGAGCCTTCCTCTGACATCGTCTGGTATAGAGGTCCTGGATGGCAAGAAGCTTGGCCCAAGTGATGTACTGGGCTGTTCGCACTACCCCCTGTAGTGCCTTGTGGTCGGATGCCGAACAGTTGCCATACCAGGCTGTGATGCAACCGGTCAGGTGTGCTTGGACCAATCTAGTTTGTTGTTGATGTGGACACCAAGGAATTTGAAGCTCTCAACCTGCTCCACTACAGCCCTGTCGATGAGAATGGGGACATGCTTGGCGCTCCTTTTCCTGTAGTCCACAATCATCTCCTTTGTCTTGATCACGTTGAGGGAGAGGTTGTTGTCCTGGCATCACACGGCCAGGTCTCTGACCTCCTCCCTATAGGCTGTCTCGTTGTTGTCGGTGATGAGGCCTACCACTGTTGTGTCATCGGCAAACTTAATTATGGTGTTGGAGTTGTGCCTGGCTGTGCAGTCATGAGTGAACAGGGAGTACATGAGGGGATTGGGCACGCAACCCTGAGGTGCCCCTGCATTGAGGATCAGCGTGGCGGATGTGTTGTCACCTACCCTTACCACCTGGGTGTCGGCCCGTCAGGAAGTCCATGATCCAGTTGCAGAGGGAGATGTTTAGTCCCAGGGTCCTTAGCTTATTGAATGAGCTTTTAGGGCACTATGGTGTTGAATGCTGAGCTGTAGTCAATGAACAGCATTCTCACATAGGTGTTCCTTTTGTCCAGGTGGGAAAGGGCAGTGTGGAGTGCAATAGAGACTGCATCCTCTGTGGTTCTGTTGGGGCGGTATGCAAATTGGAGTGGGTCTAGGGTTTCTGGAATGATGGTGTTGATGTGAGCCATGACCAGCCTTTCAAAGCACGTCATGGCTACAGACGTGAGTGTTATGGGTCGGTAGCAATTTAGACATGTTACCTTAGTGTTCTTAGGCACAGGCACCTGGTCTGCTTGAAACATGTTGGTATTACAGACTCGGACAGGGAGTGGTTGAAAATGTCAGTGAGGACACTTGCCAGTTGGTCAGCGCATGCTCGCAGTACACGTCCTGGTAATCCGTCTGGCCCTGCTGCCTTATGAATGCTGATCTGTCTAAAGGTGTAACTCACATCAGCTGGGGAGAGCTTGATCAACACAGTCTTCCGGTACAGCTGCTGCTCTCATGCATGTTTCAGTGTTATTCGCTTCAAAGTGAGCATAGTAGTAGTTTAGCTCATCCGGTACTCTCATGTCACTGGGCAGCTCTCGGCTGTGCTTCCCTTTGTAGTCTGTAATGGTTTGCAGGCCCTGCCACATCCGACGAGCGTCAGTCGGTGTAGTACGACTCGGTCTTAGTCCTGTATAGACGCTTTGCCTGTTTGATGGTTCGTAGGAGGGCATAGCGGGATTTCTTATAAGCTTTCGGGTTAGAGTCCCGCTCGTTGAAAGCGGCATCTCTAGCCTTTAGCTCAGTGCGTATGCTGCCTGTAATCCATGGCTTCTGTTGGGGTATGTACGTACGGTCACTGTGGGGACGATGTCATCAATGCACTTATTGATGAAGCCAATGACAGATGCCATTGGAGGAGTCCCAGAACATATTCCAGTCTGTGCTAGCAAATAGTCCTGTAGCTTAGCATCTGCTTCCTCTGACCACTTTTTTTATTGATCTGTCACTGGTGCTCCCTGCTTTAATTTTTGCTTGTAAGCAGGAATCAGGAGGATAGAGTTGTGGTCAGATTTGCCAAATGGAGAGCGAGGGAGAGCTTTGTATGCATCTCTGTGTGGAGTATAGGTGTTCCAGAGTTATTTTCCCTCTGGTTGCACATTTAACATGCTGATAGAAATTTGGTAAACTGATTTAAGTTTCCCTGCATTAAAGTTCCCGGCTACTAGGAGCGCCGCCTCTGGGTGAGCGTTTTCTGGTTTGCTTGTGGTTGAATACAGCTCATTCAATGCTATCTTAGTGCCAGCCTCTGACTGTGGTGGTATGTAATGTAAACAGCTACAAAGAATACAGATGAAAACTCTCTCGGTAGGTAGTGTGGTCTACAGGTTATCATGAGAAACTCTACCTCAGGTGAGCAATAGCTTGAGAATTCCTTAGATATCGTGCACCAGCTGTTGTTTACAAAAATACATAGACCGCCGCCCCTTGTCTTACCAGACGCTGCTGTTCTATCCTGCCGGTACATCGTATAACCAGCCAGCTGTATGTTGATATTGTCATCGTTCAGCCACGACTCCGTGAAGCACAAGATGTTAGTTTTTAATGTCCCTTTGGTAGTTTAATCTTCCCCTTAATCTGTTCATTTTATTGTCCAAAGATTGCACGTTTGCTAGCAGAATTGAGGGAAGTGGTTTTTTTTTTGATCGCCTCCGACTTCTCAGAAGGCAAACCGCTCTCTGGCCTCTCTTTCTCTGCATCCTCTTCACACAGATCACTGTGGTCGGGGCCTGTTCCCGAGGGAGCCGTATATCCTCTGCCTCGGGCTCATCAGAGTCGTGAAAGAAGAAAAAGGATTCTGCTAGTCCGTGGTGAGTAGTCGCAGTCCTGATGTCTAGAAGTTATTTTCAGTCATAAGAGATGGTAGAGGCAACATTATGTACAAAATGAGTAAAAAAATAAGTTACGAACTGAAACATATATACGAACAACAACACAATCGGTTGGGGGCATGTAAAACGTCTGCCTTCTGCTCCGGCGCCATCTTACATTTATAACATTTCTTAATAGTATGCAGTTTGTGACCCATTTTGACCCCAAAGCAAATCAGGGGGAGAAAAATATATTTATTCAAAGAGAACAATCATAGCTGTTATGCTGGGAAGTAGATGGTAGATGTTCATTCTTCCCTGTCCTTAATGATTCTCCACAGAACAACAGGATGTCATTTATAACCCAACCCTAACCTTTGGCTGACCAATTAGAATTCCTTGCAGTAAAATTGGGCCAATGAACAAATAACAAGTATCCCATTTCAGGCTCAATCTATAGACAATTCGGACCAATGAGAACTTGCCACATGTAGCTATGAGTCCAGGACTGAAATTCCTCCCATGTCTCTGACGCATTAATCATTAATTCCCTATTACAGAAAAACAACTATTTCCATTAATCGTTAATTCCCTCTTGACCTTTAGTCGTCTGCTTTGTGTATTTATCTTAATTTAAAATATACTCACGTTGAGAATGTCGGGATCTTGTCCAGTTCTGGCATTTAGGTCCTCACAGAGTAGTACTTGTCCCTGGGCCTGGAAATGATCTCCCCCTCTAGGATGGAGTTGTCATCATTAAAGTATGTGTATTCTAGTGGGGAGATATACAGTGCATTCAGGAAGTTTTCAGACCCCTTCCCTTTTTCCACATCCTGTTAGGTTACAGACTTATTGTAAAATGGCTTAAATAAATGTTTTCTTCATCAATCTACACACAATACAACATAATGACAAAGTGAAAACAGGTTTTTAGATTTTAGACCCTTTCCTATGTGACTTGAAATTGAGCTCAGGTGCATCCTGTTTCAATTGATCATCCTTGAGGTGTTTCAACAATTTTATTGTGGTAAATTCAATTGATTGAACTTGATTTAGAAAGGCACACGCCTGTCTATATAAGGTCCCATAGTTGACAGTGCATGTCAGAGCAAAAACCAAGCCATGAGGTCAAAGAAATTGTCCATAGAGCTCTGAGACAGGATTGTGTCAAGGCACAGATCTGGTGAAGGGTACCAAAAAATGTCTGCAGCATTGAAGCTTCCCAAGAACACAGTGGCCTCCATCATTCTTAAATGGAGGAAGTTTGGAACATCCAAGACTCTTCCTAGAGCTGTCCGCCCGGCCAAACTGAGCAATCAGGGGATAAGGGCCTTGGTCAGGGAGGTGACCAAGAACCTGATGGTCACTCTGACAGAGCTCCAGAGTCCCTCTGTGGAGATGGGAGAACCTTCCAGAAGGACAACAATGTCTGCAGCCCTCCACCAATCAGGCCTTTATGGTAGAATGGCCAGATGCAAACCACTCCTCAGTAAAAGACACATGACAGCCCGCTTGAAGTTTACCAAAAGACACCTAAAGACTCTCAAACCATGTGAAACAAGATTCTCTGGTCTGATGAAACCAAGATTGAACTCTTTGGCCAAGTGTCACGTCTGGAGGAAACCTGGCACCATCCCTACAGTGAAGCATGGTGGTGGCAGCATCATGCTGTGGGGATGTTTTTTAATGGCAAGGACTGGGAGACTAGTCAGGATTGAGGGAAAGAGGAACGGAGTAAAGTACAGAGAGATCCTTGATGAAAACCTGCTCCAGAGCACTCAGGATGTCAGACTGGGGCGAAGGTTCACCTTCTAACAGGACAACGACCCTAAGCACACAGCCAAGACAACGCAGGAGTGGCTTCGGGACAAGTCTCTGAATGTCCTTGAGTGGCCCAGCCAGAGCCCGGACTTGAACCCGATCTAACACCTCTGGAGAGACCTGAAAATAGCTGTTCATCATCGATCCCCATCCAACCTGACAGAGCTTGAGAGGATCTGCAGAGAAGAACGGGAGAAACTCCCCAAATACAAGTTTACCAAGCTTGTCGCGTCATACCCAAGAAGACTCAATGCTGTAATTGCTGCCAAAGGTTCTTCAACAAATTTCTGAACACTTATGTAAATTTGACATTTCAATTGTAAAAAAAAAAAAAAAAAAACATTTGCAAAAATGTCTAAAAAGCTGTTTTTACTTTGTCATTATGGGGTATTGTGATGTCATTATGGGTTATTGTGATGTCATTATGGGTTATTGTGATGCCATTATGGGTTATTGTGATGTCATTATGGGTTATTGTGATGTCATTATGGGTTATTGTGATGTCATTATGGGTTATTGTGTGTAGACTGATGAGGGGGAAAGAACAATTTAATACATTTTAGAATAAGGCTTTAACATAAAGGGATCTGAATACCTTCCGAATGCACTGTACGTATCACACAGGAGGACATTTTTGTCTGTTGAGATCATTTCCTTTAGAATTTCTAGCCAAATGTAAAATGTTCCTGTTTTGATTGATTTAATGGAGTTGGTTAAGTGTGATCTATTCACAATTAGCATACCCCCTTAGTCTCTTCCCTGTTTCACACCTGGTAGTTTGGTGGATGGGACTACCAGCTCTCTGTAACCTTGAGGGCAACCAGTGGATCCATCTCCTCTATGCCATGTTTCTTGCAGGATGATAATGTCTGCAATTCATGATTTCTTTGGTGAAGTCTGGGTTCCTGCTCTTTAGGCCAAAAACAGATGACCTCAGACCTTGTATATTCCAGGATGAGCAGTGGAGGCTGCTGAGGGGAGGACGGCTCATCATAATGGCTGGAATGGAGTCAATGGAATGGTATCAAACACATCAAACAGTATCAAACACATCCATGTGGTTGATACCATTCCATTGACTCCATTCCAGCCATTCTGATGAGCCGTCCTCCCCTCAGCAGCCTCCACTGAGGACGAGAGAGTAAAAGCTTTGTGGTCCATACTGTTATATAAGTGGTTTCGGCTTGGACCAATAGTGAGGAGAGCATGCTGATTATCTGATACATGCCACCCCCCCCCCCCCCCCTCTCTCTCTCTCTCTCTCTCTCTCTCTCTCTCTCTCTCTCTCTCTGTGTCTCTCTGTGTCTCTCTGTTTCTTTGCTTGGTTGGGTGGGTGGGTGGGTGGGTGGTTGTTGTGGCTGGGGGTTTCCACCCGTTGAGATACTGACTGATTGACGTCTTGATCATCTCTCACCCACACAGGAATATCCAAAATGTACTGAAACACTGATTAAACCCAGTGACATGGTTCTAATCCAACCTTCAGTTTCAACTTCTGTAGTTAGTAACATACTGGCGTAACCTCCACCACAACTGATCTGTAGCACCTGCTGAACACTAGACACTAGAAGAGGACCAAACATCCACCTGCTGAACACTAGACACTAGAAGAGGACCAAACATCCACCTGCTGAACAATAGACACTAGAAAAGGACCAAACATCCCACCTGCTGAACAATAGACACTAGAAGAGGACCAAACATCCACCTGCTGAACAATAGACACTAGAAGAGGACCAAACATCCACCTGCTGAACAATAGACAGTAGAAGAGGACCAAACATCCACCTGCTGAACAATAGACACTAGAAAAGGACCAAACATCCACCTGCTGAACACTAGACACTAGAAAAGGACCAAACATCCACCTGCTGAACAATAGACACTAGAAGAGGACCAAACATCCACCTGCTGAACAATAGACACTAGAAGAGGACCAAACATCCACCTGCTGAACAATAGACAGTAGAATCCTGTTTCCTCTCCCCAGAGTCAATAGGACAGAACTGAAGCATAACTCAGGCCCAGGACAGAACTGAAGCAGAACTCAGGCCCAGGACAGAACTGAAGCAGAACTCAGGCCCAGGACAGAACTGAAGCAGAACTCAGGCCCAGGACAGAACTGTGACCGGCTGTGGGTGTTCCATGCGTTTCCTGTTCTCACATAAGTGCTGTTGAGGTCACTCACCTGCAAGTCAAGCTCAATTCAATTCAAAGGTGCACATGGAAACATATGCTAACGTAACGGGAGGTGAGTGTGCGCTAAATAGCGTTTCAATCGGTGACGTCACTTGCTCTGAGACCTTGAAGTAGTAGTTCCCCTTGCTCTGCAAGGGCCGCGGCTTTTGTGGAGTGATGGGTAACGATGCTTCGAGGGGTGACTGTTGTTGATGTGTGCAGAGGGTCCCTGGTTTGCGCCCGGGTCGGGGCGAGGGTCTAAAGTTATACTGTTACACTAACATTGCCCCAGCAAGTGAAATAAACTATCACAAAATAACAGTTAACACAAAAGTTTCAAAAGAGAAAGATGTTTGAAATGTTAAATGATTAACTATGTATGAAAAACACATCGGTCCAGACCTGTACAGGCCGTCGGTCTATACCCTCAACAAGATAATATAGAAAATAGCCTAGAAATTAAGATAAAATAGCCCACAGACCAGTTCAACTACTCACACCTTACAGAACTAGCTGGCTCCACTAGGGCCCGCTCAGCCAGCTGGCTCCACTAGGGCGAACTCAGCCAGTTGCCTCCACTAGGGCGAACTCAGCCAGTTGCCTCCACTAGGGCCCGCTCAGCCAGTTGGCTCCACTAGGGCCCGCTCAGCCAGCTGGCTCCACTAGGGCCCACTCAGCCAGCTGGCTCCACTAGGGCCCACTATGCCAGGTGGCTCCACTAGGGTGAACTTAGCCAGTTGGCTCCACCGGGGCCCGCTCAGCCAGCTGGCTCCACTAGGGCCCACTAAGCCAGTTGGCTCCACTAGGGCCCACTCAGTCAGCTGGCTCCACTAGGGCCCACTAAGCCAGTTGGCTCCACTAGGGCCCACTATGCCAGGTGGCTCCACTAGGGCCCACTAAGCCAGTTGGCTCCACTAGGGCCCACTATGCCAGGTGGCTCCACTAGGGCCCACTAAGCCAGTTGGCTCCACTAGGGCCCGCTCAGTCAGCTGGCTCCACTAGGGCCCACTAAGCCAGTTGGCTCCACTAGGGCCCGCTCAGTCAGCTGACTCCACTAGGGCCCACTAAGCCAGTTGGCTCCACTAGGGCCCACTATGCCAGGTGGCTCCACTAGGGCCCACTAAGCCAGTTGGCTCCACTAGGGCCCGCTCAGTCAGCTGGCTCCACTAGGGCCCACTAAGCCAGTTGGCTCCACTAGGGCCCGCTCAGTCAGCTGACTCCACTAGGGCCCACTAAGCCAGTTGGCTCCACAAGGACCCACTCAGCCAACCTTGAATAAGGGTTTAAAATTTGGGGAAATGACACTCTCTAATTGTTTATATTTTTCACATTTTGTAAGGAAATGCAGCTCCGTCTCAGGTTCTGCTGTTGTGCAGTGGTTGCACAGCCTTTCCTCTACAGGAAGCCAGGTTTTCCTGTGTCTACCCTTCTCAATGGCAAGGCTGTGCTCACTGAGCCTGTACTTTGTCAAGGTTTTTCCAAGGTTTTGATCAGTAACCATGGTTAAATAGTTAGCCATGGTGTTCTGTTGATTTAGGGCCAGATAGCACTGCATTGTGCTTTGTGTTTGTGCTTGTGTTTCCCAATAAGCAATGTAGTTTTGTTTTGACTGTTGTACTTTGGTTCATCCTGATTGATTGGATGTTCTGGTCTTGAGGCTTCAGTGTGTTAGTAGAACAGGTTAGTAAACTCAGCCCCAGGACCAGCTGGATGAGAGTCCTGAGGTTTCAGTGTGTCAGTAGAACAGGTTAGTGACCTCAGCCCCAGGACCAGCTGGATGAGAGTCCTGAGGTTTCAGTGTGTCAGTAGAACAGGTTAGTGAACTCAGCCCCAGGACCAGCTGGATGAGAGTCCTGAGGTTTCAGTGTGTCAGTAGAACAGGTTTGTGAACTCAGCCCCAGGACCAGCTGGATGAGAGTCCTGAGGTTTCAGTGTGTCAGTAGAACAGGTTTGTGAACTCAGCCCCAGGACCAGCTGGATGAGAGTCCTGAGGTTTCAGTGTGTCAGTAGAACAGGTTTGTGAATTCAGCCTCAGGACCAGCTGGATGAGGGGACTCTTTTCTTTGCTCAGCTCTTGGCATTGCAGGGCTTGGTAATGATATGAGAGGGAGTCACTGTATTATAGATGTTGTAGAACAGTTCTGTATGCCAAATAGAATCAAATGCTTTTGGGGAATCGATAAAGCAAGACTATATTTTGATACTATTTTGGTGGACATGTTTATCTATCAGGGTGTGTAGTGTGTAAATATGATCAGTCGTGCGATGTTTTGGTATGAATCCAATTAGGCTTTTACTCAAGACGTTGTGCTTATTAAGGAAGTTTAGAACTCGTACATTTATAATGCTACAGAAAACCTTCCCCAGGTTACTGTTCACACAAATGCCTCTGTAATTGTTCGGGTCAAATTTGTCTCCGTTCTTAAAGATTGGGATTATGAGTCCTTGATTCCAGATGTCAGGGAAATAACCTACGCTCTGGGTCAAATTAATCAGTTTTAATATAGCCAATTGAAATTTTGCACTAGTGAGTTTGAGCATCTCATTTAGGATGCCACCAGGTCCACATGCTTTTTTAAATCTGAGGGCCTGAAGTTTCTGATAGAGCTCCTGGTCAGTAATTGGGGAGTCCAGTGGATTTTGATTGTCCTCTATAGCTTTATCTAATCCATTCAAGTTCTCATGAATTTGGCGTTGTTCTGTGTTTGTGTCAATTTGAACGGTGTTGTAGAGTTTTAAAATGTGTTATACATATGTCACCATTTTGTATTGCTAATTCCTCTTGTTTCAATTTTTTTTAATTTTTCAACTTTTTTTTGCCAGAAGTTGTTTGTGTTTATGGACTCCTCAATTAGTGTCAGCTGCTTGCTGTTGAACGGTGCTTTTTTGATTCTGTGTGTACGTTTAAAGTATTAAAGTCTCACAGTAATGTCTCTTTCTGTCTCTCTCTCTCTCCCTCTCTCTCTCTCTCTCTCTCTCTCTCTCTCTCTCTGCCTGTCTCGCTCTCTCTCTCTGCCTGTCTCGCTCTCTCTCTCTGCCTGTCTCGCTCTGTCTGTCTCGCTCTGTCTGTCTCGCTCTGTCTCTCTCTCTCTCTGCCTGTCTCACTCTCTCTCTCTGTCTGTCTCGCTCTGTCTCTCTGCCTGTCTCGCTCTGTCTGTCTCGCTCTCTGTCTCTGCCTGTCTCACTCTCTCTCTCTGCCTGTCTCGCTCTGTCTCTCTGCCTGTCTCGCTCTGTCTCTCTGCCTGTCTCGCTCTGTCTGTCTCGCTCTCTGTCTCTGCCTGTCTCACTCTCTCTCTCTGTCTGTCTCGCTCTCTGTCTCTGCCTGTCTCACGCTCTCTCTCTGCCTGTCTCGCTCTGTCTCTCTGCCTGTCTCGCTCTGTCTCTCTACCTGTCTCGCTCTGTCTCTCTGCCTGTCTCGCTCTGTCTCTCTACCTGTCTCGCTCTGTCTCTCTGCCTGTCTCGCTCTGTCTCTCTGCCTGTCTCGCTCTGTCTGTCTCGTTCTCTATCTCTGCCTGTCTCTCTGCCTGTCTCGCTCTGTCTGTCTCGTTCTCTATCTCTGCCTGTCTCTCTGCCTGTCTCTCTCTGTCTGTCTCGTTCTCTCTCTCTGCCTGTCTCTTTCTGAGGGGGTAGCAGCAACGGAGAGAACAGAATCTATATAATGTAAAGTAACACGTGCTCAGAAGCTAAGGTTGTTTTGCTATCGGGAAGAGGAGTCCTGAGATAAAGCTCCATGGCGATTATTCATTCTCTCATTGGGGAACAATAAACCACAATATATTATAAAGACACAACTTCTAGATAATAACTGTCATTTAATAGAGGAAGTTTGAGGGGAAATAGGGTGGATGGTTTAACAATCCAACCACAGTCAAGTCCCATGGGGACAGATACAGGATGTGACATCACAGAACTGAAACCCACAAGGCACTCATTTCCTCTGACTCGGGAAGGGGTGTGTGTGTGTGTGTGTGTGTGTGTGTGTGTGTGTGTGTGTGTGTGTGTGTGTGTGTGTGTGTGTGTGTGTGTAAACATTGTGTTATTGAGATTACAGGCAGAGATCTGAACAAAGAGACTTGGGGGTCACAAGGTTACTTTGACCAGAACCAGAACAGCAATCATGAAGACACTCACACACAGAAGACGCAGTGACACCCACATACACCCACACCCAATTAGGAGTGTACACACACACACAATCATCATCTGTGTAGGTGTGCCTGTCTGAGAGAGAGAGAGAGCGAAAGAGAGATAGCGAGCTAGATAGATAGAGAGAGATTGAGACTCTGCACGCAGAATTCTGCAAAAATATCTTCAGTGTACAACGTAAAACACCAAAAATTGCATGCAGAGCAGAATGAGGCCGATACCCACTAATGATCAAAATCCAGAAAAGAGCCGTTAAATTCTACAACCACCTAAAAGGAAGCGATTCCCAAACCTTCCATAACAAAGCCATCACCTACAGAGAGATGAACCTGGAGAAGAGTCCCCTAAGCAAGCTGGTCCTGGGGCTCTGTTCACAAACACAAACACACCCCACAGAGCCCCAGGACAGCAGCACATTTAGACCCAACCAAATCATGAGAAAACAAAAAGAGAATTACTTGACATATTGGAAAGAATTAACAAAAAAACAGAGCAAACTAGAATGCTATTTGTCTCTAAACTGTCACGTTCTGACCATCGTTCTGTTGTGTTTTCTTTGTTTTAGTGTTGGTCAGGACATGAGCTGAGTGGGCATTCTATGTTGTGTGTCTAGTTTTCCCGTTTCTATGTTTGGCCTGATATGGTTCTCAATCAGAGGCAGGTGTTAGTCATTGTCTCTGATTGGGAACCATATTTAGGTAGCCTGTTTTGTGTTGGGTTTTGTGGGTGGTTGTCTTCTGTCTTCGTGTGTCTACACCAGACAGAACTGTTTCGGGTTCTTCACATTTGTTATTTTGTAGTGTTTGCGTTTATGGTCTTTATTAAACATGATGAACACTAACCAAGCTGCGCTTTGGTCCTCTCCTTCGTCCACAGAAGAAAGCCGTTACAGAACCACCCACCAACCAAGGACCAAGCGGCGTGGTAACGGGCAGCAGCGGCCAGCATCACAAGACTCATGGACATGGGAGGACCAGTTGGACGGAAAAGGACCCTGGGCAGAGCCAGGGGAATATCGCCGCCCCAAGCAGAGCTGGAGGCAGCGAAAGCAGAGAGGCGGCATTACGAGGAGCTGGCACGGCAGCGCAGCTGGAAGCCAGAGAGGCAGACCCAAACATTTATTGGGGGGGTGAACAGGGAGAGTGTAGCAGAGTCAGGAGTCAGACCTGAGCCAACTCCCCCTGTTTACCGTAAGGAATCAGAGCCGGTCAGGGCGGTGTTGGAGGTGAGCGAAGCAGAGACAGTGAAGGAGTTAATGGGGAAATTGGAGGAGAGAGTTATGAGGGAGGTGCTGTGTTGGTGCATGAGGCACAACATTCGCCCGACGGAGCGTGTCAGGGATTTGATGGCACCTGGGTCAGCTCTCCATACTCATCTTGAGGTGCATGCTAGTCTTCTGGTGAAGACTGTGCCAGCCTCACGCACCAGGCCTCCTGTGCACCTCCATAGCCCTGCACGTCCTGTGCCAGCTCAGCGCTACAGTGCTCCTAGCAGTGCTAACTGTGATGGGCGTTGTACTGGTCAGGCACCGTGTTATGCTGTGGAACGCACGGTGTCCCCAGTACGTGTGCTTAGCCCGGTGCGCTACATCCCAGCTCCCCACATCTGCCGGGCTAGGGTGAAGATCCAGCCAGGGCCGATGGTGCCAGTCCTGCTCTCAAGATCTCCAGTACGCCTTCACGGTCCGGTCCATCCTGTGCCACCTCCACGCACCAGCCCTCCGGTGGCAGCCCCTCGCACCAGGCTGTCTCTCCGTCCTTTGTCTACAGGTGCTCCCACCTGTCCAGCGCTGCCAAAGCCTTCCTCCTCTCCGGAGCTGCTAGAGTCTCCCGTCTCTCCGGAGCTGCTAGAGTCTCCCGTCTCTCCGGAGCTGCTAGAGTCTCCCGTCTCTCCGGAGCTGCTAGAGTCTCCCGTCTCTCCGGAGCTGCTAGAGTCTCCCGTCTCTCCGGAGCTGCTAGAGTCTCCCGTCTCTCCGGAGCTGCTAGAGTCTCCCGTCTCTCCGGAGCTGCTAGAGTCTCCCGTCTCTCCGGAGCTGCTAGAGTCTCCCGTCTCTCCGGAGCTGCTAGAGTCTCCCGTCTCTCCGGAGCTGCTAGAGTCTCCCGTCTCTCCGGAGCTGCTAGAGTCTCCCGTCTCTCCGGAGCTGCTAGAGTCTCCCGTCTCTCCGGAGCTGCTAGAGTCTCCCGTCTCTCCGGAGCTGTCCTTCGGTCCTGAGCTACCCTTCGGTCTTGAGCTGCCCCTCAGTCCCGAGCTGTCCCTCAGTCCAGTGGGGCCATTTAGTAGGGTTGCCAATCCTATGTCGGCAGCAAGGGTGGCCGTTCCTAGGAGGACACTAAAGCGGACAAAGGCTATGGTGGAGTGGGGTCCACGTCCTGCGCCAGAGCCGCCATCGCAGACAGATGCCCACCCAGACCCTCCCCTATAGGTTCAGGTTTTGCGGGGGGGGGGGGGTACTGTCACGTTCTAACCATAGTTCTTTTGTGTTTTCTTTGTTTTAGTGTTGGGAACCATATTTAGGTCTGTTTTGTGTTGGGTTTTGTGGGTGGTTGTCTTCTGTCTTCGTGTGTCTACACCAGACAGAACTGTTTCTGTTTTTTCACATTTATTGTTTTGTATTTTGTAGTGTTCGCGTTTATGGTCTTTATTAAACATGATGAACACTAACCACGCTGCGCTTTGGTCCTCTCCTTCGTCCACAGAAGAAAGCTGTTACAGAAGCAGACAGTACACAGTGGCAGAATACCTGACCACTGTGACTGACCCAAACTTAAGGAAGGCTTTGACTATGTACAGACTCAGTGAGCATAGCCTTGCTATTGAGAAAGGCCGCCGTAGGCAGACATGGCTCTCGAGAAGACAGGCTTTGTGCTCACTGCCCACAAAATGAGGTGGAAACTGAGCTGCACTTCCTAACCTCCTGCCAAATGTATATTAGAGACATATATTTCCCTCTGATTGCACAGATCCACAAAGAATTTGAAAACAAACCCAATTTTTATTAACTTCCATATCTACTGGGTGAAATTCCACAGTGTGCCATCACAGCAGCAAGATTTGTGACCTGTTGCCACAAGAAACGATCAACCAGTGAAGAACAAACACCATTGTAAATACAACCCATATTTATGTTTATTTATTTTTTCTTTTACACTTTAGTTATTTGTACATCGTTACAACACTGTATATATATACATAATATGACATTTGTAATGTCTCTATTCTTTTGGTACTTCTGTGAGTGTAATGTTTACTGTGAATTTGTATTGTTTATTTAACTTTAGTTTATTATCTATTTCAATTGCTTTGGCAATGTTAACATGTGTTTCCCATGCCAATAAAGTCTTTAACTTGAAATTGAATTGAGAGAGAAAGATCGAGAGACCATTCTGTGTCCTGTCAATGTGCGCTGTCAGAACCAACCAAGCAAACAAAAATAAACAGATATATATATATATATATATATATATAGAGAGAGAGAGAGAGAGATTACAACACTGTAAACAGACGTAATATGTCATGTCCTGTGTCCTGTCAACGTACACTGATAGAATTTAAAGGGACACTTACTATAGCAACAGAGGACTTGGCTTAGCTTTGGTCTCCTGTCAGACTAACTAATTAACATCTCTCCCTGTCAAGGACGAGAGAGAATCTTCTAGTCGTCAGCTGTTGGATGGCCTGGAATCCAAACTGATCATGCTCCGTCTCATGTGTCAGTTTAGATTCCAGGCTTGTTCTTGGAGGCTCTTAATGAACGATGGGGGAACATTAGTGGAATGAGTCTATTAGAGCACAACATGGCAGTATGAAACATGGCGTTAGCATGGCGCTACAAAACAACATTGAACCCCGTTGCTATGGGGTAATGGAGGCTAACAGCTTGTGGTGGCTGTAGAGTCAGAGAAAGTAATGGCAGGCGAACTGTAGCTGTAGTTACTGTACTCCTGCCCCATAGATGACTTTCAATGTAAAAAATACATTTCGTAAGTTATAAAGTTTATGTGGCGAATTAAAGAGGGCCTGCATGACACTGGAGGAAGGAGTTAGTGATGATCTGGAGGAAGGAGTCAGTGATGATCTGGAGGAAGGAGTTAGTGATGATCTGGAGGAAGGAGTTAGTGATGATCTAACTGGAGGATGGAGTTAGTGATGATATAACTGGAGGAAGGAGTTAGTGATGATATAACTGGAGGAAGGAGTTAGTGATGATCTAACTGGAGGAAGGAGTTAGTGATGATCTGGAGGAAGGAGTTAGTGATGATATAACTGGAGGAAGGAGTTAGTGATGATATAACTGGAGGAAGGAGTTAGTGATGATATAACTGGAGGAAGGAGTTAGTGATGATATAACTGGAGGAAGGAGTTAGTGATGATCTGGAGGAAGGAGTTAGTGAGGATATAACTGGAGGAAGGAGTTAGTGATGATATAACTGGAGGAAGGAGTTAGTGATGATCTGGAGGAAGGAGTTAGTGATGATATAACTGGAGGAAGGAGTTAGTGATGATATAACTGGAGGAAGGAGTTAGTGATGATATAACTGGAGGAAGGAGTTAGTGATGATATAACTGGAGGAAGGAGTTAGTGATGATATAACTGGAGGAAGGAGTTAGTGATGATATAACTGGAGGAAGGAGTTAGTGATGATATAACTGGAGGAAGGAGTTAGTGATGATATAACTGGAGGAAGGAGTTAGTGATGATATAACTGGAGGAAGGAGTTAGTGATGATCTGGAGGAAGGAGTTAGTGATGATATAACTGGAGGAGGGAGTTAGTGATGATCTGGAGGAAGGAGTTAGTGATGATCTGGAGGAAGGAGTTAGTGATGATATAACTGGAGGAAGGAGTTAGTGATGATCTGGAGGAAGGAGTTAGTGATGATCTGGAGGAAGGAGTTAGTGATGATATAACTGGAGGAGGAGTTAGTGATGATATAACTGGAGGAAGGAGTTAGTGATGATATAACTGGAGGAAGGAGTTAGTGATGATATAACTGGAGGAAAGAGTTAGTGATGATCTGGAGGAAGGAGTTAGTGATGATCTGGAGGAAGGAGTTAGTGATGATATAACTGGAGGAGGGAGTTAGTGATGATCTGGAGGAAGGAGTTAGTGATGATCTGGAGGAAGGAGTTAGTGATGATATAACTGGAGGAAGGAGTTAGTGATGATATAACTGGAGGAAGGAGTTAGTGATGATATAACTGGAGGAAGGAGTTAGTGATGATATAACTGGAGGAAGGAGTTAGTGATGATATAACTGGAGGAAGGAGTTAGTGATGATCTGGAGGAAGGAGTTAGTGATGATATAACTGGAGGAAGGAGTTAGTGATGATATAACTGGAGGAAGGAGTTAGTGATGATCTGGAGGAAGGAGTTAGTGATGATCTGTAGGAAGGATTTAGTGATGATATAACTGGAGGAAGGAGTTAGTGATGATATAACTGGAGGAAGGAGTTAGCGATGATATAACTGGAGGAAGGAGTTAGTGATGATCTAACTGGAGGAAGGAGTTAGCGATGATATAACTGGAGGAAGGAGTTAGTGATGATATAACTGGAGGAAGGAGTTAGTGATGATATAACTGGAGGAAGGAGTTAGTGATGATATAACTGGAGGAAGGAGTTAGTGATTATATAACTGGAGAAAGGAGTTAGTGATGATATAACTGGAGGAAGGAATTAGTGATGATATAACTGGAGGAAGGAGTTAGTGATGATCTGGATGAAGGAGTTAGTGATGATATAACTGGAGGAAGGACTTAGTGATGATCTGGAGGAAGGAGTTAGTGATGATATAACTGGAGGAAGGAGTTAGTGATGATCTGGAGGAAGGAGTTAGTGATGATATAACTGGAGGAAGGAGTTAGTGATGATATAACTGGAGGAAGGAGTTAGTGATGATATAACTGGAGGAAGGAGTTAGTGATGATCTGGAGGAAGGAGTTAGTGATGATATAACTGGAGGAAGGAGTTAGTGATGATATAACTGGAGGAAGGAGTTAGTGATGATCTGGAGGAAGGAGTTAGTGATGATATAACTGGAGGAAGGAGTTAGTGATGATATAACTGGAGGAAGGAGTTAGTGATGATATAACTGGAGGAAGGAGTTAGTGATGATATAACTGGAGGAAGGAGTTAGTGATGATATAACTGGAGGAAGGAGTTAGTGATTATATAACTGGAGAAAGGAGTTAGTGATGATATAACTGGAGGAAGGAGTTAGTGATGATATAACTGGAGGAAGGAGTTAGTGATGATCTGGAGGAAGGAGTTAGTGATGATATTACTGGAGGAAGGAGTTAGTGCCTGGCAGAAACAGACAAGCCAAAGGGCAGTTTTGGGCAAATGCCAGATGGGCTTGTCCATCTATCGCCCAGTGATAATTGGGGCCTCAAATGAAGAAATGTCCGGTGTGTTAGAAATGCCTTGGGTTGATTTCTGGTACAAGTCCAGCCCTGTCCTCCAGATATGTAAACAAAGGCTGGGAGGGGGATTGTTGAGTGTTATTGATGACCTGGAGGAAAGAGGTTGTGCCTGGAGCACTGGTCTGCGTTCCAAATGACACCATATACCCTCTCTAGTATGTTACAGTGCCGTATGGGCCCTGGCCAAAAGTAGTGCACTACATAAGGAATAGGGAGTCATTTGGGATGAATATTTGGCTGCACTTTAATCATGTTTAGTTCAGATCTTTAGACGTCCAGGCCTTGTGACTATAAAAGACAAATGGTCTCTCTCTCTCTTTCACTGTCTCTCTCTCTCGCTTTCACTGTCTCTCTCTCTCTCTTTCACTGTCTCTCTCTCTCTTTCACTGTCTCTCTCTCTCTCTTTCACTGTCTCTCTCTCTCTTTCACTGTCACTCTCTCTCTCTTTCACTGTCTCTCTCTCTCTCTCTCTCTTTCACTGTCTCTCTCTCTCTCTTTCACGGTCTCTCTCTCTCTTTCACTGTCTCTCTCTCTCTTTCACTGTCTCTCTCTCTCTCTTTCACTGTCTCTCTCTCTCTCTTTCACTGTCTGTCTCTCTCTTTCACTGTCTCTCTCTCTCTTTCACTGTCTCTCTCTCTCTCTTTCAGTGTCTCTCTCTCTCTTTCACTCTCTCTCTCTCTCTCTTTCACTGTCTCTCTCTCTCTCTTTCACTGTCTCTCTCTCTCTTTCACTGTCTCTCTCTCTCTTTCACTGTCTCTCTCTCTCTTTCACTGTCTCTCTCTCTCTCTTTCACTGTCTCTCTCTCTCTTTCACTGTCTCTCTCTCTCTTTCACTGTCTCTCTCTCTCTCTTTCACTGTCTCTCTCTCTCTCTTTCACTGTCTGTCTCTCTCTTTCACTGTCTCTGTCTCTCTCTTTCACTGTCTCTCTCTCTCTCTTTCACTGTCTCTCTCTCTCTTTCACTGTCTCTCTCTCTCTTTCACTGTCTCTCTCTCTCTCTTTCACTGTCTCTCTCTCTCTTTCACTGTCTCTCTCTCTCTTTCACTGTCTCTCTCTACAACCTCACAAATGGAAGCGATTCCCAAACCTTCCATAACAAAGCCATCAACTACAGAGAGATGAACCTGGAGAAGAGTCCCCTAAGCAAGCTGGTCCTGGGGCTCTGTTCACAAACACAAACACACCCCACAGAGCCCCAGGACAGCAAAACAATTAGACCCAACCAAATCCTGAGAAAACAAAAAGATAATTACTTGAGACAAAAAAACAGAGCAAACTAGAATGCTATTTGGCCCTACACAGAGAGTACACAGCGGCAGAATACCTGACTTAAAACTTAAGGAAAGTTTTGACTATGTACAGACTGTGAGCATAGCCTTGCTATTTGAGAAAGGCCGCCGTAGGCAGACCTGGCTCTCAAGAGAAGACAGGCTATGTGCTCACTGCCCACAAAATGAGGTGGAAACTGAGATGCACTTCCTAGCCTCCTGCCAAATGTATGAGCATATTAGAGACACACATTTCTTATCGTTGCCTCTGTCCCCAGGGTCCTGTCCCTCTGAGAGATGTGAGGGCTCTCGTGTAGAGCACCTTATCGTTGCCTCCGTCCCCAGGGTCCTGTCCCTCTGAGAGATGTGAGGGCTCTCCTGTAGAGCACCTTATCGTTGCCTCCGTCCCCAGGGTCCTGTCCCTCTGAGAGATGTGAGGGCTCTCCTGTAGAGCACCTTATCGTTGCCTCCGTCCCCAGGGTCCTGTCCCTCTGAGAGATGTGAGGGCTCTCCTGTAGAGCACCTTATCGTTGCCTCCGTCCCCAGGGTCCTGTCCCTCTGAGAGATGTGAGGGCTCTCCTGTAGAGCACCTTATCGTTGCCTCCGTCCCCAGGGTCCTGTCCCTCTGAGAGATGTGAGGGCTCTCCTGTAGAGCACCTTATTGTTGCCTCCGTCCCCAGGGTCTTGTCCCTCAGCCCTCCTCCACTATGTGTATGAATGTGTGTGTGTGTGTTTGTGTCTTCACTGGTCAGTTCAGTGGGTTTCTCAGACCCATAGGAAGAGACTGAGTCTCAGTCCCTAATGACACCCTATTCCCTATATAGTGCACTGTGGGCCCTGGTCTATAGTAGTGCACTGTGGGCCCTGTTCTATAGTAGTGCACTGTGGGCCCTGGTCTATAGTAGTGCACTGTGGGCCCTGGTCTATAGTAGTACACTGTGGGCCCTGGTCTATAGTAGTGCACTGTGGGCCCTGGTCTATAGTAGTGCACTGTGGGCCCTGGTCTATATCCTTTAAAAAAAACAATTTGACAAAAAAATAAATACATATTTGGTCGTATTGAGCCCATTCTGGGTCCGGGTCTGCTTATTGAGTATGAGCAGGCCTGGGCAACTCCAGTCCTCCGGGCCCTGATTGGGTGGCACACTTTCCCTCCATCCTAGTAAACACACCTGATTAAACTGATTACATTCTAAACTGATTAGTTGATTATTGGAGTCAGGTGTGTTAGCTGGGACTGGGGCAAAACGGTGACACCAATCAGGCCCCTGAGGACTGGAGTTGCCCAGGCCTGCTGTAGAGCAACAAGAGAAAGGGGAAGTTAGAGAAGTCATCAGTACTGTCAACTCCACATCTGTTACAGGAACAGTGTGCAGTTCAGTTAAACAGTCTCCAATTCAAAGAGCAGCAGTCAGAAACGGATGTGGTTTAAGTACAGTCAACTGATGAGTTCACATTGGATGAGTGCAGATGTGGCCGACTAGACTGTTATCCTGTTGAATCTAAACCCATGCAGGACAGTCCTAAGCCAGTGTTATCCTGTTGAACCTAAACCCATGCAGGACAGTCCTAAGCCAGTGTTATCCTGTTGAACCTAAACCCATGCAGGACAGTCCTAAGCAAGTGTTATCCTGTTGAACCTAAACCCATACAGGACAGTCCTAAGCTGTTGCACATATCAGGAGTCAGCCGTATACATGAATAAAGTAGAAACATATATTGTCTATATAGTCTGTCTGACTACCTTCCCTTCAGTCACTTCGTCTGTCTGTTTGTCTGTCTACCTTCCCTTCTGTATCTTCGTCTTGCCTATCTGTCCGTCTGTCTGTCTGTCTGCCTTTCCTTCTCTCTCTTCGTCTGCCTATCTGTCCGTCTGTCTGTCTGTCTACCTTCCCTTCTGTCTCTTCGTCTGCCTATCTGTCCGTCTGTCTGTCTGTCTACCTTCCCTTCTGTCTCTTCGTCCGTCCATCTGTCCGTCTGTCTGTCTACCTTCCCTTCTGTCTCTTCGTCCGTCCATCTGTCCATCTGTCTGTCTGTCTGTCTGCCTGCCTGTTTGCCTGTCTGTAAGGCTGCGTTTACACAGAACTCCAATTCTATATTTTTTTCCAACTAATTGGTCTTTTGACCAATCAGATCAGCCTCTTTTGCCAATAATTGGGCACCAGATCAAAGCTGAGCTGCCTGTGTAAACGCAGCCTGGGCTTCTAAGAAGAGAGGTATGGATCTGAGAAGAGTTACATGTTGTATTTAGTGCTCTGTAAAACACTGCTAGCGTTCTCAGTCCATGACACTTCTCTACCAGAGGAAAACAAGCAAGCTCATTCACGGTCAGTCTGGAGGAGCCGTGCATGTATTTTCCCCTTGTGACATCCAGACTGCATACTGCCTGTTAGTTGTTTACTGTAGTCTGTGTTTTGGCTAAAGGCTGTTCCTGTACTAGACTACAGTAGTCTATAGGGCACCAGGCAGGAGCGCCACAAACTAAGACAACCTTTCTGACTCCAGAGTAGTGTGTGAGTGTTTGTGTGTGTGTGTGTGTGTGTGTGTGTGTGTGTGTGTGTGTGTGTGTGTGTGTGTGTGTGTGTGTTTGTGTGTGTGTATGTATTTAGGCATGTGTGTGTGTGTGTGTGTGTGTGTGTGTGTGTGTGTGTGTGTGTGTGTGTGTGTGTGTGTGTGTGTGTGTGTGTGTGTGTTGTGTGTGTGTGTGTGTGTGTGTGTGTGTTTGTGTGTGTGTATGTATTTAGGTGTGTTTGTGTTTGTGTTTGTGTGTGTGTATGTATTTAGGCGTGTTTGTGTTTGTGTTTGTATGTGTGTATGTATTTAGGCGTGTGAGTGTTTGTGTTTGTATGTGTGTATGTATTTAGGCGTGTGTGTGTGTGTGTGTGTGTGTGTGTGTGTGTGTGTGTTTGTGTGTGTGTGTGTTTGTGTGTGTGTGTGTGTGTGTGTGTGTGTGTGTGTGTGTGTGTGTGTGTGTGTGTGTGTGTGTGTGTGTGTGTGTGTTTGTGTGTGTGTATGTATTCAGGCGTGTGAGTGTTTGTGTTTGTATGTGTGTATGTATTTAGGCGTGTGTGTGTTTGTGTGTGTGTATGTATTTAGGCGTGTGTGTGTGTATGTATTTAGGCGTGTATTTGTGTGTGTGCATGTATTTAGGCATGTGTGTGTGTGTTTGTGTGTGTGAACTTGCGTGCATACATGCGTGTGTGTGCTTCCGTGTGCGTGTGTGGCTAGTAGTGTCCCATGCTAAGGTCAACAAGCTCTCACAGTCTCACTACACAATTAGACGTTTTTGCACTTTTCTCCAAACGTCACATTTCGAAGTTGAGAGTTAAGGTTTAGGATACGGTCAAAACATTCATTAGTCATATATTCCAAACACACGACCATCTGATCCGGGGTCATGGAATTACGCCCATCCACCACCCCCGTCTACAATGCCCTAGGAAAACCCAAACATACTTGATGGCAATAGCGTTCCCTGTTGCCCCCCTAGTGGCTGGTTCTGAAGGCATTTCCCGATGTTCTCAGGACATGGACAGACGTCCAAATTCGATGTCAATCTTGAGCGATCTGCCTGGCTTTGGCACACAGGCTTTATTTAGCCGATAATACAATCAGCCTCTCATTTCCACCCAGGCTCTGTCATGGAGCTTGTTCGAGGGAGTTAACAAGTCTGGCTTGTTGATGAGCTACAGGCTGGATATAACAAACAAACATGGGTTACTGGGCTCCCGAGTGGCGCAGCAGTCTAAGTTACTGTATCTCACTACAAACCCCGGTTCAATTCCAGGCTGTATCACAACCGGCCCTGATTGGGAGTCCTATATGGCGGTGCACTATTGGCCCAGCGTCGTCCGGGTTAGGGTTGGGCCAGGGGAAGGCCGTCATTGCGAACAAGAATTTGTTCTTAACTGACTTGCCTTGTTCAATAAAAATGTAATTAAAAAAATTAGGGGGGAACCAGGCTCTGAGAGGTGACCAGTCCTCTTCTGGCTGTACTGGGTAGAGTGGAACCAGGCTCTGAGGGGTGGCCAGTCTTCTTCTGGCTGTACTGGGTAGAGAGGAACCAGGCTCTGAGGGGTGGCCAGTCCTCTCCTGGCTGTACTGGGTAGAGAGGAACCAGGCTCTGAGGGGTGGCCAGTCCTCTCCTGGCTGTACTGGGTAGAGAGGAACCAGGCTCTGAGGGGTGACCAGTCCTCTTCTGGCTGTACTGGGTAGAGAGGAACCAGGCTCTGAGGGGTGACCAGTCCTCTTCTGGCTGTACTGGGTAGAGAGGAACCAGGCTCTGAGGGGTGGCCAGTCCTCTTCTGGCTGTACTGGGTAGAGAGGAACCAGGCTGTGAGGGGTGGCCAGTCCTCTTCTGGCTGTGCCGGAGATTATAAGACTAAACGGTCATTAAGGCCAGATCGTTCTTCAAGATGTTAAAACGTTCATAGATGACCAGCAGGGTCAGATAATAATCACAGTGGCTGTAGATGGTGTAAGAGGTCAGCACCTCGAGAGTTAATGTCAGTTGGCTTTTCATAGAAGAGCATATCTCCTTACCACCTGCCCCTCTCTCTGAATCACTGTGTGTGTGTGTGTGTGTGTGTGTGTGTGTGTGTGTGTGTGTGTGTGTGTGTGTGTGTGTGTGTGTGTGTGTGTGTGTGTGTGTGTGTGTGTGTGTGTGTGTGGTTGAAGGGAGTTTCCTCTTCTTGAGAAACCGAAACATACTTGCTACCTAACGTCTACACACACACACACACACACACACACACACACACACACACACACACACACACACACACACACACACACACACACACACACACACACACACACAGCTAGATTCCCAGAAGTGGAGGCCAAGCTGAAGATGACTGTTTGCTCAGTCCGACCCAGATATACATTTGTTTGTCACCTTGGCTCTTTGTTCATATGTAAGTGATGTACACTGAGTGTACAAAACAATAGGAACACCTTCCTCATATTGAGTGGCGCCCCCTTTTGCCCTCAGAACAGCCTCAACGTGGACCAGCTTCACAGTGGAACGCCTTTGATAAAATTCAAAACTGACAACACTTGTAATGCTTATGTTGAGAACCATTGAATGACTCATTCACGCAGAACCAATGTTTTTAGTGAAATACCATGAGAGCCATGAGAACACTGAGAACACTGAGAACCATAAGAACACTGAGAACACTGAGAACCATGAGAACACTGAGAACACTGAGAACCATGAGAACACTGAGAACCATGAGAACACTGAGAACCATGAGAACACTGAGAACCATGAGAACACTGAGAACACTGAGAACCATGAGAACACTGAGAACCATGAGAACACTGAGAACCCTGAGAACCATGAGAACCTGAGAACCATGAGAACACCGAGAACCATGAGAACACTGAGAACACTGAGAACCATGAGAACACTGAGAACACTGAGAACCATGAGAACACTGAGAACACTGAGAACCATGAGAACACTGTGAACCATGAGAACACTGAGAACACAGAACCATTAGAACACTGAGAACCATGAGAACACTGAGAACCATGATTTAGGTGCAATCTTACTGGCAGCAATATCCTTGCCTGTAAAGCCCTTTTTGTGCAAAGCAATGATGACGGCATGTGTTTCCTTACAGGTAACCATGGTTGACAGAGGCAGAACAATGATTCCAAGCACCAGCCTCCTTTTGTTCCAGCCTCCTTCAGTCTATTATTCGACCTAAATCAGCATGACAGAGTGATCTCCAGCCCTGTCCTCGTCAACACTCACACCTGTGTTAACGAGAGAATCACTGACATGATGTCAGCTGGTCCTTTTGTGCCAGCGTTGAAATGCAGTGGAAATGTTTTTTGGGGGATTCAGTTCATTTGCATGGCAAAGAGGGACTTTGCAATTAATTGCAATTCGTCTGATCACTCTTCATAACATTCTGGAGTATATGCAAATTGCCATCATACAAACTGAGGCAGCAGACTTTCTGAAAATTAATATTTGTGTCATTCTCAAAACAATAGTTAGTCTGTTGGCTCGAGCACACTTTCCAATACAGTCTGTTGGCTCGAGCACACTTTCCAATACAGTCTGTTGGCTCGAGCACACTTTCCAATACAGTCTGTTGGCTCGAACACACTTTCCAATACAGTCTGTTGGCTCGAGCACACTTTCCAATACAGTCTGTTGGCTCGAGCACACTTTCCAATACAGTCTGTTGGCTCGAGCACACTTTCCAATACAGTCTGTTGGCTCGAGCACACTTTCCAATACAGTCTGTTGGCTCGAGCACACTTGCCAATACAGTCTGTTGGCTCGAGCACACTTTCCAATACAGTCTGTTGGCTCGAGCACACTTTCCAATACAGTCTGTTGGCTCGAGCACACTTTCCAATATAGTCTGTTGGCTCGAGCACACTTTCCAATACAGTCTGTTGGCTCGAGCACACTTTCCAATACAGTCTGTTGGCTCGAGCGCACTTTCCAATACAGTCTGTTGGCTCGAGCACACTTTCCAATACAGTCTGTTGGCTCGAGCACACTTTCCAATACAGTCTGTTGGCTCGAGCACACTTTCCAATACAGTCTGTTGGCTCGAGCACACTTTCCAATACAGTCTGTTGGCTCGAGCACACTTTCCGATACAGTCTGTTGGCTCGAACACACTTTCCAATACAGTCTGTTGGCTCGAGCACACTTTCCAATACAGTCTGTTGGCTCGAGCACACTTTCCAATACAGTCTGTTGGCTCGAGCACACTTTCCAATACAGTCTGTTGGCTCGAGCACACTTTCCAATACAGTCTGTTGGCTCGAGCACACTTTCCAATACAGTCTGTTGGCTCGAGCACACTTTCCAATACAGTCTGTTGGCTCGAGCACACTTTCCAATACAGTCTGTTGGCTCGAGCACACTTTCCAATACAGTCTGTTGGCTCGAGCACACTTTCCAATACAGTCTGTTGGCTCGAGCGCACTTTCCAATACAGTCTGTTGGCTCGAGCACACTTTCCAATACAGTCTGTTGGCACGAGCACACTTTCCAATACAGTCTGTTGGCTAGAGCACACTTTCCAATACAGTCTGTTGGCTCGAGCACACTTTCCGATACAGTCTGTTGGCTCGAACACACTTTCCAATACAGTCTGTTGGCTCGAGCACACTTTCCAATACATTCTGTTGGCTCGAGCACACTTTCCAATACAGTCTGTTGGCTCGAGCACACTTTCCAATACAGTCTGTTGGCTCGAGCACACTTTCCAATACAGTCTGTTGGCTCGAGCACACTTTCCAATACAGTCAGTTGGCTCGAGCACACTTTCCAATACAGTCTGTTGGCTCGAGCACACTTTCCAATACAGTCTGTTGGCTCGAGCACACTTTCCAATACAGTCTGTTGGCTCGAGCACACTTTCCAATACAGTCTGTTGGCTCGAGCACACTTTCCAATACAGTCTGTTGGCTCGAGCACACTTTCCAATACAGTCTGTTGGCTGGAGCACACTTTCCAATACAGTCTGTTGGCTCGAGCACACTTTCCAATGCAGTCTGTTGGCTCGAGCGCACTTTCCAATACAGTCTGTTGGCTCGAGCACACTTTCCAATACAGTCTGTTGGCTCGAGCACACTTTCCAATACAGTCTGTTGGCTCGAGCACACTTTCCAATACAGTCTGTTGGCTCGAGCACACTTTCCAATACAGTCTGTTGGCTCGAGCACACTTTCCAATACAGTCTGTTGCCTCGAACACACTTTCCAATACAGTCTGTTGGCTCGAGCACACTTTCCAATACAGTCTGTTGGCTCGAACACACTTTCCAAGACCAGAGGAGGCACATGTGCTATTTAACACAACTATTTCTGTGACAAGATCAGTAGAGTTGAAAATACCATGGAAACACATTGAACTTTAACACTGAACTTTAACATTGAACTTTCTATTTTACTCAACTGGTGGAAACACACCACTGGTAGGAAAATAAACCTATTTATTTCCTTTGTGCAGATATTTTAATATTCACATGAAAATGTGTCCCCAGATGGATGGGATCCTGATTAGTAACCATGTTTCCATCCGATCTTTTTATGTGAGTAAAGTAGCCAACATGTCGGATAAAAATGTCAAGACAAACCTGGTGGAGATAGAGCACGTCAGTAAACTCTCCGCATGTTGACAACAGTTACCGTGACAACTATCAGTAAGTTGAACGTGCAATGGTGCTTAAGATTGTTGGCTAGAGTGCACGTGCCAATACAGTCTGTTGGCTAGAGTGCACGTGCAAATACAGTCTGTTGGCTAGAGTGCACGTGCCAATACAGTCTGTTGGCTAGAGCGCACGTGCCAATACAGTCTGTTGGCTGGAGTGCACGTGCCAATACAGTCTGTTGGCTAGAGTGCACGTGCCAATACACTCTGTTGGCTAGAGTGCACGTGCCAATACAGTCTGTTGGCTAGAGCGCACGTGCACATACAGTCTGTTGGCTAGAGTGCACGTGCCAATACAGTCTGCTGGCTAGAGTGCACGTGCCAATACAGTCTGTTGGCTAGAGTGCACGTGCCAATACAGTCTGTTTGCTAGAGCGCACGTGCAAATACAGTCTGTTGGCTAGAGTGCACGTGCCAATACAGTCTGCTGGCTGGAGTGCACATGCCAATACAGTCTGTTGGGTAGAGTGCACGTGCTAATACAGTCTGTTGGCTAGAGCGCACCTGCAAATACAGTCTGTTGGCTAGAGCGCACGTGCCAACGAAGTCTGTTGGCTAGAGCGCACGTGCCAATACAGTCTGTTGGCTAGAGTGCATGTGCCAATACAGTCTATTGGCTAGAATGCACGTGCAAATACAGTCTGTTGGCTAGAGTGCACGTGCCAATACAGTCTATTGGCTAGAGTGCACGTGCCAATACAGTCTGTTGGCTAGAGTGCACGTAACAATACAGTCTGTTGGCTAGAGTGCACGTGCCAATACAGTCTGTTGGGTAGAGTGCACGTGCCAATACAGTCTTTTGGGTAGAGTGCACGTGCCAATACAGTCTGTTGGCTAGAGCGCACGTGCCAACGAAGTCTGTTGGCTAGAGCGCACGTGCCAATAAGGTCTGTTGGCTAGAGCGCACGTGCCAATACAGTCTATTGGCTAGAGTGCACGTGCAAATACAGTCTGTTGGCTAGAGTGCACGTGCCAATACAGTCTATTGGCTAGAGTGCACGTGCCAATACAGTCTGTTGGCTAGAGTGCACGTGCCAATACAGTCTGTTGGCTCGAGCACACTTTCCAATACAGTCTGTGGCTCGAGCACACTTTCCAATACAGTCTGTTGGCTCGAGCACACTTTCCAATACAGTCTGTTGGCTCGAGCACACTTTCCAATACAGTCTGTTGGCTCGAGCACACTTTCCAATACAGTCTGTTGGCTAGAGCACACTTTCCAATACAGTCTGTTGGCTAGAGCACACTTTCCAATACAGTCTGTTGGCTCGAGCACACTTTCCAATACAGTCTGTTGGCTAGAGCACACTTTCCAATACAGTCTGTTGGCTAGAGCACACTTTCCAATACAGTCTGTTGGCTCGAGCACACTTTCCAATACAATCTGTTGGCTAGAGCACACTTTCCAATACAGTCTGTTGGCTAGAGCACACTTTCCAATACAGTCTGTTGGCTAGAGCACACTTTCCGATACAGTCTGTTGGCTAGAGCACACTTTCCAATACAGTCTGTTGGCTAGAGCACACTTTCCAATACAGTCTGTTGGCTCGAGCACACTTTCCAATACAGTCTGTTGGCTAGAGCACACTTTCCAATACAGTCTGTTGGCTGGAGCACACTTTCCAATACAGTCTGTTGGCTCGAGCACACTTTCCAATACAGTCTGTTGGCTCGAGCACACTTTCCAATACAGTCTATTGGCTCGAGCACACTTTCCAATACAGTCTGTTGGCTCGAGCACACTTTCCAATACAGTCTGTTGGCTCGAGCACACTTTCCAATACAGTCTGTTGGCTCGAGCACACTTTCCAATACAGTCTGTTGGCTAGAGCACACTTTCCAATACAGTCTGTTGGCTCGAGCACACTTTCCAATACAGTCTGTTGGCTCGAGCACACTTTCCAATACAGTCTGTTGGCTCGAGCACACTTTCCAATACAGTCTGTTGGCTCGAGCACACTTTCCAATACAGTCTGTTGGCTCGAGCACACTTTCCAATACAGTCTGTTGGCTCGAGCACACTTTCCAATACAGTCTGTTGGCTCGAGCACACTTTCCAATACAGTCTGTTGGCTCGAGCACACTTTCCAATACAGTCTGTTGGCTCGAGCACACTTTCCAATACAGTCAGTTGGCTCGAGCACACTTTCCAATACAGTCTGTTGGCTCGAGCACACTTTCCAATACAGTCTGTTGGCTCGAGCACACTTTCCAATACAGTCTGTTGGCTCGAGCACACTTTCCAATACAGTCTGTTGGCTCGAGCACACTTTCCAATACAGTCTGTTGGCTGGAGCACACTTTCCAATACAGTCTGTTGGCTCGAGCACACTTTCCAATACAGTCTGTTGGCTGGAGCACACTTTCCAATACAGTCTGTTGCTCGAGCACACTTTCCAATACAGTTTGTTGGCTCGAGCACACTTTCCAATACAGTCTGTTGGCTCGAGCACACTTCCCAATACAATCTGTTGGCTCGAGCACACTTTCCAATACAGTCTGTTGGCTAGAGCACACTTTCCAATACAGTCTGTTGGCTCGAGCACACTTTCCAATACAGTCTGTTGGCTGGAGCACACTTTCCAATACAGTCTGTTGGCTCGAGCACACTTTCCAATACAGTCTGTTGGCTCGAGCACACTTTCCAATACAGTCTGTTGGCTCGAGCACACTTTCCAATACAGTCTGTTGGCTCGAGCACACTTTCCAATACAGTCTGTTGGCTAGAGCACACTTTCCAATACAGTCTGTTGGCTCGAGCACACTTTCCAATACAGTCTGTTGGCTGGAGCACACTTTCCAATACAGTCTGTTGGCTCGAGCACACTTTCCAATACAGTCTGTTGGCTCGAGCACACTTTCCAATACAGTCTGTTGGCTCGAGCACACTTTCCAATACAGTCTGTTGGCTCGAGCACACTTTCCAATACAGTCTGTTGGCTCGAGCACACTTTCCAATACAGTCTGTTGGCTAGAGCACACTTTCCAATACAGTCTGTTGGCTCGAGCACACTTTCCAATACAGTCAGTTGGCTCGAGCACACTTTCCAATACAGTCTGTTGGCTCGAGCACACTTTCCAATACAGTCTGTTGGCTCGAGCACACTTTCCAATACAGTCTGTTGGCTCGAGCACACTTTCCAATACAGTCTGTTGGCTCGAGCACACTTTCCAATACAGTCTGTTGGCTGGAGCACACTTTCCAATACAGTCTGTTGGCTCGAGCACACTTTCCAATACAGTCTGTTGGCTGGAGCACACTTTCCAATACAGTCTGTTGGCTCGAGCACACTTTCCAATACAGTCTGTTGGCTCGAGCACACTTTCCAATACAGTCTGTTGGCTCGAGCACACTTTCCAATACAATCTGTTGGCTCGAGCACACTTTCCAATACAGTCTGTTGGCTAGAGCACACTTTCCAATACAGTCTGTTGGCTCGAGCACACTTTCCAATACAGTCTGTTGGCTGGAGCACACTTTCCAATACAGTCTGTTGGCTCGAGCACACTTTCCAATACAGTCTGTTGGCTCGAGCACACTTTCCAATACAGTCTGTTGGCTCGAGCACACTTTCCAATACAGTCTGTTGGCTCGAGCACACTTTCCAATACAGTCTGTTGGCTCGAGCACACTTTCCAATACAGTCTGTTGGCTGGAGCACACTTTCCAATACAGTCTGTTGGCTCGAGCACACTTTCCAATACAGTCTGTTGGCTCGAGCACACTTTCCAATACAGTCTGTGGCTCGAGCACACTTTCCAATACAGTCTGTTGGCTCGAGCACACTTTCCAATACAGTCTGTTGGCTCGAGCACACTTTCCAATACAGTCTGTTGGCTCGAGCACACTTTCCAATACAGTCTGTGGCTCGAGCACACTTTCCAATACAGTCTGTTGGCTCGAGCACACTTTCCAATACAGTCTGTTGGCTGGAGCACACTTTCCAATACAGTCTGTGGCTCGAGCACACTTTCCAATACAGTCTGTGGCTCGAGCACACTTTCCAATACAGTCTGTGGCTCGAATACACTTTCCAATACAGTCTGTGGCTCGAGCACACTTTCCAATACAGTCTGTTGACTCGAGCACACTTTCCAATACAGTCTGTTGGCTCGAGCACACTTTCCGATACAGTCTGTTGGCTCGAGCACACTTTCCAATACAATCTGTTGGCTCGAGCACACTTTCCAATACAGTCTGTTGGCTCGAGCACACTTTCCAATACAGTCTGTTGGCTCGAGCACACTTTCCAATACAGTCTGTTGGCTCGAGCACACTTTCCAATACAGTCTGTTGGCTCGAGCGCACTTTCCAATACAGTCTGTTGGCTCGAGCACACTTTCCAATACAGTCTGTTGGCTCGAGCACACTTTCCAATACAGTCTGTTGGCTCGAGCACACTTTCCAATACAGTCTGTTGGCTCGAGCACACTTTCCAAGACCAGAGGAGGCACATTTACTATTTAACACAACAGTTTCTGTGACAAGATCAGTAGAGTTGAAAATACCATGGAAACACATTGAACTTTAACACTGAACTTTAACATTGAACTTTCTATTTTACTCAACTGGTGGAAACACACCACTGGTAGGAAAATAAACCTATTTATTTCCTTTGTGCAGATATTTTAATATTCACATGAAAATGTGTCCCCAGATGGATGGGATCCTGATTAGTAACCAGGTTTCCATCCGATCTTTTTATGTGAGTAAAGTAGCCAACATGTCGGAAAAAAATGTCAAGACAAACCTGGTGGAGATAGAGCACGTCAGTAAACTCTCCGCATGTTGACAACAGTTACCGTGACAAAACTATCAGTAAGTTGAATGTGCAATGGTGCTTAAGAATGTTGGCTAGAGCGCACGTGCCAATACAGTCTGTTGGCTAGAGCGCACGTGCCAATACAGTCTGTTGGCTAGAGCGCACGTGCCAATACAGTCTGTTGGCTAGAGCGCACGTGCCAATACAGTCTGTTGGCTAGTGTGCACATGCCAATACAGTATGTTGGCTAGAGTGCACGTGCCAATACAGTCTGTTGGCTAGAGTGCACGTGCCAATACAATCTGTTGGCTAGAGTGCACGTGCCAATACAGTCTTTTGGCTAGTGTGCATGTGCCAATACAGTCTGTTGGTTAGAGTGCACGTGCCAATACAGTCTGTTGGTTAGAGTGCACGTGCCAATACAGTCTGTTGGCTAGAGTGCACGTGCAAATACAGTCTGTTGGCTAGAGTGCACGTGCCAATACAGTCTGTTGGCTAGAGCGCACATGCCAATACAGTCTGTTGGCTGGAGTGCACGTGCCAATACAGTCTGTTGGCTAGAGTGCACGTGCCAATACACTCTGTTGGCTAGAGTGCACGTGCCAATACAGTCTGTTGGCTAGAGCGCACGTGCACATACAGTCTGTTGGCTAGAGTGCACGTGCCAATACAGTCTGCTGGCTAGAGTGCACGTGCCAATACAGTCTGTTGGCTAGAGTGCACGTGCCAATACAGTCTGTTGGCTAGAGCGCACGTGCAAATACAGTCTGTTGGCTAGAGTGCACGTGCCAATACAGTCTGCTGGCTGGAGTGCACATGCCAATACAGTCTGTTGGGTAGAGTGCACGTGCCAATACAGTCTGTTGGCTAGAGCGCACCTGCAAATACAGTCTGTTGGCTAGAGCGCACGTGCCAACGAAGTCTGTTGGCTAGAGCGCACGTGCCAATACAGTCTGTTGGCTAGAGTGCATGTGCCAATACAGTCTATTGGCTAGAATGCACGTGCAAATACAGTCTGTTGGCTAGAGTGCACGTGCCAATACAGTCTATTGGCTAGAGTGCACGTGCCAATACAGTCTTTTGGGTAGAGTGCACGTGCCAACGAAGTCTGTTGGCTAGAGCGCACGTGCCAATAAGGTCTGTTGGCTAGAGCGCACGTGCCAATACAGTCTATTGGCTAGAGTGCACGTGCAAATACAGTCTGTTGGCTAGAGTGCACGTGCCAATACAGTCTATTGGCTAGAGTGCACTGCCAATACAGTCTGTTGGCTAGAGTGCACGTGCCAATACAGTCTGTTGGCTCGAGCACACTTTCCAATACAGTCTGTGGCTCGAGCACACTTTCCAATACAGTCTGTTGGCTCGAGCACACTTTCCAATACAGTCTGTTGGCTCGAGCACACTTTCCAATACAGTCTGTTGGCTCGAGCACACTTTCCAATACAGTCTGTTGGCTGGAGCACACTTTCCAATACAGTCTGTTGGCTCGAGCACACTTTCCAATACAGTCTGTTGGCTCGAGCACACTTTCCAATACAGTCTGTTGGCTAGAGCACACTTTCCAATACAGTCTGTTGGCTAGAGCACACTTTCCAATACAGTCTGTTGGCTCGAGCACACTTTCCAATACAGTCTGTTGGCTAGAGCACACTTTCCAATACAGTCTGTTTGCAAGAGCACACTTTCCAATACAGTCTGTTGGCTCGAGCACACTTTCCAATACAATCTGTTGGCTAGAGCACACTTTCCAATACAGTCTGTTGGCTCGAGCACACTTTCCAATACAGTCTGTTGGCTAGAGCACACTTTCCAATACAGTCTGTTGGCTCGAGCACACTTTCCAATACAGTCAGTTGGCTCGAGCACACTTTCCAATACAGTCTGTTGGCTCGAGCACACTTTCCAATACAGTCTGTTGGCTCGAGCACACTTTCCAATACAGTCTCTTGGCTCGAGCACACTTTCCAATACAGTCTGTTGGCTCGAGCACACTTTCCAATACAGTCTGTTGGCTCGAGCACACTTTCCAATACAGTCTGTTGGCTCGAGCACACTTTCCAATACAGTCTGTTGGCTCGAGTACACTTTCCAATACAGTCTGTTGGCTCGAGCACACTTTCCAATACAGTCTGTTGGCTCGAACACACTTTCCAATACAGTCTGTTGGCCCGAGCACACTTTCCAATACAGTCTGTTGGCTCGAACACACTTTCCAAGACCAGAGGAGGCACATGTGCTATTTAACACAACAGTTTCTGTGACAAGATCAGTAGAGTTGAAAATACCATGGAAACACATTGAACTTTAACACTGAACTTTAACATTGAACTTTCTATTTTACTCAACTGGTGGAAACACACCACTGGTAGGAAAATTAGCATATTTATTTGCTTTGTACAGATATTTTAATATTCACATGAAAATGTGTCCCCAGATGGATGGGATCCTGATTAGTAACCAGGTTTCCATCCGATCTTTTTATGTGAGTAAAGTAGCCAACATGTCGGATAAAAATGTCAAGACAAACCTGGTGGAGATAGAGCACGTCAGTAAACTCTCCGCATGTTGACAACAGTTACCGTGACAACTATCAGTAAGTTGAACGTGCAATGGTGCTTAAGATTGTTGGCTAGAGTGCACGTGCCAATACAGTCTGTTGGCTAGAGTGCACATGCAAATACAGTCTGTTGGCTAGAGTGCACGTGCCAATACAGTCTGTTGGCTAGAGCGCACGTGCCAATACAGTCTGTTGGCTGGAGTGCACGTGCCAATACAGTCTGTTGGCTAGAGTGCACGTGCCAATACACTCTGTTGGCTAGAGTGCACGTGCCAATACAGTCTGTTGGCTAGAGCGCACGTGCACATACAGTCTGTTGGCTAGAGTGCACGTGCCAATACAGTCTGCTGGCTAGAGTGCACGTGCCAATACAGTCTGTTGGCTAGAGTGCACGTGCCAATACAGTCTGTTGGCTAGAGCGCACGTGCAAATACAGTCTGTTGGCTAGAGTGCACGTGCCAATACAGTCTGCTGGCTGGAGTGCACATGCCAATACAGTCTGTTGGGTAGAGTGCACGTGCCAATACAGTCTGTTGGCTAGAGCGCACCTGCAAATACAGTCTGTTGGCTAGAGCGCACGTGCCAACGAAGTCTGTTGGCTAGAGCGCACGTGCCAATACAGTCTGTTGGCTAGAGTGCATGTGCCAATACAGTCTATTGGCTAGAATGCACGTGCAAATACAGTCTGTTGGCTAGAGTGCACGTGCCAATACAGTCTATTGGCTAGAGTGCACGTGCCAATACAGTCTGTTGGCTAGAGTGCACGTGCCAATACAGTCTGTTGGCTAGAGTGCACGTGCCAATACAGTCTGTTGTGTAGAGTGCACGTGCCAATACAGTCTTTTGGGTAGAGTGCACGTGCCAATACAGTCTGTTGGCTAGAGCGCACGTGCCAACCAAGTCTGTTGGCTAGAGCGCACGTGCCAATAAGGTCTGTTGGCTAGAGCGCACGTGCCAATACAGTCTATTGGCTAGAGTGCACGTGCAAATACAGTCTGTTGGCTAGAGTGCACGTGCCAATACAGTCTATTGGCTAGAGTGCACGTGCCAATACAGTCTGTTGGCTAGAGTGCACGTGCCAATACAGTCTGTTGGCTCGAGCACACTTTCCAATACAGTCTGTGGCTCGAGCACACTTTCCAATACAGTCTGTTGGCTCGAGCACACTTTCCAATACAGTCTGTTGGCTCGAGCACACTTTCCAATACAGTCTGTTGGCTAGAGCGCACGTGCCAACCTAGTCTGTTGGCTAGAGCGCACGTGCCAATAAGGTCTGTTGGCTAGAGCGCACGTGCCAATACAGTCTATTGGCTAGAGTGCACGTGCAAATACAGTCTGTTGGCTAGAGTGCACGTGCCAATACAGTCTATTGGCTAGAGTGCACGTGCCAATACAGTCTGTTGGCTAGAGTTCACGTGCCAATACAGTCTGTTGGCTCGAGCACACTTTCCAATACAGTCTGTTGGCTAGAGCACACTTTCCAATACAGTCTGTTGGCTAGAGCACACTTTCCAATACAGTCTGTTGGCTCGAGCACACTTTCCAATACAGTCTGTTGGCTAGAGCACACTTTCCAATACAGTCTGTTGGCTAGAGCACACTTTCCAATACAGTCTGTTGGCTCGAGCACACTTTCCAATACAATCTGTTGGCTAGAGCACACTTTCCAATACAGTCTGTTGGCTAGAGCACACTTTCCAATACAGTCTGTTGGCTAGAGCACACTTTCCGATACAGTCTGTTGGCTAGAGCACACTTTCCAATACAGTCTATTGGCTAGAATGCACGTGCAAATACAGTCTGTTGGCTAGAGTGCACGTGCCAATACAGTCTATTGGCTAGAGTGCACGTGCCAATACAGTCTGTTGGCTAGAGTGCACGTGCCAATACAGTCTGTTGGCTAGAGTGCACGTGCCAATACAGTCTGTTGTGTAGAGTGCACGTGCCAATACAGTCTTTTGGGTAGAGTGCACGTGCCAATACAGTCTGTTGGCTAGAGCGCACGTGCCAACGAAGTCTGTTGGCTAGAGTGCACGTGCCAATACAGTCTATTGGCTAGAGTGCACGTGCAAATACAGTCTGTTGGCTAGAGTGCACGTGCCAATACAGTCTATTGGCTAGAGTGCACGTGCCAATACAGTCTGTTGGCTAGAGTGCACGTGCCAATACAGTCTGTTGGCTCGAGCACACTTTCCAATACAGTCTGTGGCTCGAGCACACTTTCCAATACAGTCTGTTGGCTCGAGCACACTTTCCAATACAGTCTGTTGGCTCGAGCACACTTTCCAATACAGTCTGTTGGCTCGAGCACACTTTCCAATACAGTCTGTTGGCTGGAGCACACTTTCCAATACAGTCTGTTGGCTCGAGCACACTTTCCAATACAGTCTGTTGGCTCGAGCACACTTTCCAATACAGTCTGTTGGCTAGAGCACACTTTCCAATACAGTCTGTTGGCTAGAGCACACTTTCCAATACAGTCTGTTGGCTCGAGCACACTTTCCAATACAGTCTGTTGGCTAGAGCACACTTTCCAATACAGTCTGTTGGCTAGAGCACACTTTCCAATACAGTCTGTTGGCTCGAGCACACTTTCCAATACAATCTGTTGGCTAGAGCACACTTTCCAATACAGTCTGTTGGCTAGAGCACACTTTCCAATACAGTCTGTTGGCTAGAGCACACTTTCCGATACAGTCTGTTGGCTAGAGCACACTTTCCAATACAGTCTGTTGGCTAGAGCACACTTTCCAATACAGTCTGTTGGCTCGAGCACACTTTCCAATACAGTCTGTTGGCTAGAGCACACTTTCCAATACAGTCTGTTGGCTGGAGCACACTTTCCAATACAGTCTGTTGGCTCGAGCACACTTTCCAATACAGTCTGTTGGCTCGAGCACACTTTCCAATACAGTCTATTGGCTCGAGCACACTTTCCAATACAGTCTGTTGGCTCGAGCACACTTTCCAATACAGTCTGTTGGCTCGAGCACACTTTCCAATACAGTCTGTTGGCTCGAGCACACTTTCCAATACAGTCTGTTGGCTAGAGCACACTTTCCAATACAGTCTGTTGGCTCGAGCACACTTTCCAATACAGTCTGTTGGCTAGAGCACACTTTCCAATACAGTCTGTTGGCTCGAGCACACTTTCCAATACAGTCTGTTGGCTCGAGCACACTTTCCAATACAGTCTGTTGGCTCGAGCACACTTTCCAATACAGTCTGTTGGCTCGAGCACACTTTCCAATACAGTCTGTTGGCTGGAGCACACTTTCCAATACAGTCTGTTGGCTCGAGCACACTTTCCAATACAGTCTGTTGGCTCGAGCACACTTTCCAATACAGTCTGTTGGCTAGAGCACACTTTCCAATACAGTCTGTTGGCTAGAGCACACTTTCCAATACAGTCTGTTGGCTCGAGCACACTTTCCAATACAATCTGTTGGCTAGAGCACACTTTCCAATACAGTCTGTTGGCTAGAGCACACTTTCCAATACAGTCTGTTGGCTAGAGCACACTTTCCGATACAGTCTGTTGGCTAGAGCACACTTTCCAATACAGTCTATTGGCTAGAATGCACGTGCAAATACAGTCTGTTGGCTAGAGTGCACGTGCCAATAGAGTCTATTGGCTAGAGTGCACGTGCCAATACAGTCTGTTGGCTAGAGTGCACGTGCCAATACAGTCTGTTGGCTAGAGTGCACGTGCCAATACAGTCTGTTGTGTAGAGTGCACGTGCCAATACAGTCTTTTGGGTAGAGTGCACGTGCCAATACAGTCTGTTGGCTAGAGCGCACGTGCCAACGAAGTCTGTTGGCTAGAGCGCACGTGCCAATAAGGTCTGTTGGCTAGAGCGCACGTGCCAATACAGTCTATTGGCTAGAGTGCACATGCAAATACAGTCTGTTGGCTAGAGTGCACGTGCCAATACAGTCTATTGGCTAGAGTGCACGTGCCAATACAGTCTGTTGGCTAGAGTGCACGTGCCAATACAGTCTGTTGGCTCGAGCACACTTTCCAATACAGTCTGTGGCTCGAGCACACTTTCCAATACAGTCTGTTGGCTCGAGCACACTTTCCAATACAGTCTGTTGGCTCGAGCACACTTTCCAATACAGTCTGTTGGCTAGAGCACACTTTCCAATACAGTCTGTTGGCTGGAGCACACTTTCCAATACAGTCTGTTGGCTCGAGCACACTTTCCAATACAGTCTGTTGGCTCAAGCACACTTTCCAATACAGTCTGTTGGCTAGAGCACACTTTCCAATACAGTTTGTTGGCTAGAGCACACTTTCCAATACAGTCTGTTGGCTCGAGCACACTTTCCAATACAGTCTGTTGGCTAGAGCACACTTTCCAATACAGTCTGTTGGCTGGAGCACACTTTCCAATACAGTCTGTTGGCTCGAGCACACTTTCCAATACAGTCTGTTGGCTCGAGCACACTTTCCAATACAGTCTATTGGCTCGAGCACACTTTCCAATACAGTCTGTTGGCTCGAGCACACTTTCCAATACAGTCTGTTGGCTCGAGCACACTTTCCAATACAGTCTGTTGGCTCGAGCACACTTTCCAATACAGTCTGTTGGCTAGAGCACACTTTCCAATACAGTCTGTTGGCTCGAGCACACTTTCCAATACAGTCTGTTGGCTAGAGCACACTTTCCAATACAGTCTGTTGGCTCGAGCACACTTTCCAATACAGTCTGTTGGCTCGAGCACACTTTCCAATACAGTCTGTTGGCTCGAGCACACTTTCCAATACAGTCTGTTGGCTCGAGCACACTTTCCAATACAGTCTGTTGGCACGAGCACACTTTCCAATACAGTCTGTTGGCTAGAGCACACTTTCCAATACAGTCTGTTGGCTCGAGCACACTTTCCAATACAGTCTGTTGGCTAGAGCACACTTTCCAATACAGTCTGTTGGCTCGAGCACACTTTCCAATACAGTCAGTTGGCTCGAGCACACTTTCCAATACAGTCTGTTGGCTCGAGCACACTTTCCAATACAGTCTGTTGGCTCGAGCACACTTTCCAATACAGTCTGTTGGCTCGAGCACACTTTCCAATACAGTCTGTTGGCTAGAGTGCATGTGCCAATACAGTCTATTGGCTAGAATGCACGTGCAAATACAGTCTGTTGGCTAGAGTGCACGTGCCAATACAGTCTATTGGCTAGAGTGCACGTGCCAATACAGTCTGTTGGCTAGAGTGCACGTGCCAATACAGTCTGTTGGCTAGAGTGCAAGTGCCAATACAGTCTGTTGTGTAGAGTGCACGTGCCAATACAGTCTTTTGGGTAGAGTGCACGTGCCAATACAGTCTGTTGGCTAGAGCGCACGTGCCAACCAAGTCTGTTGGCTAGAGCGCACGTGCCAATAAGGTCTGTTGGCTAGAGCGCACGTGCCAATACAGTCTATTGGCTAGAGTGCACGTGCAAATACAGTCTGTTGGCTAGAGTGCACGTGCCAATACAGTCTATTGGCTAGAGTGCACGTGCCAATACAGTCTGTTGGCTAGAGTGCACGTGCCAATACAGTCTGTTGGCTCGAGCACACTTTCCAATACAGTCTGTGGCTCGAGCACACTTTCCAATACAGTCTGTTGGCTCGAGCACACTTTCCAATACAGTCTGTTGGCTCGAGCACACTTTCCAATACAGTCTGTTGGCTAGAGCGCACGTGCCAACCTAGTCTGTTGGCTAGAGCGCACGTGCCAATAAGGTCTGTTGGCTAGAGCGCACGTGCCAATACAGTCTATTGGCTAGAGTGCACGTGCAAATACAGTCTGTTGGCTAGAGTGCACGTGCCAATACAGTCTATTGGCTAGAGTGCACGTGCCAATACAGTCTGTTGGCTAGAGTGCACGTGCCAATACAGTCTGTTGGCTCGAGCACACTTTCCAATACAGTCTGTTGGCTAGAGCACACTTTCCAATACAGTCTGTTGGCTAGAGCACACTTTCCAATACAGTCTGTTGGCTCGAGCACACTTTCCAATACAGTCTGTTGGCTAGAGCACACTTTCCAATACAGTCTGTTGGCTAGAGCACACTTTCCAATACAGTCTGTTGGCTCGAGCACACTTTCCAATACAATCTGTTGGCTAGAGCACACTTTCCAATACAGTCTGTTGGCTAGAGCACACTTTCCAATACAGTCTGTTGGCTAGAGCACACTTTCCGATACAGTCTGTTGGCTAGAGCACACTTTCCAATACAGTCTATTGGCTAGAATGCACGTGCAAATACAGTCTGTTGGCTAGAGTGCACGTGCCAATACAGTCTATTGGCTAGAGTGCACGTGCCAATACAGTCTGTTGGCTAGAGTGCACGTGCCAATACAGTCTGTTGGCTAGAGTGCACGTGCCAATACAGTCTGTTGTGTAGAGTGCACGTGCCAATACAGTCTTGTGGGTAGAGTGCACGTGCCAATACAGTCTGTTGGCTAGAGCGCACGTGCCAACGAAGTCTGTTGGCTAGAGTTCACGTGCCAATACAGTCTATTGGCTAGAGTGCACGTGCAAATACAGTCTGTTGGCTAGAGTGCACGTGCCAATACAGTCTATTGGCTAGAGTGCACGTGCCAATACAGTCTGTTGGCTAGAGTGCACGTGCCAATACAGTCTGTTGGCTCGAGCACACTTTCCAATACAGTCTGTGGCTCGAGCACACTTTCCAATACAGTCTGTTGGCTCGAGCACACTTTCCAATACAGTCTGTTGGCTCGAGCACACTTTCCAATACAGTCTGTTGGCTCGAGCACACTTTCCAATACAGTCTGTTGGCTGGAGCACACTTTCCAATACAGTCTGTTGGCTCGAGCACACTTTCCAATACAGTCTGTTGGCTCGAGCACACTTTCCAATACAGTCTGTTGGCTAGAGCACACTTTCCAATACAGTCTGTTGGCTAGAGCACACTTTCCAATACAGTCTGTTGGCTCGAGCACACTTTCCAATACAGTCTGTTGGCTAGAGCACACTTTCCAATACAGTCTGTTGGCTAGAGCACACTTTCCAATACAGTCTGTTGGCTCGAGCACACTTTCCAATACAATCTGTTGGCTAGAGCACACTTTCCAATACAGTCTGTTGGCTAGAGCACACTTTCCAATACAGTCTGTTGGCTAGAGCACACTTTCCGATACAGTCTGTTGGCTAGAGCACACTTTCCAATACAGTCTGTTGGCTAGAGCACACTTTCCAATACAGTCTGTTGGCTCGAGCACACTTTCCAATACAGTCTGTTGGCTAGAGCACACTTTCCAATACAGTCTGTTGGCTGGAGCACACTTTCCAATACAGTCTGTTGGCTCGAGCACACTTTCCAATACAGTCTGTTGGCTCGAGCACACTTTCCAATACAGTCTATTGGCTCGAGCACACTTTCCAATACAGTCTGTTGGCTCGAGCACACTTTCCAATACAGTCTGTTGGCTCGAGCACACTTTCCAATACAGTCTGTTGGCTCGAGCACACTTTCCAATACAGTCTGTTGGCTAGAGCACACTTTCCAATACAGTCTGTTGGCTCGAGCACACTTTCCAATACAGTCTGTTGGCTAGAGCACACTTTCCAATACAGTCTGTTGGCTAGAGCACACTTTCCAATACAGTCTGTTGGCTCGAGCACACTTTCCAATACAATCTGTTGGCTAGAGCACACTTTCCAATACAGTATGTTGGCTAGAGCACACTTTCCAATACAGTCTGTTGGCTAGAGCACACTTTCCGATACAGTCTGTTGGCTAGAGCACACTTTCCAATACAGTCTATTGGCTAGAATGCACGTGCAAATACAGTCTGTTGGCTAGAGTGCACGTGCCAATACAGTCTATTGGCTAGAGTGCACGTGCCAATACAGTCTGTTGGCTAGAGTGCACGTGCCAATACAGTCTGTTGGCTAGAGTGCACGTGCCAATACAGTCTGTTGGCTCGAGCACACTTTCCAATACAGTCTGTTGGCTAGAGCACACTTTCCAATACAGTCTGTTGGCTGGAGCACACTTTCCAATACAGTCTGTTGGCTAGAGCACACTTTCCAATACAGTCTGTTGGCTCGAGCACACTTTCCAATACAGTCTGTTGGCTAGAGCACACTTTCCAATACAGTCTGTTGGCTCGAGCACACTTTCCAATACAGTCTGTTGGCTCGAGCACACTTTCCAATACAGTCTGTTGGCTCGAGCACACTTTCCAATACAGTCTGTTGGCTCGAGCACACTTTCCAATACAGTCTGTTGGCTGGAGCACACTTTCCAATACAGTCTGTTGGCTCGAGCACACTTTCCAATACAGTCTGTTGGCTCGAGCACACTTTCCAATACAGTCTGTTGGCTAGAGCACACTTTCCAATACAGTCTGTTGGCTAGAGCACACTTTCCAATACAGTCTGTTGGCTCGAGCACACTTTCCAATACAATCTGTTGGCTAGAGCACACTTTCCAATACAGTATGTTGGCTAGAGCACACTTTCCAATACAGTCTGTTGGCTAGAGCACACTTTCCGATACAGTCTGTTGGCTAGAGCACACTTTCCAATACAGTCTATTGGCTAGAATGCACGTGCAAATACAGTCTGTTGGCTAGAGTGCACGTGCCAATACAGTCTATTGGCTAGAGTGCACGTGCCAATACAGTCTGTTGGCTAGAGTGCACGTGCCAATACAGTCTGTTGGCTAGAGTGCACGTGCCAATACAGTCTGTTGGCTCGAGCACACTTTCCAATACAGTCTGTTGGCTAGAGCACACTTTCCAATACAGTCTGTTGGCTGGAGCACACTTTCCAATACAGTCTGTTGGCTCGAGCACACTTTCCAATACAGTCTGTTGGCTCGAGCACACTTTCCAATACAGTCTGTTGGCTAGAGCACACTTTCCAATACAGTCTGTTGGCTAGAGCACACTTTCCAATACAGTCTGTTGGCTCGAGCACACTTTCCAATACAGTCTGTTGGCTAGAGCACACTTTCCAATACAGTCTGTTGGCTGGAGCACACTTTCCAATACAGTCTGTTGGCTCGAGCACACTTTCCAATACAGTCTGTTGGCTCGAGCACACTTTCCAATACAGTCTATTGGCTCGAGCACACTTTCCAATACAGTCTGTTGGCTCGAGCACACTTTCCAATACAGTCTGTTGGCTCGAGCACACTTTCCAATACAGTCTGTTGGCTCGAGCACACTTTCCAATACAGTCTGTTGGCTAGAGCACACTTTCCAATACAGTCTGTTGGCTCGAGCACACTTTCCAATACAGTCTTTTGGCTAGAGCACACTTTCCAATACAGTCTGTTGGCTCGAGCACACTTTCCAATACAGTCTGTTGGCTCGAGCACACTTTCCAATACAGTCTGTTGGCTCGAGCACACTTTCCAATACAGTCTGTTGGCTCGAGCACACTTTCCAATACAGTCTGTTGGCACGAGCACACTTTCCAATACAGTCTGTTGGCTAGAGCACACTTTCCAATACAGTCTGTTGGCTCGAGCACACTTTCCAATACAGTCTGTTGGCTAGAGCACACTTTCCAATACAGTCTGTTGGCTCGAGCACACTTTCCAATACAGTCAGTTGGCTCGAGCACACTTTCCAATACAGTCTGTTGGCTCGAGCACACTTTCCAATACAGTCTGTTGGCTCGAGCACACTTTCCAATACAGTCTGTTGGCTCGAGCACACTTTCCAATACAGTCTGTTGGCTCGAGCACACTTTCCAATACAGTCTGTTGGCTGGAGCACACTTTCCAATACAGTCTGTTGGCTCGAGCACACTTTCCAATACAGTCTGTTGGCTAGAGCACACTTTCCAATACAGTCTGTTGGCTCGAGCACACTTTCCAATACAGTCTGTTGGCTCGAGCACACTTTCCAATACAGTCTGTTGGCTCGAGCACACTTTCCAATACAATCTGTTGGCTCGAGCACACTTTCCAATACAGTCTGTTGGCTAGAGCACACTTTCCAATACAGTCTGTTGGCTCGAGCACACTTTCCAATACAGTCTGTTGGCTGGAGCACACTTTCCAATACAGTCTGTTGGCTCGAGCACACTTTCCAATACAGTCTGTTGGCTCGAGCACACTTTCCAATACAGTCTGTTGGCTCGAGCACACTTTCCAATACAGTCTGTTGGCTCGAGCACACTTTCCAATACAGTCTGTTGGCTAGAGCACACTTTCCAATACAATCTGTTGGCTCGAGCACACTTTCCAATACAGTCTGTTGGCTAGAGCACACTTTCCAATACAGTCTGTTGGCTCGAGCACACTTTCCAATACAGTCTGTTGGCTGGAGCACACTTTCCAATACAGTCTGTTGGCTCGAGCACACTTTCCAATACAGTCTGTTGGCTCGAGCACACTTTCCAATACAGTCTGTTGGCTCGAGCACACTTTCCAATACAGTCTGTTGGCTCGAGCACACTTTCCAATACAGTCTGTTGGCTAGAGCACACTTTCCAATACAGTCTGTTGGCTCGAGCACACTTTCCAATACAGTCTGTTGGCTGGAGCACACTTTCCAATACAGTCTGTTGGCTCGAGCACACTTTCCAATACAGTCTGTTGGCTCAAGCACACTTTCCAATACAGTCTGTGGCTCGAGCACACTTTTCAATACAGTCTGTTGGCTCGAGCACACTTTCCAATACAGTCTGTTGGCTCGAACACACTTTCCAATACAGTCTGTTGGCTAGAGCACACTTTCCGATACAGTCTGTTGGCTAGAGCACACTTTCCAATACAGTCTATTGGCTAGAATGCACGTGCAAATACAGTCTGTTGGCTAGAGTGCACGTGCCAATACAGTCTATTGGCTAGAGTGCACGTGCCAATACAGTCTTTTGGGTAGAGTGCACGTGCCAATACAGTCTGTTGGCTAGAGCGCACGTGCCAACGAAGTCTGTTGGCTAGAGCGCACGTGCCAATAAAGTCTGTTGGCTAGAGCGCACGTGCCAATACAGTCTATTGGCTAGAGTGCACGTGCAAATACAGTCTGTTGGCTAGAGTGCACGTGCCAATACAGTCTATTGGCTAGAGTGCACGTGCCAATACAGTCTGTTGGCTAGAGTGCACGTGCCAATACAGTCTGTTGGCTAGAGTGCACGTGCCAATACAGTCTGTTGGCTCGAGCACACTTTCCAATACAGTCTGTTGGCTAGAGCACACTTTCCAATACAGTCTGTTGGCTGGAGCACACTTTCCAATACAGTCTGTTGGCTCGAGCACACTTTCCAATACAGTCTGTTGGCTCGAGCACACTTTCCAATACAGTCTGTTGGCTAGAGCACACTTTCCAATACAGTCTGTTGGCTAGAGCACACTTTCCAATACAGTCTGTTGGCTCGAGCACACTTTCCAATACAGTCTGTTGGCTCGAGCACACTTTCCAATACAGTCTGTTGGCTGGAGCACACTTTCCAATACAGTCTGTTGGCTCGAGCACACTTTCCAATACAGTCTGTTGGCTCGAGCACACTTTCCAATACAGTCTGTTGGCTCGAGCACACTTTCCAATACAGTCTGTTGGCTCGAGCACACTTTCCAATACAGTCTGTTGGCTCGAGCACACTTTCCAATACAATCTGTTGGCTCGAGCACACTTTCCAATACAGTCTGTTGGCTAGAGCACACTTTCCAATACAGTCTGTTGGCTCGAGCACACTTTCCAATACAGTCTGTTGGCTGGAGCACACTTTCCAATACAGTCTGTTGGCTCGAGCACACTTTCCAATACAGTCTGTTGGCTCGAGCACACTTTCCAATACAGTCTGTTGGCTCGAGCACACTTTCCAATACAGTCTGTTGGCTCGAGCACACTTTCCAATACAGTCTGTTGGCTAGAGCACACTTTCCAATACAGTCTGTTGGCTCGAGCACACTTTCCAATACAGTCTGTTGGCTGGAGCACACTTTCCAATACAGTCTGTTGGCTCGAGCACACTTTCCAATACAGTCTGTTGGCTCAAGCACACTTTCCAATACAGTCTGTGGCTCGAGCACACTTTTCAATACAGTCTGTTGGCTCGAGCACACTTTCCAATACAGTCTGTTGGCTCGAACACACTTTCCAATACAGTCTGTTGGCTAGAGCACACTTTCCGATACAGTCTGTTGGCTAGAGCACACTTTCCAATACAGTCTATTGGCTAGAATGCACGTGCAAATACAGTCTGTTGGCTAGAGTGCACGTGCCAATACAGTCTATTGGCTAGAGTGCACGTGCCAATACAGTCTGTTGGCTAGAGTGCACGTGCCAATACAGTCTGTTGGCTAGAGTGCACGTGCCAATACAGTCTGTTGTGTAGAGTGCACGTGCCAATACAGTCTTTTGGGTAGAGTGCACGTGCCAATACAGTCTGTTGGCTAGAGCGCACGTGCCAACGAAGTCTGTTGGCTAGAGCGCACGTGCCAATAAAGTCTGTTGGCTAGAGCGCACGTGCCAATACAGTCTATTGGCTAGAGTGCACGTGCAAATACAGTCTGTTGGCTAGAGTGCACGTGCCAATAAAGTCTGTTGGCTAGAGTGCACGTGCCAATACAGTCTGTTGGCTAGAGTGCACGTGCCAATACAGTCTGTTGGCTAGAGTGCACGTGCCAATACAGTCTGTTGGCTCGAGCACACTTTCCAATACAGTCTGTTGGCTAGAGCACACTTTCCAATACAGTCTGTTGGCTGGAGCACACTTTCCAATACAGTCTGTTGGCTCGAGCACACTTTCCAATACAGTCTGTTGGCTCGAGCACACTTTCCAATACAGTCTGTTGGCTAGAGCACACTTTCCAATACAGTCTGTTGGCTAGAGCACACTTTCCAATACAGTCTGTTGGCTCGAGCACACTTTCCAATACAGTCTGTTGGCTAGAGCACACTTTCCAATACAGTCTGTTGGCTGGAGCACACTTTCCAATACAGTCTGTTGGCTCGAGCACACTTTCCAATACAGTCTGTTGGCTCGAGCACACTTTCCAATACAGTCTATTGGCTCGAGCACACTTTCCAATACAGTCTGTTGGCTCGAGCACACTTTCCAATACAGTCTGTTGGCTCGAGCACACTTTCCAATACAGTCTGTTGGCTCGAGCACACTTTCCAATACAGTCTGTTGGCTGGAGCACACTTTCCAATACAGTCTGTTGGCTCGAGCACACTTTCCAATACAGTCTGTTGGCTAGAGCACACTTTCCAATACAGTCTGTTGGCTCGAGCACACTTTCCAATACAGTCTGTTGGCTCGAGCACACTTTCCAATACAGTCTGTTGGCTCGAGCACACTTTCCAATACAATCTGTTGGCTCGAGCACACTTTCCAATACAGTCTGTTGGCTAGAGCACACTTTCCAATACAGTCTGTTGGCTCGAGCACACTTTCCAATACAGTCTGTTGGCTGGAGCACACTTTCCAATACAGTCTGTTGGCTCGAGCACACTTTCCAATACAGTCTGTTGGCTCGAGCACACTTTCCAATACAGTCTGTTGGCTCGAGCACACTTTCCAATACAGTCTGTTGGCTCGAGCACACTTTCCAATACAGTCTGTTGGCTAGAGCACACTTTCCAATACAGTCTGTTGGCTCGAGCACACTTTCCAATACAGTCTGTTGGCTGGAGCACACTTTCCAATACAGTCTGTTGGCTCGAGCACACTTTCCAATACAGTCTGTTGGCTCAAGCACACTTTCCAATACAGTCTGTGGCTCGAGCACACTTTCCAATACAGTCTGTTGGCTCGAGCACACTTTCCAATACAGTCTGTTGGCTCGAGCACACTTTCCAATACAGTCTGTTGGCTCGAGCACACTTTCCAATACAGTCTGTTGGCTCGAGCACACTTTCCAATACAGTCTGTTGGCTGGAGCACACTTTCCAATACAGTCTGTTGGCTCGAGCACACTTTCCAATACAGTCTGTTGGCTAGAGCACACTTTCCAATACAGTCTGTTGGCTCGAGCACACTTTCCAATACAGTCTGTTGGCTCGAGCACACTTTCCAATACAGTCTGTTGGCTCGAGCACACTTTCCAATACAATCTGTTGGCTCGAGCACACTTTCCAATACAGTCTGTTGGCTAGAGCACACTTTCCAATACAGTCTGTTGGCTCGAGCACACTTTCCAATACAGTCTGTTGGCTGGAGCACACTTTCCAATACAGTCTGTTGGCTCGAGCACACTTTCCAATACAGTCTGTTGGCTCGAGCACACTTTCCAATACAGTCTGTTGGCTCGAGCACACTTTCCAATACAGTCTGTTGGCTCGAGCACACTTTCCAATACAGTCTGTTGGCTAGAGCACACTTTCCAATACAGTCTGTTGGCTCGAGCACACTTTCCAATACAGTCTGTTGGCTGGAGCACACTTTCCAATACAGTCTGTTGGCTCGAGCACACTTTCCAATACAGTCTGTTGGCTCAAGCACACTTTCCAATACAGTCTGTGGCTCGAGCACACTTTCCAATACAGTCTGTTGGCTCGAGCACACTTTCCAATACAGTCTGTTGGCTCGAACACACTTTCCAATACAGTCTGTTGGCTAGAGCACACTTTCCGATACAGTCTGTTGGCTAGAGCACACTTTCCAATACAGTCTATTGGCTAGAATGCACGTGCAAATACAGTCTGTTGGCTAGAGTGCACGTGCCAATACAGTCTATTGGCTAGAGTGCACGTGCCAATACAGTCTGTTGGCTAGAGTGCACGTGCCAATACAGTCTGTTGGCTAGAGTGCACGTGCCAATACAGTCTGTTGTGTAGAGTGCACGTGCCAATACAGTCTTTTGGGTAGAGTGCACGTGCCAATACAGTCTGTTGGGTAGAGCGCACGTGCCAACGAAGTCTGTTGGCTAGAGCGCACGTGCCAATAAGGTCTGTTGGCTAGAGCGCACGTGCCAATACAGTCTATTGGCTAGAGTGCACGTGCAAATACAGTCTGTTGGCTAGAGTGCACGTGCCAATACAGTCTATTGGCTAGAGTGCACGTGCCAATACAGTCTGTTGGCTAGAGTGCACGTGCCAATACAGTCTGTTGGCTCGAGCACACTTTCCAATACAGTCTGTGGCTCGAGCACACTTTCCAATACAGTCTGTTGGCTCGAGCACACTTTCCAATACAGTCTGTTGGCTCGAGCACACTTTCCAATACAGTCTGTTGGCTCGAGCACACTTTCCAATACAGTCTGTTGGCTGGAGCACACTTTCCAATACAGTCTTTTGGCTCGAGCACACTTTCCAATACAGTCTGTTGGCTCGAGCACACTTTCCAATACAGTCTGTTGGCTAGAGCACACTTTCCAATACAGTCTGTTGGCTAGAGCACACTTTCCAATACAGTCTGTTGGCTGGAGCACACTTTCCAATACAATCTGTTGGCTAGAGCACACTTTCCAATACAGTCTGTTGGCTAGAGCACACTTTCCAATACAGTCTGTTGGCTAGAGCACACTTTCCAATACAGTCTGTTGGCTCGAGCACACTTTCCAATACAGTCTGTTGGCTAGAGCACACTTTCCAATACAGTCTGTTGGCTCGAGCACACTTTCCAATGCAGTCTGTTGGCTCGAGCACACTTTCCAATACAGTCTGTTGGCTGGAGCACACTTTCCAATACAGTCTGTTGGCTCGAGCACACTTTCCAATACAGTCTGTTGGCTCGAGCACACTTTCCAATACAGTCTGTTGGCTAGAGCACACTTTCCAATACAGTCTGTTGGCTAGAGCACACTTTCCAATACAGTCTGTTGGCTCGAGCACACTTTCCAATACAGTCTGTTGGCTAGAGCACACTTTCCAATACAGTCTGTTGGCTAGAGCACACTTTCCAATACAGTCTGTTGGCTCGAGCACACTTTCCAATACAATCTGTTGGCTAGAGCACACTTTCCAATACAGTCTGTTGGCTAGAGCACACTTTCCAATACAGTCTGTTGGCTAGAGCACACTTTCCGATACAGTCTGTTGGCTAGAGCACACTTTCCAATACAGTCTATTGGCTAGAATGCACGTGCAAATACAGTCTGTTGGCTAGAGTGCACGTGCCAATACAGTCTATTGGCTAGAGTGCACGTGCCAATACAGTCTGTTGGCTAGAGTGCACGTGCCAATACAGTCTGTTGGCTAGAGTGCACGTGCCAATACAGTCTGTTGTGTAGAGTGCACGTGCCAATACAGTCTTTTGGGTAGAGTGCACGTGCCAATACAGTCTGTTGGCTAGAGCGCACGTGCCAACGAAGTCTGTTGGCTAGAGCGCACGTGCCAATAAGGTCTGTTGGCTAGAGCGCACGTGCCAATACAGTCTATTGGCTAGAGTGCACGTGCAAATACAGTCTGTTGGCTAGAGTGCACGTGCCAATACAGTCTATTGGCTAGAGTGCACGTGCCAATACAGTCTGTTGGCTAGAGTGCACGTGCCAATACAGTCTGTTGGCTCGAGCACACTTTCCAATACAGTCTGTGGCTCGAGCACACTTTCCAATACAGTCTGTTGGCTCGAGCACACTTTCCAATACAGTCTGTTGGCTCGAGCACACTTTCCAATACAGTCTGTTGGCTCGAGCACACTTTCCAATACAGTCTGTTGGCTGGAGCACACTTTCCAATAAAGTCTGTTGGCTCGAGCACACTTTCCAATACAGTCTGTTGGCTCGAGCACACTTTCCAATACAGTCTGTTGGCTAGAGCACACTTTCCAATACAGTCTGTTGGCTAGAGCACACTTTCCAATACAGTCTGTTGGCTCGAGCACACTTTCCAATACAGTCTGTTGGCTAGAGCACACTTTCCAATACAGTCTGTTGGCTGGAGCACACTTTCCAATACAGTCTGTTGGCTCGAGCACACTTTCCAATACAGTCTGTTGGCTCGAGCACACTTTCCAATACAGTCTATTGGCTCGAGCACACTTTCCAATACAGTCTGTTGGCTCGAGCACACTTTCCAATACAGTCTGTTGGCTCGAGCACACTTTCCAATACAGTCTGTTGGCTCGAGCACACTTTCCAATACAGTCTGTTGGCTAGAGCACACTTTCCAATACAGTCTGTTGGCTTGAGCACACTTTCCAATACAGTCTGTTGGCTAGAGCACACTTTCCAATACAGTCTGTTGGCTCGAGCACACTTTCCAATACAGTCTGTTGGCTCGAGCACACTTTCCAATACAGTCTGTTGGCTCGAGCACACTTTCCAATACAGTCTGTTGGCTCGAGCACACTTTCCAATACAGTCTGTTGGCTGGAGCACACTTTCCAATACAGTCTGTTGGCTCGAGCACACTTTCCAATACAGTCTGTTGGCTCGAGCACACTTTCCAATACAGTCTGTTGGCTAGAGCACACTTTCCAATACAGTCTGTTGGCTAGAGCACACTTTCCAATACAGTCTGTTGGCTCGAGCACACTTTCCAACACAATCTGTTGGCTAGAGCACACTTTCCAATACAGTCTGTTGGCTAGAGCACACTTTCCAATACAGTCTGTTGGCTAGAGCACACTTTCCGATACAGTCTGTTGGCTAGAGCACACTTTCCAATACAGTCTATTGGCTAGAATGCACGTGCAAATACAGTCTTTTGGCTAGAGTGCACGTGCCAATACAGTCTATTGGCTAGAGTGCACGTGCCAATACAGTCTGTTGGCTAGAGTGCACGTGCCAATACAGTCTGTTGGCTAGAGTGCACGTGCCAATACAGTCTGTTGTGTAGAGTGCACGTGCCAATACAGTCTTTTGGGTAGAGTGCACGTGCCAATACAGTCTGTTGGCTAGAGCGCACGTGCCAACGAAGTCTGTTGGCTAGAGCGCACGTGCCAATAAGGTCTGTTGGCTAGAGCGCACGTGCCAATACAGTCTATTGGCTAGAGTGCACATGCAAATACAGTCTGTTGGCTAGAGTGCACGTGCCAATACAGTCTATTGGCTAGAGTGCACGTGCCAATACAGTCTGTTGGCTAGAGTGCACGTACCAATACAGTCTGTTGGCTCGAGCACACTTTCCAATACAGTCTGTGGCTCGAGCACACTTTCCAATACAGTCTGTTGGCTCGAGCACACTTTCCAATACAGTCTGTTGGCTCGAGCACACTTTCCAATACAGTCTGTTGGCTAGAGCACACTTTCCAATACAGTCTGTTGGCTGGAGCACACTTTCCAATACAGTCTGTTGGCTCGAGCACACTTTCCAATACAGTCTGTTGGCTCGAGCACACTTTCCAATACAGTCTGTTGGCTAGAGCACACTTTCCAATACAGTCTGTTGGCTAGAGCACACTTTCCAATACAGTCTTTTGGCTCGAGCACACTTTCCAATACAGTCTGTTGGCTAGAGCACACTTTCCAATACAGTCTGTTGGCTGGAGCACACTTTCCAATACAGTCTGTTGGCTCGAGCACACTTTCCAATACAGTCTGTTGGCTCGAGCACACTTTCCAATACAGTCTATTGGCTCGAGCACACTTTCCAATACAGTCTGTTGGCTCGAGCACACTTTCCAATACAGTCTGTTGGCTCGAGCACACTTTCCAATACAGTCTGTTGGCTCGAGCACACTTTCCAATACAGTCTGTTGGCTAGAGCACACTTTCCAATACAGTCTGTTGGCTCGAGCACACTTTCCAATACAGTCTGTTGGCTAGAGCACACTTTCCAATACAGTCTGTTGGCTCGAGCACACTTTCCAATACAGTCTGTTGGCTCGAGCACACTTTCCAATACAGTCTGTTGGCTCGAGCACACTTTCCAATACAGTCTGTTGGCTCGAGCACACTTTCCAATACAGTCTGTTGGCTAGAGCACACTTTCCAATACAGTCTGTTGGCTCGAGCACACTTTCCAATACAGTCAGTTGGCTCGAGCACACTTTCCAATACAGTCTGTTGGCTCGAGCACACTTTCCAATACAGTCTGTTGGCTCGAGCACACTTTCCAATACAGTCTGTTGGCTCGAGCACACTTTCCAATACAGTCTGTTGGCTCGAGCACACTTTCCAATACAGTCTGTTGGCTGGAGCACACTTTCCAATACAGTCTGTTGGCTCGAGCACACTTTCCAATACAGTCTGTTGGCTAGAGCACACTTTCCAATACAGTCTGTTGGCTCGAGCACACTTTCCAATACAGTCTGTTGGCTCGAGCACACTTTCCAATACAGTCTGTTGGCTCGAGCACACTTTCCAATACACTCTGTTGGCTCGAGCACACTTTCCAATACAGTCTGTTGGCTAGAGCACACTTTCCAATACAGTCTGTTGGCTCGAGCACACTTTCCAATACAGTCTGTTGGCTGGAGCACACTTTCCAATACAGTCTGTTGGCTCGAGCACACTTTCCAATACAGTCTGTTGGCTCGAGCACACTTTCCAATACAGTCTGTTGGCTCGAGCACACTTTCCAATACAGTCTGTTGGCTCGAGCACACTTTCCAATACAGTCTGTTGGCTAGAGCACACTTTCCAATACAGTCTGTTGGCTCGAGCACACTTTCCAATACAGTCTGTTGGCTGGAGCACACTTTCCAATACAGTCTGTTGGCTCGAGCACACTTTCCAATACAGTCTGTTGGCTCAAGCACACTTTCCAATACAGTCTGTGGCTCGAGCACACTTTCCAATACAGTCTGTTGGCTCGAGCACACTTTCCAATACAGTCTGTTGGCTCGAACACACTTTCCAATACAGTCTGTTGGCTAGAGCACACTTTCCGATACAGTCTGTTGGCTAGAGCACACTTTCCAATACAGTCTATTGGCTAGAATGCACGTGCAAATACAGTCTGTTGGCTAGAGTGCACGTGCCAATACAGTCTATTGGCTAGAGTGCACGTGCCAATACAGTCTGTTGGCTAGAGTGCACGTGCCAATACAGTCTGTTGGCTAGAGTGCACGTGCCAATACAGTCTGTTGTGTAGAGTGCACGTGCCAATACAGTCTTTTGGGTAGAGTGCACGTGCCAATACAGTCTGTTGGCTAGAGCGCACGTGCCAACGAAGTCTGTTGGCTAGAGCGCACGTGCCAATAAGGTCTGTTGGCTAGAGCGCACGTGCCAATACAGTCTATTGGCTAGAGTGCACGTGCAAATACAGTCTGTTGGCTAGAGTGCACGTGCCAATACAGTCTATTGGCTAGAGTGCACGTGCCAATACAGTCTGTTGGCTAGAGTGCACGTGCCAATACAGTCTGTTGGCTCGAGCACACTTTCCAATACAGTCTGTGGCTCGAGCACACTTTCCAATACAGTCTGTTGGCTCAAGCACACTTTCCAATACAGTCTGTTGGCTCGAGCACACTTTCCAATACAGTCTGTTGGCTGGAGCACACTTTCCAATACAGTCTGTTGGCTCGAGCACACTTTCCAATACAGTCTGTTGGCTCGAGCACACTTTCCAATGCAGTCTGTTGGCTAGAGCACACTTTCCAATACAGTCTGTTGGCTAGAGCACACTTTCCAATACAGTCTGTTGGCTCGAGCACACTTTCCAATACAGTCTGTTGGCTAGAGCACACTTTCCAATACAGTCTGTTGGCTAGAGCACACTTTCCAATACAGTCTGTTGGCTCGAGCACACTTTCCAATACAATCTGTTGGCTAGAGCACACTTTCCAATACAGTCTGTTGGCTAGAGCACACTTTCCAATACAGTCTGTTGGCTAGAGCACACTTTCCGATACAGTCTGTTGGCTAGAGCACACTTTCCAATACAGTCTGTTGGCTAGAGCACACTTTCCAATACAGTCTGTTGGCTCGAGCACACTTTCTAATACAGTCTGTTGGCTAGAGCACACTTTCCAATACAGTCTGTTGGCTGGAGCACACTTTCCAATACAGTCTGTTGGCTCGAGCACACTTTCCAATACAGTCTGTTGGCTCGAGCACACTTTCCAATACAGTCTATTGGCTCGAGCACACTTTCCAATACAGTCTGTTGGCTCGAGCACACTTTCCAATACAGTCTGTTGGCTCGAGCACACTTTCCAATACAGTCTGTTGGCTCGAGCACACTTTCCAATACAGTCTGTTGGCTAGAGCACACTTTCCAATACAGTCTGTTGGCTCGAGCACACTTTCCAATACAGTCTGTTGGCTAGAGCACACTTTCCAATACAGTCTGTTGGCTCGAGCACACTTTCCAATACAGTCTGTTGGCTCGAGCACACTTTCCAATACAGTCTGTTGGCTCGAGCACACTTTCCAATACAGTCTGTTGGCTCGAGCACACTTTCCAATACAGTCTGTTGGCTGGAGCACACTTTCCAATACAGTCTGTTGGCTCGAGCACACTTTCCAATACAGTCTGTTGGCTCGAGCACACTTTCCAATACAGTCTGTTGGCTAGAGCACACTTTCCAATACAGTCTGTTGGCTAGAGCACACTTTCCAATACAGTCTGTTGGCTCGAGCACACTTTCCAATACAATCTGTTGGCTAGAGCACACTTTCCAATACAGTCTGTTGGCTAGAGCACACTTTCCAATACAGTCTGTTGGCTAGAGCACACTTTCCGATACAGTCTGTTGGCTAGAGCACACTTTCCAATACAGTCTATTGGCTAGAATGCACGTGCAAATACAGTCTGTTGGCTAGAGTGCACGTGCCAATACAGTCTATTGGCTAGAGTGCACGTGCCAATACAGTCTGTTGGCTAGAGTGCACGTGCCAATACAGTCTGTTGGCTAGAGTGCACGTGCCAATACAGTCTGTTGTGTAGAGTGCACGTGCCAATACAGTCTTTTGGGTTGAGTGCACGTGCCAATACAGTCTGTTGGCTAGAGCGCACGTGCCAACGAAGTCTGTTGGCTAGAGCGCACGTGCCAATAAGGTCTGTTGGCTAGAGCGCACGTGCCAATACAGTCTGTTGGCTAGAGTGCACATGCAAATACAGTCTGTTGGCTAGAGTGCACGTGCCAATACAGTCTGTTGGCTAGAGTGCACGTGCCAATACAGTCTGTTGGCTAGAGTGCACGTGCCAATACAGTCTGTTGGCTCGAGCACACTTTCCAATACAGTCTGTGGCTCGAGCACACTTTCCAATACAGTCTGTTGGCTCGAGCACACTTTCCAATACAGTCTGTTGGCTCGAGCACACTTTCCAATACAGTCTGTTGGCTAGAGCACACTTTCCAATACAGTCTGTTGGCTGGAGCACACTTTCCAATACAGTCTGTTGGCTCGAGCACACTTTCCAATACAGTCTGTTGGCTCGAGCACACTTTCCAATACAGTCTGTTGGCTAGAGCACACTTTCCAATACAGTCTGTTGGCTAGAGCACACTTTCCAATACAGTCTGTTGGCTCGAGCACACTTTCCAATACAGTCTGTTGGCTAGAGCACACTTTCCAATACAGTCTGTTGGCTGGAGCACACTTTCCAATACAGTCTGTTGGCTCGAGCACACTTTCCAATACAGTCTGTTGGCTCGAGCACACTTTCCAATACAGTCTATTGGCTCGAGCACACTTTCCAATACAGTCTGTTGGCTCGAGCACACTTTCCAATACAGTCTGTTGGCTCGAGCACACTTTCCAATACAGTCTGTTGGCTCGAGCACACTTTCCAATACAGTCTGTTGGCTAGAGCACACTTTCCAATACAGTCTGTTGGCTCGAGCACACTTTCCAATACAGTCTGTTGGCTAGAGCACACTTTCCAATACAGTCTGTTGGCTCGAGCACACTTTCCAATACAGTCTATTGGCTCGAGCACACTTTCCAATACAGTCTGTTGGCTCGAGCACACTTTCCAATACAGTCTGTTGGCTAAAGCACACTTTCCAATACAGTCTGTTGGCTCGAGCACACTTTCCAATACAGTCTGTTGGCTAGAGCACACTTTCCAATACAGTCTGTTGGCTCGAGCACACTTTCCAATACAGTCAGTTGGCTCGAGCACACCTTCCAATACAGTCTGTTGGCTCGAGCACACTTTCCAATACAGTCTGTTGGCTCGAGCACACTTTCCAATACAGTCTGTTGGCTCGAGCACACTTTCCAATACAGTCTGTTGGCTCGAGCACACTTTCCAATACAGTCTGTTGGCTGGAGCACACTTTCCAATACAGTCTGTTGGCTCGAGCACACTTTCCAATACAGTCTGTTGGCTAGAGCACACTTTCCAATACAGTCTGTTGGCTCGAGCACACTTTCCAATACAGTCTGTTGGCTCGAGCACACTTTCCAATACAGTCTGTTGGCTCGAGCACACTTTCCAATACAATCTGTTGGCTCGAGCACACTTTCCAATACAGTCTGTTGGCTAGAGCACACTTTCCAATACAGTCTGTTGGCTCGAGCACACTTTCCAATACAGTCTGTTGGCTGGAGCACACTTTCCAATACAGTCTGTTGGCTCGAGCACACTTTCCAATACAGTCTGTTGGCTCGAGCACACTTTCCAATACAGTCTGTTGGCTCGAGCACACTTTCCAATACAGTCTGTTGGCTCGAGCACACTTTCCAATACAGTCTGTTGGCTAGAGCACACTTTCCAATACAGTCTGTTGGCTCGAGCACACTTTCCAATACAGTCTGTTGGCTGGAGCACACTTTCCAATACAGTCTGTTGGCTCGAGCACACTTTCCAATACAGTCTGTTGGCTCGAGCACACTTTCCAATACAGTCTGTGGCTCGAGCACACTTTCCAATACAGTCTGTTGGCTCGAGCACACTTTCCAATACAGTCTGTTGGCTCGAGCACACTTTCCAATACAGTCTGTTGGCTAGAGCACACTTTCCAATACAGTCTGTTGGCTCGAGCACACTTTCCAATACAGTCTGTTGGCTCGAGCACACTTTCCAATACAGTCTGTTGGCTCGAGCACACTTTCCAATACAGTCTGTTGGCTAAAGCACACTTTCCAATACAGTCTGTTGGCTCGAGCACACTTTCCAATACAGTCTGTTGGCTAGAGCACACTTTCCAATACAGTCTGTTGGCTCGAGCACACTTTCCAATACAGTCAGTTGGCTCGAGCACACCTTCCAATACAGTCTGTTGGCTCGAGCACACTTTCCAATACAGTCTGTTGGCTCGAGCACACTTTCCAATACAGTCTGTTGGCTCGAGCACACTTTCCAATACAGTCTGTTGGCTCGAGCACACTTTCCAATACAGTCTGTTGGCTGGAGCACACTTTCCAATACAGTCTGTTGGCTCGAGCACACTTTCCAATACAGTCTGTTGGCTAGAGCACACTTTCCAATACAGTCTGTTGGCTCGAGCACACTTTCCAATACACTGTTGGCTAGAGTCTGTTGGCTCGAGCACACTTTCCAATACAGTCTGTTGGCTCGAGCACACTTTCCAATACAATCTGTTGGCTCGAGCACACTTTCCAATACAGTCTGTTGGCTAGAGCACACTTTCCAATACAGTCTGTTGGCTCGAGCACACTTTCCAATACAGTCTGTTGGCTGGAGCACACTTTCCAATACAGTCTGTTGGCTCGAGCACACTTTCCAATACAGTCTGTTGGCTCGAGCACACTTTCCAATACAGTCTGTTGGCTCGAGCACACTTTCCAATACAGTCTGTTGGCTCGAGCACACTTTCCAATACAGTCTGTTGGCTAGAGCACACTTTCCAATACAGTCTGTTGGCTCGAGCACACTTTCCAATACAGTCTGTTGGCTGGAGCACACTTTCCAATACAGTCTGTTGGCTCGAGCACACTTTCCAATACAGTCTGTTGGCTCGAGCACACTTTCCAATACAGTCTGTGGCTCGAGCACACTTTCCAATACAGTCTGTTGGCTCGAGCACACTTTCCAATACAGTCTGTTGGCTCGAACACACTTTCCAATATAGTCTGTTGGCTCGAGCACACTTTCCAATACAGTCTGTTGGCTCGAACACACTTTCCAAGACCAGAGGAGGCACATGTGCTATTTAACACAACAGTTTCTGTGACAAGATCAGTAGAGTTGAAAATACCATGGAAACACATTGAACTTTAACACTGAACTTTAACATTGAACTTTCTATTTTACTCAACTGGTGGAAACACACCACTGGTAGGAAAATTAGCATATTTATTTGCTTTGTACAGATATTTTAATATTCACATGAAAATGTGTCCCCAGATGGATGGGATCCTGATTAGTAACCAGGTTTCCATCCGATCTTTTTATGTGAGTAAAGTAGCCAACATGTCGGATAAAAATGTCAAGACAAACCTGGTGGAGATAGAGCACGTCAGTAAACTCTCCGCATGTTGACAACAGTTACCGTGACAACTATCAGTAAGTTGAACGTGCAATGGTGCTTAAGATTGTTGGCTAGAGTGCACGTGCCAATACAGTCTGTTGGCTAGAGCGCACGTGCCAATACAGTCTGTTGGCTGGAGTGCACGTGCCAATACAGTCTGTTGGATAGAGTGCACGTGCCAATACAGTCTGTTGGCTAGAGTGCACGTGCCAATACAGTCTGTTGGCTAGAGCGCACGTGCAAATACAGTCTGTTGGCTAGAGTGCACGTGCCAATACAGTCTGCTGGCTGGAGTGCACATGCCAATACAGTCTGTTGGGTAGAGTGCACGTGCCAATACAGTCTGTTGGCTAGAGCGCACCTGCAAATACAGTCTGTTGGCTAGAGCGCACGTGCCAACGAAGTCTGTTGGCTAGAGCGCACGTGCCAATACAGTCTGTTGGCTAGAGTGCATGTGCCAATACAGTCTATTGGCTAGAATGCACGTGCAAATACAGTCTGTTGGCTAGAGTGCACGTGCCAATACAGTCTATTGGCTAGAGTGCACGTGCCAATACAGTCTGTTGGCTAGAGTGCACCTGCCAATACAGTCTGTTGGCTAGAGTGCACGTGCCAATACAGTCTGTTGGGTAGAGTGCACGTGCCAATACAGTCTTTTGGGTAGAGTGCACGTGCCAATACAGTCTGTTGGCTAGAGCGCACGTGCCAACGAAGTCTGTTGGCTAGAGCGCACGTGCCAATAAGGTCTGTTGGCTAGAGCGCACGTGCCAATACAGTCTATTGGCTAGAGTGCACGTGCAAATACAGTCTGTTGGCTAGAGTGCACGTGCCAATACAGTCTGTTGGCTCGAGCACACTTTCCAATACAGTCTGTGGCTCGAGCACACTTTCCAATACAGTCTGTTGGCTCGAGCACACTTTCCAATACAGTCTGTTGGCTCGAGCACACTTTCCAATACAGTCTGTTGGCTGGAGCACACTTTCCAATACAGTCTGTTGGCTCGAGCACACTTTCCAATACAGTCTGTTGGCTCGAGCACACTTTCCAATACAGTCTGTTGGCTAGAGCACACTTTCCAATACAGTCTGTTGGCTAGAGCACACTTTCCAATACAGTCTGTTGGCTCGAGCACACTTTCCAATACAGTCTGTTGGCTAGAGCACACTTTCCAATACAGTCTGTTGGCTAGAGCACACTTTCCAATACAGTCTGTTGGCTCGAGCACACTTTCCAATACAATCTGTTGGCTAGAGCACACTTTCCAATACAGTCTGTTGGCTAGAGCACACTTTCCAATACAGTCTGTTGGCTAGAGCACACTTTCCGATACAGTCTGTTGGCTAGAGCACACTTTCCAATACAGTCTGTTGGCTAGATCACACTTTCCAATACAGTCTGTTGGCTCGAGCACACTTTCCAATACAGTCTGTTGGCTAGAGCACACTTTCCAATACAGTCTGTTGGCTGGAGCACACTTTCCAATACAGTCTGTTGGCTCGAGCACACTTTCCAATACAGTCTGTTGGCTCGAGCACACTTTCCAATACAGTCTATTGGCTCGAGCACACTTTCCAATACAGTCTGTTGGCTCGAGCACACTTTCCAATACAGTCTGTTGGCTCGAGCACACTTTCCAATACAGTCTGTTGGCTCGAGCACACTTTCCAATACAGTCTGTTGGCTAGAGCTCACTTTCCAATACAGTCTGTTGGCTCGAGCACACTTTCCAATACAGTCTGTTGGCTAGAGCACACTTTCCAATACAGTCTGTTGGCTCGAGCACACTTTCCAATACAGTCTGTTGGCTAGAGCACACTTTCCAATACAGTCTGTTGGCTCGAGCACACTTTCCAATACAGTCTGTTGGCTCGAGCACACTTTCCAATACAGTCTGTTGGCTCGAGCACACTTTCCAATACAGTCTGTTGGCTCGAGCACACTTTCCAATACAGTCTGTTGGCTAGAGCACACTTTCCAATACAGTCTGTTGGCTCGAGCACACTTTCCAATACAGTCTGTTGGCTAGAGCACACTTTCCAATACAGTCTGTTGGCTCGAGCACACTTTCCAATACAGTCAGTTGGCTCGAGCACACTTTCCAATACAGTCTGTTGGCTCGAGCACACTTTCCAATACAGTCTGTTGGCTCGAGCACACTTTCCAATACAGTCTGTTGGCTCGAGCACACTTTCCAATACAGTCTGTTGGCTCGAGCACACTTTCCAATACAGTCTGTTGGCTGGAGCACACTTTCCAATACAGTCTGTTGGCTCGAGCACACTTTCCAATACAGTCTGTTGGCTGGAGCACACTTTCCAATACAGTCTGTTGGCTCGAGCACACTTTCCAATACAGTCTGTTGGCTCGAGCACACTTTCCAATACAGTCTGTTGGCTCGAGCACACTTTCCAATACAATCTGTTGGCTAGAGCACACTTTCCAATACAGTCTGTTGGCTCGAGCACACTTTCCAATACAGTCTGTTGGCTGGAGCACACTTTCCAATACAGTCTGTTGGCTCGAGCACACTTTCCAATACAGTCTGTTGGCTCGAGCACACTTTCCAATACAGTCTGTTGGCTCAAGCACACTTTCCAATACAGTCTGTTGGCTCGAGCACACTTTCCAATACAGTCTGTTGGCTAGAGCACACTTTCCAATACAGTCTGTTGGCTCGAGCACACTTTCCAATACAGTCTGTTGGCTGGAGCACACTTTCCAATACAGTCTGTTGGCTCGAGCACACTTTCCAATACAGTCTGTTGGCTCGAGCACACTTTCCAATACAGTCTGTGGCTCGAGCACACTTTCCAATACAGTCTGTTGGCTCGAGCACACTTTCCAATACAGTCTGTTGGCTCGAACACACTTTCCAATACAGTCTGTTGGCTCGAGCACACTTTCCAATACAGTCTGTTGGCTCGAACACACTTTCCAAGACCAGAGGAGGCACATGTGCTATTTAACACAACAGTTTCTGTGACAAGATCAGTAGAGTTGAAAATACCATGGAAACACATTGAACTTTAACACTGAACTTTAATATTGAACTTTCTATTTTACTCAACTGGTGGAAACACACCACTGGTAGGAAAATTAGCATATTTATTTGCTTTGTACAGATATTTTAATATTCACATGAAAATGTGTCCCCAGATGGATGGGATCCTGATTAGTAACCAGGTTTCCATCCGATCTTTTTATGTGAGTAAAGTAGCCAACATGTCGGATAAAAATGTCAAGACAAACCTGGTGGAGATAGAGCAAGTCAGTAAACTCTCCGCATGTTGACAACAGTTACCGTGACAACTATCAGTAAGTTGAACGTGCAATGGTGCTTAAGATTGTTGGCTAGAGTGCACGTGCAAATACAGTCTGTTGGCTAGAGTGCACATGCAAATACAGTCTGTTGGCTAGAGTGCACGTGCCAATACAGTCTGTTGGCTAGAGCGCACGTGCCAATACAGTCTGTTGGCTAGAGTGCACGTGCCAATACACTCTGTTGGCTAGAGTGCACGTGCCAATACAGTCTGTTGGCTAGAGCGCACGTGCACATACAGTCTGTTGGCTAGAGTGCACGTGCCAATACAGTCTGCTGGCTAGAGTGCACGTGCCAATACAGTCTGTTGGCTAGAGTGCACGTGCCAATACAGTCTGTTGGCTAGAGCGCACGTGCAAATACAGTCTGTTGGCTAGAGTGCACGTGCCAATACAGTCTGCTGGCTGGAGTGCACATGCCAATACAGTCTGTTGGGTAGAGTGCACGTGCCAATACAGTCTGTTGGCTAGAGCGCACCTGCAAATACAGTCTGTTGGCTAGAGCGCACGTGCCAACGAAGTCTGTTGGCTAGAGCGCACGTGCCAATACAGTCTGTTGGCTAGAGTGCATGTGCCAATACAGTCTATTGGCTAGAATGCACGTGCAAATACAGTCTGTTGGCTAGAGTGCACGTGCCAATACAGTCTATTGGCTAGAGTGCACGTGCCAATACAGTCTGTTGGCTAGAATGCACGTGCCAATACAGTCTGTTGGCTAGAGTGCACGTGCCAATACAGTCTGTTGTGTAGAGTGCACGTGCCAATACAGTCTTTTGGGTAGAGTGCACGTGCCAATACAGTCTGTTGGCTAGAGCGCACGTGCCAACGAAGTCTGTTGGCTAGAGCGCACGTGTCAATAAGGTCTGTTGGCTAGAGCGCACGTGCCAATACAGTCTATTGGCTAGAGTGCACGTGCAAATACAGTCTGTTGGCTAGAGTGCACGTGCCAATACAGTCTATTGGCTAGAGTGCACGTGCCAATACAGTCTGTTGGCTAGAGTGCACGTGCCAATACAGTCTGTTGGCTCGAGCACACTTTCCAATACAGTCTGTGGCTCGAGCACACTTTCCAATACAGTCTGTTGGCTCGAGCACACTTTCCAATACAGTCTGTTGGCTCGAGCACACTTTCCAATACAATCTGTTGGCTCGAGCACACTTTCCAATACAGTCTGTTGGCTAGAGCACACTTTCCAATACAGTCTGTTGGCTCGAGCACACTTTCCAATACAGTCTGTTGGCTGGAGCACACTTTCCAATACAGTCTGTTGGCTCGAGCACACTTTCCAATACAGTCTGTTGCTCGAGCACACTTTCCAATACAGTCTGTTGGCTCGAGCACACTTTCCAATACAGTCTGTTGGCTCGAGCACACTTTCCAATACAGTCTGTTGGCTCGAGCACACTTTCCAATACAGTCTGTTGGCTCGAGCACACTTTCCAATACAGTCTGTGGCTCGAGCACACTTTCCAATACAGTCTGTTGGCTCGAGCACACTTTCCAATACAGTCTGTTGGCTCGAACACACTTTCCAATATAGTCTGTTGGCTCGAGCACACTTTCCAATACAGTCTGTTGGCTCGAACACACTTTCCAAGACCAGAGGAGGCACATGTGCTATTTAACACAACAGTTTCTGTGACAAGATCAGTAGAGTTGAAAATACCATGGAAACACATTGAACTTTAACACTGAACTTTAACATTGAACTTTCTATTTTACTCAACTGGTGGAATCACACCACTGGTAGGAAAATTAGCATATTTATTTGCTTTGTAAAGATATTTTAATATTCACATGAAAATGTGTCCCCAGATGGATGGGATCCTGATTAGTAACCAGGTTTCCATCCGATCTTTTTATGTGAGTAAAGTAGCCAACATGTCGGATAAAAATGTCAAGACAAACCTGGTGGAGATAGAGCACGTCAGTAAACTCTCTGCATGTTGACAACAGTTACCGTGACAACTATCAGTAAGTTGAACGTGCAATGGTGCTTAAGATTGTTGGCTAGAGTGCACGTGCCAATACAGTCTGTTGGCTAGAGCGCACGTGCCAATACAGTCTGTTGGCTGGAGTGCACGTGCCAATACAGTCTGTTGGCTAGAGTGCACGTGCCAATACAGTCTGTTGGCTAGAGTGCACGTGCCAATACAGTCTGTTGGCTAGAGCGCACGTGCAAATACAGTCTGTTGGCTAGAGTGCACGTGCCAATACAGTCTGCTGGCTGGAGTGCACATGCCAATACAGTCTGTTGGGTAGAGTGCACGTGCCAATACAGTCTGTTGGCTAGAGCGCACCTGCAAATACAGTCTGTTGGCTAGAGCGCACGTGCCAACGAAGTCTGTTGGCTAGAGCGCACGTGCCAATACAGTCTGTTGGCTAGAGTGCATGTGCCAATACAGTCTATTGGCTAGAATGCACGTGCAAATACAGTCTGTTGGCTAGAGTGCACGTGCCAATACAGTCTATTGGCTAGAGTGCACGTGCCAATACAGTCTGTTGGCTAGAGTGCACGTGCCAATACAGTCTGTTGGGTAGAGTGCACGTGCCAATACAGTCTTTTGGGTAGAGTGCACGTGCCAATACAGTCTGTTGGCTAGAGCGCACGAGCCAACGAAGTCTGTTGGCTAGAGCGCACGTGCCAATAAGGTCTGTTGGCTAGAGCGCACGTGCCAATACAGTCTATTGGCTAGAGTGCACGTGCAAATACAGTCTGTTGGCTAGAGTGCACGTGCCAATACAGTCTGTTGGCTCGAGCACACTTTCCAATACAGTCTGTGGCTCGAGCACACTTTCCAATACAGTCTGTTGGCTCGAGCACACTTTCCAATACAGTCTGTTGGCTAGAGTGCACGTGCCAATACAGTCTGTTGGCTAGAGCGCACGTGCAAATACAGTCTGTTGGCTAGAGTGCACGTGCCAATACAGTCTGCTGGCTGGAGTGCACATGCCAATACAGTCTGTTGGGTAGAGTGCACGTGCCAATACAGTCTGTTGGCTAGAGCGCACCTGCAAATACAGTCTGTTGGCTAGAGCGCACGTGCCAACGAAGTCTGTTGGCTAGAGCGCACGTGCCAATACAGTCTGTTGGCTAGAGTGCATGTGCCAATACAGTCTATTGGCTAGAATGCACGTGCAAATACAGTCTGTTGGCTAGAGTGCACGTGCCAATACAGTCTATTGGCTAGAGTGCACGTGCCAATACAGTCTGTTGGCTAGAGTGCACGTGCCAATACAGTCTGTTGGCTAGAGTGCACGTGCCAATACAGTCTGTTGTGTAGAGTGCACGTGCCAATACAGTCTTTTGGGTAGAGTGCACGTGCCAATACAGTCTGTTGGCTAGAGCGCACGTGCCAACGAAGTCTGTTGGCTAGAGCGCACGTGTCAATAAGGTCTGTTGGCTAGAGCGCACGTGCCAATACAGTCTATTGGCTAGAGTGCACGTGCAAATACAGTCTGTTGGCTAGAGTGCACGTGCCAATACAGTCTATTGGCTATAGTGCACGTGCCAATACAGTCTGTTGGCTAGAGTGCACGTGCCAATACAGTCTGTTGGCTCGAGCACACTTTCCAATACAGTCTGTGGCTCGAGCACACTTTCCAATACAGTCTGTTGGCTCGAGCACACTTTCCAATACAGTCTGTTGGCTCGAGCACACTTTCCAATACAATCTGTTGGCTCGAGCACACTTTCCAATACAGTCTGTTGGCTAGAGCACACTTTCCAATACAGTCTGTTGGCTCGAGCACACTTTCCAATACAGTCTGTTGGCTGGAGCACACTTTCCAATACAGTCTGTTGGCTCGAGCACACTTTCCAATACAGTCTGTTGGCTCGAGCACACTTTCCAATACAGTCTGTTGGCTAGAGCACACTTTCCAATACAGTCTGTTGGCTCGAGCACACTTTCCAATACAGTCTGTTGGCTGGAGCACACTTTCCAATACAGTCTGTTGGCTCGAGCACACTTTCCAATACAGTCTGTTGGCTCGAGCACACTTTCCAATACAGTCTGTGGCTCGAGCACACTTTCCAATACAGTCTGTTGGCTCGAGCACACTTTCCAATACAGTCTGTTGGCTAGAGCACACTTTCCAATACAGTCTGTTGGCTCGAGCACACTTTCCAATACAGTCTGTTGGCTAGAGCACACTTTCCAATACAGTCTGTTGGCTCGAGCACACTTTCCAATACAGTCTGTTGGCTCGAGCACACTTTCCAATACAGTCTGTTGGCTCGAGCACACTTTCCAATACAGTCTATTGGCTCGAGCACACTTTCCAATACAGTCTGTTGGCTCGAGCACACTTTCCAATACAGTCTGTTGGCTCGAGCACACTTTCCAATACAGTCTGTTGGCTAGAGCACACTTTCCAATACAGTCTGTTGGCTGGAGCACACTTTCCAATACAGTCTGTTGGCTCGAGCACACTTTCCAATACAGTCTGTTGGCTCGAGCACACTTTCCAATACAGTCTATTGGCTCGAGCACACTTTCCAATACAGTCTGTTGGCTCGAGCACACTTTCCAATACAGTCTGTTGGCTCGAGCACACTTTCCAATACAGTCTGTTGGCTCGAGCACACTTTCCAATACAGTCTGTTGGCTAGAGCACACTTTCCAATACAGTCTGTTGGCTCGAGCACACTTTCCAATACAGTCTGTTGGCTAGAGCACACTTTCCAATACAGTCTGTTGGCTCGAGCACACTTTCCAATACAGTCTGTTGGCTAGAGCACACTTTCCAATACAGTCTGTTGGCTCGAGCACACTTTCCAATACAGTCTGTTGGCTCGAGCACACTTTCCAATACAGTCTGTTGGCTCGAGCACACTTTCCAATACAGTCTGTTGGCTCGAGCACACTTTCCAATACAGTCTGTTGGCTAGAGCACACTTTCCAATACAGTCTGTTGGCTCGAGCACACTTTCCAATACAGTCTGTTGGCTAGAGCACACTTTCCAATACAGTCTGTTGGCTCGAGCACACTTTCCAATACAGTCAGTTGGCTCGAGCACACTTTCCAATACAGTCTGTTGGCTCGAGCACACTTTCCAATACAGTCTGTTGGCTCGAGCACACTTTCCAATACAGTCTGTTGGCTCGAGCACACTTTCCAATACAGTCTGTTGGCTCGAGCACACTTTCCAATACAGTCTGTTGGCTGGAGCACACTTTCCAATACAGTCTGTTGGCTCGAGCACACTTTCCAATACAGTCTGTTGGCTCGAGCACACTTTCCAATACAGTCTGTTGGCTCGAGCACACTTTCCAATACAATCTGTTGGCTAGAGCACACTTTCCAATACAGTCTGTTTGCTCGAGCACACTTTTGAATACAGTCTGTTGGCTGGAGCACACTTTCCAATACAGTCTGTTGGCTCGAGCACACTTTCCAATACAGTCTGTTGGCTCGAGCACACTTTCCAATACAGTCTGTTGGCTCGAGCACACTTTCCAATACAGTCTGTTGGCTCGAGCACACTTTCCAATACAGTCTGTTGGCTAGAGCACACTTTCCAATACAGTCTGTTGGCTCGAGCACACTTTCCAATACAGTCTGTTGGCTGGAGCACACTTTCCAATACAGTCTGTTGGCTCGAGCACACTTTCCAATACAGTCTGTTGGCTCGAGCACACTTTCCAATACAGTCTGTGGCTCGAGCACACTTTCCAATACAGTCTGTTGGCTCGAGCACACTTTCCAATACAGTCTGTTGGCTCGAACACACTTTCCAATACAGTCTGTTGGCTCGAGCACACTTTCCAATACAGTCTGTTGGCTCGAACACACTTTCCAAGACCAGAGGAGGCACATGTGCTATTTAACACAACAGTTTCTGTGACAAGATCAGTAGAGTTGAAAATACCATGGAAACACATTGAACTTTAACACTGAACTTTAATATTGAACTTTCTATTTTACTCAACTGGTGGAAACACACCACTGGTAGGAAAATTAGCATATTTATTTGCTTTGTACAGATATTTTAATATTCACATGAAAATGTGTCCCCAGATGGATGGGATCCTGATTAGTAACCAGGTTTCCATCCGATCTTTTTATGTGAGTAAAGTAGCCAACATGTCGGATAAAAATGTCAAGACAAACCTGGTGGAGATAGAGCAAGTCAGTAAACTCTCCGCATGTTGACAACAGTTACCGTGACAACTATCAGTAAGTTGAACGTGCAATGGTGCTTAAGATTGTTGGCTAGAGTGCACGTGCCAATACAGTCTGTTGGCTAGAGTGCACATGCAAATACAGTCTGTTGGCTAGAGTGCACGTGCCAATACAGTCTGTTGGCTAGAGCGCACGTGCCAATACAGTCTGTTGGCTAGAGTGCACGTGCCAATACACTCTGTTGGCTAGAGTGCACGTGCCAATACAGTCTGTTGGCTAGAGCGCACGTGCACATACAGTCTGTTGGCTAGAGTGCACGTGCCAATACAGTCTGCTGGCTAGAGTGCACGTGCCAATACAGTCTGTTGGCTAGAGTGCACGTGCCAATACAGTCTGTTGGCTAGAGCGCACGTGCAAATACAGTCTGTTGGCTAGAGTGCACGTGCCAATACAGTCTGCTGGCTGGAGTGCACATGCCAATACAGTCTGTTGGGTAGAGTGCACGTGCCAATACAGTCTGTTGGCTAGAGCGCACCTGCAAATACAGTCTGTTGGCTAGAGCGCACGTGCCAACGAAGTCTGTTGGCTAGAGCGCACGTGCCAATACAGTCTGTTGGCTAGAGTGCATGTGCCAATACAGTCTATTGGCTAGAATGCACGTGCAAATACAGTCTGTTGGCTAGAGTGCACGTGCCAATACAGTCTATTGGCTAGAGTGCACATGCCAATACAGTCTGTTGGCTAGAGTGCACGTGCCAATACAGTCTGTTGGCTAGAGTGCACGTGCCAATACAGTCTGTTGTGTAGAGTGCACGTGCCAATACAGTCTTTTGGGTAGAGTGCACGTGCCAATACAGTCTGTTGGCTAGAGCGCACGTGCCAACGAAGTCTGTTGGCTAGAGCGCACGTGTCAATAAGGTCTGTTGGCTAGAGCGCACGTGCCAATACAGTCTATTGGCTAGAGTGCACGTGCAAATACAGTCTGTTGGCTAGAGTGCACGTGCCAATACAGTCTATTGGCTAGAGTGCACGTGCCAATACAGTCTGTTGGCTAGAGTGCACGTGCCAATACAGTCTGTTGGCTCGAGCACACTTTCCAATACAGTCTGTGGCTCGAGCACACTTTCCAATACAGTCTGTTGGCTCGAGCACACTTTCCAATACAGTCTGTTGGCTCGAGCACACTTTCCAATACAGTCTGTTTGTCACGACTTCCGCCGAAGTTGGCTCCCCTGCCTGTTCGGGCGGTGCTCGGCGGTCGTCGTCACCGTCCTACTAGCCACCATCGATCCCTTTTTCGTTTGTCTGTTGGTTTTGTCTTATTAGTTTCACCTGTGTGTATTTTAGTTTATTGACGTCCTTATTTATAGTAGGTTGTCCCGCCCTTGTTTCGTGCGGGATTGTTTTGGTTTCACGTATTTTAGTGATTACGTATTGTGCTATTTGCTCCGATATTTCTTAATCCTGTGTTGGATTATTTCACCCTGTTTTCGGGTTTTCAGTGTTTGTTCCGGTGAATAAACTATCGACTCACTGCACCTGCTCTCTGCGCTTGATTCCACCTACCTTGTTAATACGTGACAGAATCCCGCACCACCATGGAATCAGCAGGAGCAGCCGCGTCTCCTCTCCCATCGATGGAGGAGAGAGTCCTCCACCACACCAGCGTGCTCCATCGGATTGGTTCTGCCATGGACCAAATGATGGAGAGGATGGATCGATGGGAGAGGAGTGGTCTTCCCACATCATCGCTAGCACCCCCTTCTCCAGCACCTCCTGTTCCTGTGACCACATCTGGCTCCGGGGCTCTGCGGTTGACACTCCCACGGGAGTATGACGGAACGGCGGCTGGGTGCCAGGGTTTCCTCCTTCAACTGGAGCTATACCTGGCTACCGTGCGTCCTGCTCCCTCTGGAGAGGAGAGCGTGAGCGCCCTCGTCTCCTGCTTGACTGGGCGAGCCCTCGAGTGGGCCAATGCAGTATGGAATGGCCCGGACTCGGCGAGGGATAATTACCCAGAGTTCACCCGCCGATTCCGAGCTGTTTTTGACCATCCACCAGAGGGTCGGGCGGCGGGTGAACGGCTGTTCCACCTGCGGCAGGAGACGAGGAGCGCTCAGGACTTTGCTCTGGAGTTCAGGACCCTGGCCGCAGGAGCAGGATGGAACGACAGGGCCTTGGTCGACCATTTCAGATGCAGTCTCAGGGAGGACGTCCGCAGGGAGCTGGCATGTCGGGACACCACCTGCACACTGGATGAGCTCATTGACTTGGCTATCCGTCTCGACAATCTGCTGGCTGCTCGCGGGCGTTCGGATCAGGCCCTGTCGTTTCCACTTCCCAGCCCTCCTGCCCCTATCCCTATGGAATTAGGAGGGGCAGCTTTGAGGGAGACCGGAGGAGGAGTGTCCTCCTGCACCAGTTGTGGTCGACGAGGGCACACGTCAGACCGGTGCTGGAGGAACTCGTCTGGGAGTCGGGATGGCAGGCGGAGCACTGCTCGATCACCCCAGGTGAGTAAGCACCAGACTCACCCAGAGCCTCCTGTCGGTCATGTGTATGTTTTGATTTCTTTCCCTGGGTTTTTTCCCTCTCTACAGCATAAGGCGCTAGTCGATTCAGGCGCAGCTGGGAATTTCATGGATCGTGGGCTGGCGTTAAGGCTAGGGATTCCCCTGGTGTCGGTAGATCAACCTTTCCCCGTGCACTCATTAGATAGCCGACCATTAGGGTCAGGAGTGATTAGGGAGGCTACGGTGCCACTGGACATGGTAACGCAGGGGGATCATAAGGAGCAGATTAGTCTGTTCCTTATAGATTCACCTGCGTTTCCGGTGGTGTTGGGGGTTCCCTGGTTAGCTCAACACAACCCGGTGATTTCCTGGCGACAGGGGGCTCTTAAGGGGTGGTCAGAGGAGTGTTCAGGTAGGTGTAGAGGAGTTGCCGTTGGTGCGACTACGGTGGAGAGTCCAGACCAAGTTTCCACCGTGCGCATTCCCTCTGAATATGCCGATTTGGCTATCGCCTTCAGTAAAAGGAAGGCGACCCAATTACCACCTCATCGTCGAGAGGACTGCGTGATAAACCTTCTGGAGAACGCTGCACTTCCTAGGAGTCACGTGTATCCATTGTCCCAGGAGGAGACGGTAGCGATGGAAACATACGTTACTGAATCACTGAGACAGGGGTACATTCGGCCCTCCGCATCACCCGTCTCCTCGAGCTTCTTTTTTGTGAAGAAGAAGGATGGAGGTCTGCGTCCGTGCATTGATTATAGAGGTCTAAATTCCATCACAGTGGGGTTTAGTTACCCACTACCTCTCATCGCCACGGCGGTGGAATCATTTCACGGGGCGCGCTTCTTCACAAAACTGGACCTGAGGAGCGCGTATAATCTGGTGCGTATCCGGGGAGGGGATGAGTGGAAAACTGCATTTAGTACTACATCTGGTCATTATGAGTACCGCGTCATGCCATACGGGTTGAAGAATGCTCCAGCCGTTTTCCAATCCTTCGTAGACGAGATTCTCCGAGACCTGCTCGGGCAGGGAGTGGTAGTGTACATCGATGACATCTTGATCTATTCTGCCACACGCGCGGCGCATGTGTCTCTGGTGCGTAAGGTACTTGGGCGACTGCTGGAGCATGATCTGTATTGCAAGGCGGAGAAATGTGAGTTTTTCAAACAGTCCGTTTCCTTCCTGGGATATCGTATTTCCACCTCTGGGGTGGTGATGGAGGATGACCGCGTTACAGCCGTGCGTAATTGGCCGACTCCGACCACGGTGAAAGAGGTGCAGCGGTTTTTAGGTTTTGCCAATTACTACCGGAGGTTTATCCGGGGTTTTGGTCAGGTAGCTGCTCCCATCACCTCGCTGCTGAAGGGAGGACCGGTGCGCTTGCGCTGGTCAGCAGAGGCGGGCAGAGCATTCACTCGTTTGAAGGAGCTGTTCACCAATGCACCCGTGTTGGCGCATCCGGACCCCTCTTTAGCGTTCATAGTGGAGGTGGATGCGTCCGAGGCTGGGGTCGGAGCCGTGCTGTCCCAACGCTCGGGCGTGCCACCCAAACTTCGCCCTTGTGCTTTTTTTTCGAGCAAGCTCAGCCCAGCGGAGCGAAACTATGATGTGGGGGACCGGGAGTTGTTAGCTGTAGTCAAGGCTCTGAAGGTGTGGAGACATTGGCTTGAGGGGGCTAAACACCCCTTTCTAATCTGGACTGACCATCGTAATCTCGAGTATATCCGGGCAGCGAAGAGAATGAATCCACGTCAGGCTAGATGGGCCATGTTTTTTACCAGATTCCGGTTTACCCTCTCATACCGGCCCGGCTCCAAAAACACCAAGGCCGACGCGCTGTCCCGCCTCTATGATACCGAGGAGCGGCCCGTTGAGTTAACTCCCATCATTTCACCGTCATGTCTCGTGGCACCGGTGGTATGGGAGGTGGACGCAGAGATAGAGGGGGCCTCACGGTCAGAGCCGGCCCCCCCCAACTGTCCAGTAGGAACCCAGTACGTACCGAGGGGGGTCCGGGACAAGCTGATTCGGTGGGCTCATACTCTCCCCTCCTCGGGTCATCCGGGCATCGAGAGGACAGTGCGGAGTCTGAGAGGGAGATACTGGTGGCCCACGCTAGCTAAAGACGTGAGATTTTATGTCTCCTCCTGCTCCGTGTGTGCTCAGAGCAAGGCTCCTCGGCACTTGCCTAGAGGGAAATTACAACCCCTCCCCGTTCCACAACGGCCGTGGACACACTTATCGGTGGACTTTCTTACCGACCTTCCCCCGTCCCAGGGAAGTACTACAATCCTGGTCGTTGTGGATCGGTTTTCTAAGTCCTGTCGTCTCATCCCGTTGCCCGGTCTCCCTACGGCCCTGCAGACTGCTGAGGCCTTGTTTACCCATGTCTTCCGGCACTATGGGGTGCCTGAGGACATCGTTTCTGATCGGGGTCCCCAATTCACGTCCAGAGTATGGAGGGCGTTTATGGAGAGACTGGGGGTCTCGGTCAGCTTAACCTCAGGTTTTCACCCCGAGAGTAATGGGCAGGTGGAGCGCGTAAATCAAGAGGTGGGCAGGTTTCTGCGGTCCTATTGCCGGGACCGGCCTGGTGAGTGGGCAAGGTATGTTCCCTGGGCTGAACTAGCTCAGAACTCCCTACGCCACTCCTCAACTAACTTGTCTCCTTTTGAGTGTGTGCTAGGTTACCAGCCGGTCCTGGCTCCATGGCATCAGAGCCAGACCGAGGCTCCTGCGGTGGAGGAATGGGTACAGCGCTCCAAGGACACATGGAAAGCCGTTCAGGACTCACTACAGTTAGCGGGCGAACGGCAGAAGAGGAGCGCTGACCAACACCGCAGTGAGGCCCCCGTGTTTGCACCGGGGGACAGGGTCTGGCTCTCGACCCGGAACCTGCCCCTCCGCCTGCCCTGTCGGAAGCTGGGGCCACAGTGTGTGGGGCCGTTTAAAGTCCTGAGGAGAATAAACGAGGTGTGTTACAGGTTACAACTTCCTAGGTATTACCGTATTAACCCCTCGTTTCATGTGTCTCTCCTCAGGCCGGTGGTGGCTGGTCCCCTGCAAGAAGGTGAGGTGCCTGAGGTCCCTCCGCCCCCCCTGGACATCGAGGGGTCCCCGGCGTACACAGTTCGGGGCATTCTGGATTCGAGACGCCGGGTGGGGGGCCTACAGTACCTCGTGGACTGGGAGGGGTACGGTCCGGAGGAGAGATGCTGGGTTCCGGTGAGGGACATTTTGGACCCTTCTCTCCTGAGTGATTTCCACCGCCTCCACCCGGATCGCCCAGCACCTCGTCCTCCGGGTCGTCCTCGAGGGCGGTGGCGGCGCGCTGCGGGGGCCGCGCGTCAGGGGGGGGGTACTGTCACGACTTCCGCCGAAGTTGGCTCCCCTGCCTGTTCGGGCGGTGCTCGGCGGTCGTCGTCACCGTCCTACTAGCCACCATCGATCCCTTTTTCGTTTGTCTGTTGGTTTTGTCTTATTAGTTTCACCTGTGTGTATTTTAGTTTATTGACGTCCTTATTTATAGTAGGTTGTCCCGCCCTTGTTTCGTGCGGGATTGTTTTGGTTTCACGTATTTTAGTGATTACGTATTGTGCTATTTGCTCCGATATTTCTTAATCCTGTGTTGGATTATTTCACCCTGTTTTCGGGTTTTCAGTGTTTGTTCCGGTGAATAAACTATCGACTCACTGCACCTGCTCTCTGCGCTTGATTCCACCTACCTTGTTAATACGTGACACTGTTGGCTCGAGCACACTTTCCAATACAGTCTGTTGGCTGGAGCACACTTTCCAATACAGTCTGTTGGCTCGAGCACACTTTCCAATACAGTCTGTTGGCTCGAGCACACTTTCCAATACAGTCTGTTTGCTAGAGCACACTTTCCAATACAGTCTGTTGGCTAGAGCACACTTTCCAATACAGTCTGTTGGCTCGAGAACACTTTCCAATACAGTCTGTTGGCTAGAGCACACTTTCCAATACAGTCTGTTGGCTAGAGCACACTTTCCAATACAGTCTGTTGGCTCGAGCACACTTTCCAATACAATCTGTTGGCTAGAGCACACTTTCCAATACAGTCTGTTGGCTAGAGCACACTTTCCAATACAGTCTGTTGGCTAGAGCACACTTTCCGATACAGTCTGTTGGCTAGAGCACACTTTCCAATACAGTCTGTTGGCTAGAGCACACTTTCCAATACAGTCTGTTGGCTCGAGCACACTTTCCAATACAGTCTGTTGGCTAGAGCACACTTTCCAATACAGTCTGTTGGCTGGAGCACACTTTCCAATACAGTCTGTTGGCTCAAGCACACTTTCCAATACAGTCTGTTGGCTCGAGCACACTTTCCAATACAGTCTATTGGCTCGAGCACACTTTCCAATACAGTCTGTTGGCTCGAGCACACTTTCCAATCCAGTCTGTTGGCTCAAGCACACTTTCCAATACAGTCTGTTGGCTCGAGCACACTTTCCAATACAGTCTGTTGGCTAGAGCACACTTTCCAATACAGTCTGTTGGCTCGAGCACACTTTCCAATACAGTCTGTTGGCTAGAGCACACTTTCCAATACAGTCTGTTGGCTCGAGCACACTTTCCAATACAGTCTGTTGGCTCGAGCACACTTTCCAATACAGTCTGTTGGCTCGAGCACACTTTCCAATACAGTCTGTTGGCTCGAGCACACTTTCCAATACAGTCTGTTGGCTCGAGCACACTTTCCAATACAGTCTGTTGGCTGGAGCACACTTTCCAATACAGTCTGTTGGCTCGAGCACACTTTCCAATACAGTCTGTTGGCTGGAGCACACTTTCCAATACAGTCTGTTGGCTCGAGCACACTTTCCAATGCAGTCTGTTGGCTCGAGCACACTTTCCAATACAGTCTGTTGGCTCGAGCACACTTTCCAATACAGTCTGTTGGCTCGAGCACACTTTCCAATACAGTCAGTTGGCTCAAGCACACTTTCCAATACAGTCTGTTGGCTCGAGCACACTTTCCAATACAGTCTGTTGGCTCGAGCACACTTTCCAATACATTCTGTTGGCTCGAGCACACTTTCCAATACAGTCTGTTGGCTCGAGCACACTTTCCAATACAGTCTGTTGGCTGGAGCACACTTTCCAATACAGTCTGTTGGCTCGAGCACACTTTCCAATACAGTCTGTTGGCTGGAGCACACTTTCCAATACAGTCTGTTGGCTCGAGCACACTTTCCAATACAGTCTGTTGGCTCGAGCACACTTTCCAATACAGTCTGTTGGCTCGAGCACACTTTCCAATACAATCTGTTGGCTCGAGCACACTTTCCAATACATTCTGTTGGCTAGAGCACACTTTCCAATACAGTCTGTTGGATCGAGCACACTTTCCAATACAGTCTGTTGGCTGGAGCACACTTTCCAATACAGTCTGTTGGCTCGAGCACACTTTCCAATACAGTCTGTTGGCTCGAGCACACTTTCCAATACAGTCTGTTGGCTCGAGCACACTTTCCAATACAGTCTGTTGGCTCGAGCACACTTTCCAATACAGTCTGTTGGCTAGAGCACACTTTCCAATACAGTCTGTTGGCTCGAGCACACTTTCCAATACAGTCTGTTGGCTGGAGCACACTTTCCAATACAGTCTGTTGGCTCGAGCACACTTTCCAATACAGTCTGTTGGCTCGAGCACACTTTCCAATACAGTGGAGCACACTTTCCAATACAGTCTGTGGCTCGAGCACACTTTCCAATACAGTCTGTGGCTCGAGCACACTTTCCAATACAGTCTGTGGCTCGAGCACACTTTCCAATACAGTCTGTGGCTCGAGCACACTTTCCAATACAGTCTGTTGACTCGAGCACACTTTCCAATACAGTCTGTTGGCTCGAGCACACTTTCCGATACAGTCTGTTGGCTCGAGCACACTTTCCAATACAGTCTGTTGGCTCGAGCACACTTTCCAATACAGTCTGTTGGCTCAAGCACACTTTCCAATACAGTCTGTTGGCTCGAGCACACTTTCCAATACAGTCTGTTGGCTCGAGCACACTTTCCAATACAGTCTGTTGGCTCGAGCGCACTTTCCAATACAGTCTGTTGGCTCGAGCACACTTTCCAATACAGTCTGTTGGCTCGAGCACACTTTCCAATACAGTCTGTTGGCTCGAGCACACTTTCCAATACAGTCTGTTGGCTCGAGCACACTTTCCAAGACCAGAGGAGGCACATTTACTATTTAACACAACAGTTTCTGTGACAAGATCAGTAGAGTTGAAAATACCATGGAAACACATTGAACTTTAACACTGAACTTTAACATGGAACTTTCTATTTTACTCAACTGGTGGAAACACACCACTGGTAGGAAAATTAACCTATTTATTTCCTTTGTGCAGATATTTTAATATTCACATGAAAATGTGTCCCCAGATGGATGGGATCCTGATTAGTAACCAGGTTTCCATCCAATCTTTTTATGTGAGTAAAGTAGCCAACATGTCGGATAAAAATGTCAAGACAAACCTGGTGGAGATAGAGCACGTCAGTAAACTCTCCGCATGTTGACAACAGTTACCGTGACAACTATCAGTAAGTTGAACGTGCAATGGTGCTTAAGATTGTTGGCTAGAGCGCACGTGCCAATACAGTCTGTTGGCTAGAGCGCACGTGCCAATACAGTCTGTTGGCTAGAGCGCACGTGCCAATACAGTCTGTTGGCTAGAGCGCACGTGCCAATACAGTCTGTTGGCTAGTGTGCACATGCCAATACAGTCTGTTGGCTAGAGTGCACGTGCCAATACAGTCTGTTGGCTAGAGTGCACGTGCCAATACAATCTGTTGGCTAGAGTGCACGTGCCAATACAGTCTTTTGGCTAGAGTGCATGTGCCAATACAGTCTGTTGGTTAGAGTGCACGTGCCAATACAGTCTGTTGGTTAGAGTGCACGTGCCAATACAGTCTGTTGGCTAGAGTGCACGTGCCAATACAGTCTGTTGGCTAGAGTGCACGTGCCAATACAGTCGGCACACTCAGTAGAGGTGCGTGGGTAAAATCACTGGGGAAACCAAGCCAGAAAAACAACCTATGTGTTGTGATAATTGTGTTGTTTACTCTATAACCTGTTAGTTCATATCCCTTGCCACTCTGATATACAGGCCTAAAGGCCGAGACAATAAGAAGACACAGTGGCAGAATACATTCAACCACACCTTTGTTTCATCACAAAACCAGAGAGCAACCTCTGTATGGTGAAGTCCACAAAACATCTGACATGTAACAGACAGCTTGGTCAAGCGACTTAATGTTTCTGACATTTTCAGACCACTGAACAACTATTGATTTAGAACCACAGAGAGTTACCGCAAGTCACAAAGAAAACAGGATCTGCCTCCACTATTCCAGCACCATTTCACACTGAAAGAGTTCAACATCATCAAACCACAGATCCTAGCCGTGTCCTCAGAGCATGATGAGCAGACCAGCTGGCTGGTGTGTTTACGGACATATTCAATCAATCCTTATCCCAGTCTGGTGTCCCCACATGCTTCAAGATGGCCACCATTGTTCCTGTTCCCAAGAAAGCTAAGGTAACTGAGCTAAACGACTATCGCCCCGTAGCACTCACTTCCGTCATCATGAAGTGCTTTGAGAGACTAGTCAAGGACCATATTACCTCCACCCTACCTGACACCCTAGACTTACCGCTTACCGCCCCAATAGGTCCACAGACTACGCAATCGCCATCACACTGCACACTGCCCTAACCCATCTGGACAAGAGGAATACCTATGTAAGAATGTTGTTCATCGACTACAGCTCAGCATTTAACACCACAGTACCCTCCAAACTCGTCATTAAGCTCTAGACCCTGGGTCTCAACCCCGCCCTGTGCAACTGGGTCCTGGACTTTCTGATGGGCCGACCCCAGGTGGTGAGGGTAGGAAACAACATCTCCACAGCGCTGATCCTCAACACTGGGGCCCCACAAGGGTGTGTTCTCGGCCCTCTCCTGTACTCCCTGTTCACCATGACTGCGTGGCCATGCACGCCTCCAACTCAATCATCAAGTTTGCAGACGACACTACAGTGGTAGGCTTGATTACCAACAATGACGAGACGGCCTACAGGGAGGAGGTGAGGGCCTTCGGAGTGTGGAAAATAACCTCACACTCAACGTCAACAAAACAAAGGAGATGATCGTGGATTTCAGAAAACAGAAGAGGGAGCACCCACCTGTCCACATCGACGGGACAGTAGTCGAGAAGGTGGAAAGTTTTAAGTTCCTCGGCGTACACATCACGGACAAACTGAAATGGTCCACCCACACAGACAGCATGGTGAAGAAAGTGCAACAGCGCCTGAAGGCTGAAGAAATGTGGCTTGTCACCAAAAACACTCACAAACTTTTACAGATGCACAATCGAGAGCATCCTGTCGGGCTGCATCACCACCTGGTACGGCATCTGCTCCGCCCACAACCCTAAGGCTCTCCAGAGGGTAGTGAGGTCTGCACAATGCATCACCGGGGGGAAACTACCTGCCCTCCAGGACACCTACACCACCCGATGTTACAGGAAGGCCAAAAAGATCATCAAGGACAACAACCACCCGAGCCACTGCCTGTTCACCCCGCTATCATCCAGAAGGCGAGGTCAGTACAGGTGCATCAAAGCTGGAACCGAGAGACTGAAAAACAGCTTCTATCTCAAGGCCATCAGACATTGAGTGGCTGCTGCCAACATACTGACTCAACTCCAGCCACTTTAATAATGGAAAACGTGATGTAATAAATGGATCACTAGTCAGTCACTTTAAACAATGCCACTTTATATAATGTTACCCCACATTACTCATCTCATATATACTGTACTCAATAACATTGATGAAACTGTCTATCACTCTGTCATACAATACAGACAGTCTATCACTCTGTCATACAATACAGACTGTCTATCACTCTGTCATACAATACAGACCGTCTATCACTCTGTCATACAATACAGACCGTCTATCACTCTGTCATACAATACAGACCGTCTATCACTCTGTCATACAATACAGACAGTCTATCACTCTGTCATACAATACAGACTGTCTATCACTCTGTCATACAATACAGACTGTCTATCACTCTGTCATACAGTACAGACTGTCTATCACTCTGTCATACAATACAGACTGTCTATCACTCTGTCATACAGTACAGACTGTCTATCACTCTGTCATACAGTACAGACTGTCTATCACTCTGTCATACAATACAGACTGTGAACAGTCTATCACTCTGTCATACAGTACAGACAGTCTATGACTCTGTCATACAGTACAGACTGTCTATCACTCTGTCATACAGTACAGACTGTCTATCACTCTGTCATACAGTACAGACTGTCTATCACTCTGTCATACAGTACAGACTGTCTATCACTCTGTCATATAGTACACACTTACATGTTTTGTTGTTCTACACTACCTGGCTAAAATGCTTGATTGTTAGCGTAACTTCCTTTCATGTGCAACGTTAGCTAGTTAACATTAGCCTTCTACGTCTAGCTACATATCGAACTTCCATCCTCTCAGTCCAGGGACAAAATGTACGAATTTATGCTCAGATCAGAATCGGCATTCTATAATCATTGGCCAATACGGAGAATTAAGTCAAATCACACGCCAAAATCGCTATCTCCATCCATAGCTAATTTAGGAAAGGGACTATTTTAGCTAGCTAGCCACCAGAGGACAACAGCAACACAACAACAGGCAACAATTCAAGTTGTGTCTATCGATAATGTATTTCTCTTGATGTGATGTGATAGGAGTGAAGACAAATTCAAATGGGCTACTCTTAACACTCAGTTTAGCTTAACACTGATTGGCTATTATGTTATACTATTTTTTTAATCAAGGGAGGCCAAGTGCATTCAATGAGCATTCTGTATTGTGCTACAGGTGGCAACAGTGTCATACTCTTTATGACCAGACAGCATCAGATAGATGGCCTACACATACATGGCCAGAGGGGGCGCTGTTTTGCTCACTAGGATGCTGTATCCGGGGAGAAACATTCAGCCTCTTGCAAAGTGAAGGAAAATTATAAACACAGAGGGATGAAAGATAACTTATTTATTTTTATTTTTTATTTTTGAGGGACGCCTGGCTTCCCTTGGTATCCATGAATACACGACACTGGGCACACTCGCTATATAACGCAATATTTTTGGGGGGTGAGAAACCCTTTTAACTTTTTATTCGATACACAGGAATTTAACAGCATAAGTTATTTTAATGTGCACTATGTCATCACGCACAGCCTTTTATCCACATGTCAATTTAATGGAAAATGCGCGTGTTGTTTTTATGCAGATTTTTCGAATATTCGCATTGAAAATCTGTCGCTAATTAGATGGAAACCGAGATACTTTCACCATTCATTCATCCCAGCCAAATCTCAGGAGGAATTTTAAAAAACAGACACTGACCCCCTACTGATGTGTGAATACTTGTATTTCTAATTCACACTATAGGCCAAACTGAAATGTACTGGGCTGACTTTCATATATGTTCCATTGAGAAGACACTTCTAACAAAAGCTTTTTATAGTCATGAATAAAATGTCCTGCATTTTATGTATGGGTGGTCCCACTATCTTGGACGCACCATGCTCTACCAACTGAGCTACAGAGCTGTTTTCACATGGTACTTTTTAGCAAGGTTCCAGCCACTGTGTTGGATAACTCAACCTGGTCTCAGAGCATTACGTATTGTTCTGTATGGAAATCCAGTACGCACCGTTTATGTTACGTTACGAATTCTAGATAGGTGGCTAATGTAAGGGTTAAGCTGGGCTAGAGGTTAAGTTTAGGAGTTAGGTTAAAGAGCTAAGGTTAGGGTTAGGGGAAGGGTTAGTTAAGTAGTTGCAAAGTAGCTAAAAAAGTAGTAAGTAGTTGAAAAGTTGCTAATTAGGTCAAATGCGAAAGTTGTCTGTGATGAGAATCGAACTCGCAACCCTTGGGTTGCTAGACATTCACATTATACCCCCAACCGCACTTTTTTTTTTACATTTTACATACACCCACCCACCATACCAAACGCAGCATATCATACTAAATGGAGTGTGTCATATTTTTGGATTTATGTGCAGAATAATAAGAAATGCTCTGAGACCAGGCTGGCTGACTATGCAGGTGGTTTGAGTCAGCTTGGTTCGTCTCAGTAGTGTGAAAAGCCCTCTTTAGTTACTGGTCGACTGTGTCATCGACTGACAGATTGCTATAACATGTGATGTGGTCGGCTGATATGGTATAATACCTATCCAGGTGTAGTGAGATCTGGTATGTGTCAGAAAGGCACAGGCAGAGGAACGTGCCCTCTTTCTATATGACTCAAGGCTCCACACCAAAACCCACTTCCTGCTGAAACTACACTGAACAAAAATAGAAACTCAACGTGTAAAGTGTTGGTCCCGTGTTTCATGAGTTGAAATAACAGATCCTCGAAATGTTCCATACGCAGAAAAAGCTTATTTCTCTTCAACTTTGTGTACAAATGAGTTTACATCCTTGTTAGTGAGCATTTCTTCTGTGTCAAGATAATCCATCCACATGACAGGTGTGGCATATCAAGAAGCTGATTAAACGGCACGATCATTACACAGGTGCACCTTGTGCTGGGGGACCATAAAAGGCCACTCTAATATGTGCAGTTTTGTCACAAAAAAACACACAGCCACAGATGTCTCAAGTTTTGAGGGAGCGTGCAATTGGCATGCTGACTGCAGGAATGTCCTCCAGAGCTGTTGCCAGAGAATTTAATGTTAATTTCTCTACCATATGCCACCTCCAACGTTGTCATAGAGAATTTGGGCCATACGTTTGACAGGCCTCACAACCGCAGACCACGTGTATGGGGGACAACGAACACAATTGCATTTTATCAACGGTAATTTTAATTGACAGAGATACCGTGACAAGATCCTGAGGCCCATTGTGAGGCCCATTTTGTTTAAGGTATCTGCGACCAACAGATGCATATCTGTATTCCCAGTCATGTGAAATCCATAGATTAGTGTCTAATAAATTTTTCTCAATTGACTGATTCCCTTAAATGAACTGAAATTGTTGCATGATGTGTTGACATTCTTGTTCAGTTTAGTTCACTGCGAGTGAAGCAGCTATAGAGGGAGAGAGTTTGGGACACACACACACACACAGGAATACTAGTAATCACAGAGCGTTAGTCTAAGAGTTTGATTTTTCCTCCTTGAATATAGCAACACATAAAGTCATCATTCAGCCATATCTTTCTTATGATGGTTGATCTTGTTAGCAAGTCTCCTCGTGGAGTCTGCTACGTTATCTGCCATGTAGTGGAGTGCATGGTGAATGGCACCACCATGTGGCTAGTTCTGACATTACAACCCCATTCATTGTTGAATAGCAGAGGCAGATAATACAGAGGCCAGTCAGTTCGAGTCTGTCTGCTGGAACAACGTTTCCACCAGGAGTAGTAAATTAAACTGGTGTAACGCCCCCATTTACCTCTCTCTCTCTGTCTCTCTTCTCTCTCTCTGTCTCTCTCTCTCTGTCTCTCTCCTTTCTCTCTGTCTCTCTCCTCTCTATCTCTCTCTGTCTCTCTCCTCTCTCTCTCTGTCTCTCTCATCTCTCTCTCTGTCTCTCTCTCTCTATCTCTCTCCTCTCTCTCTCTCTCTCTCTCTCTCTCTCTCTCTCTCTCTCTCTCTCTCTGTCTATCTCCCCTCTCTCTCTCTCTTCTCTCTGTCTCTCTCTCACTCTCTGTCTCTCTGTCTCTCTCCTCTCTCTCACTCTCTTCTCTTCTCTTCTCTTCTCTTCTCTTTCTCTCTCTCTCTCTCTCTCTCTTTCTCTCTCTCATCTCTCCCTCTCTCTCACTCCCTGTCTCTCTCCTCTCTCTCTCTCTCCTCTCTCTCACTCCCTGTCTCTCTCCTCTCTCCCTCTCTCTCTGTCTCTCTCCTCTCTCCCTCTCAGAATTGATTGACATATTCCATAAAGCTACGAGACTGGACCCAGATGGACAGAGACGTTGCTGTAAAGAGATTAGTTGTGACACCCATCTGCCTGGTTTACATCCATCAGACTAGCTGAATTACAGTGACTGAGCTGAGTAGCCTTGCCAGGCTCTGCTAACTGAGTAGCTTTGGCAGGCCCTGCTTACTGAGTAGCCTTGTCAGGCCCTGCTAACTGAGTAGCCTTGGCAGGCCCTGCTAACTGAGTAGCGTTGCCAGGCCCTGCTAACTGAGTAGCCTTGCCAGGCCCTGATAACTGAGTAGACTTGGCAGGCCCTGCTAACTGAGTAGCCTTGGCAGGCCCTGATAACTGAGTAGCCTTGGCAAGCCCTGCTAACTGAGTAGCCTTGGCAGGCCCTGCTAACTGAGTAGCCTTGGCAGGCCCTGCTAACTGAGTAACTTTGGCAGGTCCTGGTGACTGAGTAGCCTTGGCAGGTCCTGGTAACTGAGTAGCCTTGGCAGGTCCTGGTAACTGAGTAGCCTTGGCAGGTCCTGGTAACTGAGTAGCCTTGGCAGGTCCTGGTAACTGAGTAGCCTTGGCAGGTCCTGGTACACCCTTATAAAATAGGGTTCCAAAAGTGTGCTTCGTCTGTCTGCGTAGGAGAACCCTTTTTGGTTCCAGGTAGAACCCTTTTTGGTTCCAGGTAGAACCCTTTTTGGTTCCAGGTAGAACCCTTTTTGGTTCCAGGTAGAACCCTTTTTGGTTCCAGGTAGAACCCTTTCTGGTTCCAGGTAGAACTCTTTCTGGTTCCATGTAGAACCCTCTGTGGAAAGGGTTGTACCTGGAAACAATAGGGTTTGTACCTGGAACCAAAAATACTTATTGAAAGGGTTCTCATATGGGGACAGCTGAAGAACACGTTTAGGTTCTAAATAGCACCTTTCCTTCTGTGTAGCTCAGTAGCCCCTGGCACTGTCATCTGGGGTGAATCAACTTACACATAACCTAACCATTCTGCAGGGTTTTGTTCCAGCCCTAAACTGGACTTATGCTTCACGACTGTCTTACTGCCACAGCAACAGAACAGAAGGTGTGTCTCTATACTGCCTCGTTGACATCTATCAGCCTGGGGTCATTAGTGTACGGTGAGTAGACCCTGGCAGCCTTCACTGTCGTCTGGGGACAATCATCACACAGGAGGAGAACGTTACATGAGGTGACCAACAGCGATGGAGGCTAGTGGACGGTAAACTGGAGTGGCCTCAGGAAAACTCAGGTCAACTCAGGTAATGTCAAGTCAACTCAGGCAAAGCCAAGTCAACTCAGGCAAAGCCAAGTCAACTCAGGCAAAGCCAAGTCAACTCAGGCAAAGCCAAGTCAACTCAGGCAAAGCCAAGTCAACTCAGGCAAAGCCAAGTCAACTCAGGTAAAGCCAAGTCAACTCAGGCAAAGCCAAGTCAACTCAGGCAAAGCCAAGTCAACTCAGGCAAAGTCAAGTCAACTCAGGCAAAGCCAAGTCAACTCAGGCAAAGCCAAGTCAACTCAGGCAAAGCCAAGTCAACTCAGGCAAAGCCAAGTCAACTCAGGCAAAGCCAAGTCAACTCAGGCAAAGCCAAGTCAACTCAGGCAAAGCCAAGTCAACTCAGGCAAAGCCAAGTCAACTCAGGCAAAGCCAAGTCAACTCAGGCAAAGCCAAGTCAACTCAGGTAAAGTATTTTTTTATATCACAACATCCCATGCAGGGTTTTGTTCAATACATACTCTAAAGAATTCTACTAAATCTGCCAGCTAGGACCTTGATTGGCTGAATCAGTTGTGTTTGTGTTGGGTTGCTCTGGAATATCATTTTGCAATTCAAATTGGTCTGTATCTGACATGACACCTTCGTCCCTATATAGTGCACTACTTTTGACCCGAAGCCAAACGTAGGTGGAATAGGGTGCCATTTCAGATTCAATCTTGGACTTTTGCTTCCTGACTTACTGTTTGCCACGGCAACAGAGCAGAAGGTGTGTCTACGTGCTGCCTCCCTCCTAAACCAGATCCAATCAGATCAACACTTCAACTGTAATTAAGCGTGTTTGTTAATCTGTGAATGTGATTGGAAACGTTGACTGTCTGAACACATACAGGCTGGGTATCTCACTGGGAATCATGTCTGTAGGTCTTATAGCGCGGTTAAGCCCTGACTCGGCCATATGGAGAACAGCTGGTGAATTACATTCAACCTGTGTGTTCTGTGTCACTCCTGACACAGTAAAATCACGATTCCTGCGTGGCTTTAAGACTGAGGATCATCCTGTTTTTGTGTGTGTGTGTGTGTGTGTGTGTGTGTGTGTGTTACTTCTTGACCCCAGTCAGTGGGCCATTCCCTTGTGAGATCAGCAGCACACTACATAGTGATGTAACCCGGTGGTACGAGACATGCTTTTGGGAATAAAATAACTGACATCGAATAATATAAGATGACAACAACAACAACAACAACAGGAGAAGTAACAGGCTTGCACAGGAGGAACACAGAGATGGCTGTGCTGTACCGTTCACCTTCACTGCAGAGCAGCGAGCTCCTGGCGCTGTACGGACGAGAAGCGGACCCTTACAGGGGAAGAGACCGGGACCCTGGCTATGAGGTGAGGAGACCAGTTGAAACGTATGGGGTACACCACAAAGCAGGTTCAAAGAGTTAGCCAGCTAACTATCCAGAACGACATGCAGAGCCCTCCGTAATTACAGGGACACAGCACCATGTTTTCTTCCTTTGGCTCTATATTCCAACAGTTTGGATTTGAAATCAAACAATTCCCGTGTTAAAGTGCAGACTGTCGGCTTCCATTTTGGGCATTTTGATCCATATCAGGTGAACCATTACACCACTTTTTGTACAAAGATAGCCCGGTTAGCCAATGTGTGGGGGCACTGGTTGGTCTGGCCAACTGAGGTAGTATGTACGTGTAGATATGGTTAAAGTGACTATGTATATATAATAAACAGAGAGTAGCAGTAGCATAAAAGTGGGGTTGGAGGGTGGTGGGACACAGTGCAGATAGCCCGGTTAGCCAATGTGCGGGGGCACTGGTTGGTCTGGCCAACTGAGGCAGTATGTACCTGAATGTATAGTTACAGAAATGAATGGTAAATAATGTATTGTGTCATTTTGGAGTCACTTTTATTGTAAATAAGAATAGAATATGTTTCTAAACACTACATTAATGAGGACACTACCATGATTACAGATAGTCCTGAATGAATCATGATTAATGATTAGAGAGAAAGTTACAGATGCACAAATATCATACCCTCCAAGACATTCTAATCTCTCACCATTACAATAACAGGGGACGTTAGCATTTTTTGGGGGGGTATGATATATAGTATCAGTCATAAGTTTGTACACACCTACTCATTCCAGGGCTTTTCTTAATTTTTTACTGTTTTCTACAATGAAGAATAGTAGTGAAGACATCAACACTGAAATAACACATATGGAATCATGTAGCAACCAAAAATATATTTAAATAAATCAAAATATATTTAATATTTAAGATTCTTCAAAGTAGCCACCCTTTGCTTTGATGACAGCTTTGCACACTCTCTGCATTCTCTCAACCAGCTTCATGAGGTAGTCACCAGGAATGCATTTCTATTAACAGGTGTTCCTTCTTAAAAGTTCATTTGTGGAATTTCTTTCCTTGTTAATGTGTTTGAGCCAATCAGATGTGTTGTGACAAGGTAGGGGTGGTATACAGAAGATATTTGGTAAAAGACCAAGAACAGCTCAAATAAGCAAAGAGAAATGACGGTCCATCATTACTTTAAGACATGAAGGTCGGTCAATCTGGAAAATGTCAAGAACTTTGAAAGTTTCTTCAAGTGTAGTCGCAAAAACCATCCAGCGGTACGATGAAGCTGGCTCTCATGAGGACCAGATTTGAGATGTTTGGTTCCAACCGCCGTGTCTTTGTGAGATGCAGAGTAGGGGAACGGATGAGCTCCGCATGTGTGGTTCCCACCGTGAAGCATGGAGGAGGAGGTGTGACGGTGTGGGGGTGCTTTGCTGGTGATACTGTCACTGTTTCATGAGCTGAAACAAAAGATACCAGAAATGTTCCATACGCATGAGAAGCTTTACTTCTCTCAAAAATGTTTTGTTCACATTTGTTTACATCCTTGTTAGTGAGCATGTTTTCTTTGCCAAGATAATCCATCCACATGACAAGTGTGGCATATCAATAAGCTGATTAAACGGCATGATCATTCCACAGGTGCACCTTGTGCTGGGGACAATAAAAGGCCACTCTAAGATGTACAGTTTTGTCACACAACACAATGCCACAGATGTCTTAAGTTTTTGAAGGAGCGTGTAATTGGCATGCTGACTGCAGGAATGTCCACCACGGCCCCATGTCTCAAGGATCTGTACTCAAAATTCACCAGTTCTTCCATGGCCTTCATACTCACCGAACATGTCACCCATTGAGCATGTTTGGGATGCTCTGGATTGACGTGTACGGCAGCGTGTTACGGTTTCCCGCAAATATCCAGCAACTTCGCACAGCTTTTGAAGAGGAGCGGGTCAACATTCTACAGGCCACAGTCAACAGCCTGATCAACTCTATGTGAAGGAGATGTGTTGCGCTGCATTAGGCAAACGATGGTCACACCAGATACTGACTGGTTTTATGATCCACGCCTTACCTTTGTTTTTTAAAGGGATCTGTGACCAACAGATGCATATCTGTATTCCCAGTCATGTGAAATCCATAGATTACGGCCTAGTGAATTTATTTAAATTGACTGATTTCCTTATATGAACTGTAACTCAGTAAAATTGTTTCATGTTGCGAATATATATTTTTGTTCATTGAATATATATTTTTGAAGAAATGTTTGAAATGGTCAAATTGACTCAACAACCAAAAACACTTCTGGAGAGAGTTTGCTGCACTGAAAGTAAAGGGGCTGAATAATTTTGCACGCCCAATTTTTCAGTTTTTGATTTGTTAAAAAAGTTTGAAATATCCAATAAATGTCGTTCCACTTCATGATTGTGTCCCACTTGTTGTTGATTCTTCACAACAAAATACAGTTTTATATCTTTATGTTTGAAGCCTGGAATGTGGCAAAAGGTCGCAAAGTTCAAGGGGGCCGAATACTTTCGCAAGGCACTGTATATGGTCTTATTGTGTGTTTATTAATGACGTAGGAGTCTGATACAGTACTATAAGGTCTTATTGTGTGTGTACTCTACATAATATTCTGAATGAATCTTTCAGGAGTATGATGTGGATTCAGAGGGCAGCGAGGAGGGGAGAGACGACATGCGGAGCGCTCTCTCTCTAGAAGAAGGATACGGCGTGGAGAGAGGGGAGCGCTCAGGCCTGGGACGCGTCTACTTCTCCAACCAGGTAGCCTAGAATAGATACTGCTCCGTGCTCTTTGCACCTGGACCCTTTTTACTGTAAATTCATGACCATTCCTTTACTGTTTCTACTGTTCCTCTGTATATGTGTAGGCTTTGTCTGTTGTTTCATTAACAACAGATGTTGAAATCTAAATTGCTGCGATGGGACAGTAGTGCCTGGTTTCACACTATCATGTCAACCCAAACTTTAATCTAATGGCTTGCCAATTTTTACCTTAATCTGATCTTTTCTAGCACGTTCCAGCTACTATGGCTTGGTTTGGCTTGGATTGGCTTGGTTTTGCTTTGGCTTGGCTTGGTTTGGCTTGGTTTGGCTTGGCTTGGCTTGGCTTGGTTTGGTTTGGCTCGGCTCGGCTTGGTTTGGTTTGGCTTGGTTTGGTTTGGTTTGGCTTGGTTTGCTTTGGCTTGCTTTGGTTTGTCTTGGCTTGGTTTGGCTTGCTTTGGTTTGGCTTGGTTTGCTTTGGTTTGGCTTGGTTTGCTTTGGTTTGTCTTGGTTTGTCTTGGTTTGGTTTGGTTTGTCTTGGCTTGCTTTGGTTTGGCTTGCTTTGGTTTGTCTTGGTTTGGTAGTGTGAAAAGGGTCAAAAGATTGCTTGAATCAAAAGTTGGGATTCTATCCAATCAGTGCGCGCTTGACATATAAGGTCATTTCAGATTGAGCCAACAAATGCAGCGTTTATCATGAATGTGGTCTCCTCTGGCCTTGGGAGCATTGTCTTTAAAAGGTGCATAGCCGGGCGGTCGGATTGAATTCCAGTCCTAAATGTGGGCGTTCCTCTTCCCACACCAGGACTACTACCAGAGGCTGGAGCAGCTGCAGAGAACCCACCTGAGGAACATGGCTGAGCTGGAGAAGATGTATATCTGTAAAAGGTCAAAGGTCAACAAGAAGGACGATGAGGAGGAGTATGAGGAGGACAAGTGTTTGGAGAGAGAGGGCAGAGACATACAGGATCTCCAACCCAGGTCTGATATCATGGCTTTTAGTACTGTACCCTTTGAAAGGGAACTTCGTTTTTAGTTAAGTAGTTGTAGGCTATGTAACCTTGTGCTGCCTTTTTACAAGACGGGGGAAATGAAGTGTTTACTATACTGAACCAAAATATAAATCCATCGTGTAAAGTGTTGATTCCATGTTTCACGAGCTGAAATAAAAAAAATCCCAGAAATGTTCTATATTCACAATAAGCGTATTTCTCTCAAATGTTGTGCACACATTTGTTTACGTCCCTGTTAGTGAGCATTTCTCCTTTGCCAAGGTAATCCTGACAGGTGTGGCATATCAAGAAAATGATTAAACAGCACGATCATTACACAGTTGCAGGGGTCAATAAAAGGCCACTCTAAAATGTGCAACACAATGCCACAGATGTCTCAAGTGTTGAGGGAGCGTGCAATTGGCGTGCTGACTGCAGGAATGTCCACCAGAGCTGTTGCCAGAGAATTTAATTTAGAAGTACGTCCAACCAGCCTCACAACCGCAGACCACGTTTAACCATGCCAGCCCAGGACCTCCACATCTGGCTTCTTCATCTGAGACCAGCCACCCGGACAGTGGATGAAACTGAGGAGTACATCTGTCTGGAATGAAGCCCTTTTGCAAGGAAAAACTCATTCTGATTGGCTGGGTCTGGCTCTCAAGTGGGTGGGCCTATGCCCTCCCAGGCCCACCCATGGCTGCGCCCCTGCCCAGCCATGTGAATTCCATAGATTAGGGCCTAATGAATTTATTTCACTTGACTGATTTCCTTATATGAACAGTAACTCAGTAAAATCTTAGAATTTGTTGCATGTTGTGTTTATGTTTTTGTCCAGTGTAGTATTTGGGGGAACAAAAACATCCATGTTTGTTTTGTTGTGCTTTAGAAGAAGGTATTATAGCGTTTCACATCCTAAGGGGGGCTTTAACCGAGATGCGCTTGAGACTTTTTTCACGGTAGCAACAATGAAAGCTCATCTTAAATGATGCTCAATCTCTCCTGTCTCTCAGTGTCACGTGGGAAAGCCAGAGCTCTGGCTCTATGCCAGTGAGGCGACTGCAGAGAATCCTTTCAGACGAGGAGCTGAACTTCCACGAGGAGACGTCCGACGACGTGTCTGACCAATCAGGAGACGGTGTTGGTGGAGACGGAGAAGAGGAGGATAACCATTATGAACTGCTGCTGGAAGAGAGAGAAGGTCAGTGGGGGAAAAGAGCCAGAAACAGCATGTCATGAATAGGCCACCTGTTATAATACAATATGCTAATCTTCTCATACCGTTGTCAATATTTTTGTAAATAATTCAGCAAAAAGTTCTAAATGGAAATACAGCAAGTCTGAATTTATTGTGAAATCCTGGTCACGTTTACAAAATAAATGCATGTACTGTGTATAAACAGTGCCTTCAGAAAGCATTCAAATCCCTTGACTTAATTGATTAAATTTAAAAGAAATTCACCCATCTACACATAATACCCCATAATGACAAAGTGAAAACATGTTTTTATTTAAAAAAAAAATTTTTTATTGGAAATTAAATACAGAAATACAGTATCTAATTTACAAAAGTATTGACACCCCTGAGTCAATACATGTCAGAATCCCCTTTGCCAGCGGTCACACCTGTGAGTCTTTCTAGGTAAGTCTCTAAGAGCTTTGCACACCTGGATTGTATAATGTCTTCTTGGTAAGCAACTCCAGTGTAAATATGGCGTAGTGTTTTCGGTTATTGTCCTGCTGAAAGGTGATTTCATCTCCCAGTGTTTGTTGGAAAGCAGACTGAACCAGGTTTTCCACTAGGATTTTCCTGCGCTTATCTTCCTGTGCTTATTTCATTTTTTTTTTTTTATCCTGAAAACGTCCAATCCTTAATGATTACAAGCATACCCACAACATGATGCAGCTACCACTAGGCTTGAAAATATGGAGCAAAAAATATATAATGTGTTACATTTGCCTCAAACATAACACTTGTTGCAAACAGGATGCATGTTTTAGGATATGTTTTATTCTGTACAGGATTCCTTCTTTTCACTCTGTCAATTAGGTTAGTAGTGTGGAGTAACTACAATGTTGTTGATCCATCCTCAGTTATCTCCTATCACAGCCATTAAACCCTGTACCTGTTTTAAAGTCACCATTGGCCTCATGGTGAAATCCCTGAGCAGTTTCCTTCCTCTCCGGCAACTGAGTTAGGAAGGATGTCTGTATCTGTGTAGTGACTGGGTGTATTGATTCACCATCCAAAGTGTTATTAATTCCATGATTAAAGGGATATTCAATCTCTGCTTTTATTTACCCATCTACCAATAGGTGCCCTTCTTTGTGAGGCATTGGGAAACTTCCCTGGTCTTTGTGGTTGAATCTGTGTTTAAAAGTCACTGCTCGACTGAGGGACCTTATAGATAATTGTATGTGTGGGGTACAGAGATGATTAGTCATTTAAGAATCGCAGACAGTGAGTCCATGGAAGTTATGTGACTTGTTAAGCACTCCTGAACTTATTTAGGCTTGCCTTAACAAAGGGGTTGAATACTTATTGACTCAAGACATTTCTGCTTTTCATTTTTAATGAATTAGTCAAAAATGTGAAGAAAAAAAAAATACATTTCCACTTTGACATTATGGGGTATTGTGTGTAGGCCAGTGACACAAAAAGCTGAACTTTATTCATTTTAAATTCAGGCTGTAACACAACAAAATGTGGAAAAAGTCAAGGGGTGTGAATACTTTCTGAAGGCACTGTAAGTCAACACAAAACCACTCAATCCATCCGTCAAGGTCACATTTTTAATAGTTCACTATTTTGTCTCTTTCTGATTGTAGAGGACAGCCACAGCCCCAGGGCCTGGAGAAGGAAGGACAAAGCCCTCAGGAACAGTCTCAGGTAAAGAGAGAGAATGTGACTTCCTCTGGGGTTCTTTCTACTTTAAATGTTTCTTAACTGTATGAATAAAAAAAATAAAAATAATCAATGTGCTCAACTCTTATCCTCTTGCGTAAATACATGAAAGGCTGCCTGGAGCCAAAAGCCTGAAAGCATTCCCTAGAAGATATACGTTGCAATTCAAGCTTTCTTTTACACAGGGACAGTCAGTCCTGCTGTCCAGAGAGTGTGACCACCACCACCACCACCGCCCGTAAGCAGCCATCATCTAGGAGCCAGCTCCAGATCCAGCTCCAGCTGAGAGGCTGCTGCCCTAAGAGCCAGGGCAGAAACCAGGGAGGAAACCTGAGCAACACAGGGAGGAGAACCAGAGGCGAGAGCTATAGGGGGGATGGAGGTCCTGATAACTCCAGGGGGACTGTGACCGTCCCCGAGCCGTTCAGGATGATGATGAGGGAGGAGGAGAAGAAGAGGAGGAAGGTGAGGAGGTGTTTGTTTAGTTGTATTGTTCTCTAAAGAGTCTTGAATGAATAATGTAACACAGCATTCCATAGGGAATGTTCTACCTGTCATAAATACAGTATATGTATGCCAGACGTGCTGAGCAAATGTCCCTCTGGGTGTTTGGGTTAAAAGTACTATATAAAACTAATGTAATATTGATGTATTATTGTCATTAAGGTCAGGACGCGTTCGGAGGTGGAGCTGGAGAACTTGCTGCTGCGCCGGGAGCTGGACGAGTTGAGGGAGTGTGGCATGAAGTTCCGGGCCTCGCCGGCGCCCGCCCACACTCGCCTGCCGCTCTACGACGTCATCAGCCGCCGCCTCAGCCAGCGGCCCGGTTACCATCCCGGTAACCACAGAGTTAACTTCGGTAATTATCGGTGTGTCACGGTCAGCGGTGGCAACCAGCGGGCCTCCTCTTGCTCACCCCAGAGACCGTTCAGCTTCCTGGAGAGAGAGAGGAGGAAGAGGGAGCAGAGGATTGAAGTGGAACTGGGGAACCTGGTGGCCAAAGAGGAGAGGAAGGCGTTCAAGGCCAGGCCGGTGCCCAGGTCTGTATACTACAGCCACAGCGCCACCCACAGGCAGCAGAGCAAAGTGCAGCAGCAGCTGACGAGTCAGAAGAAACTGAAGAATATGACCCACCAACACAGCACGCGATCTACACCAGGCTTGAGGGCCGAGGGTCCAGGAGAGAAGAGGGGGGACACAGAGGAGGGCGAGGACCAGGGCCTAACGCTTGTGGAGAAAGAGAAGAGTTTTCGCCTAAAAAAGGAGGGACTCCCGTCCTACGACAGCAATAGCTACTGGCGGTCTCAGAGCCGGAGCAGGCGTCCGTCGATCAAGATGGGGACGGGGGGACCTAGGAAGCAGCTTGAGCTCCAGATAGACATGGAGTCGGAGAGGAGGAAGGATAGAGAGAGGGAGTTGTCTTACATCGACCCACTCTGTACCCCTGGCAGCCCCAACAACCTCTGTTCGTCTCTCCTCAGTCAGGAGGACCTCCCTCTCCCAGCAGGCAAAACAGACTACATCAGCGTGTGTAACAGCCGTGATCAAGTCGTCGAAAGTGTTCTGTAAAGGGTTCATTCATTTTGGTCAAAGTCAAGACCTGTATCAAGTGTTCTGTAAAGGGTTCATTCATTTTGGTCAAAGTCAAGACCTGTATCAAGTGTTCTGTAAAGGGTTCCTTCATTTTGGTCAAAGTCAAGACCTGTATCAAGTGTTCTGTAAAGGGTTCCTTCATTTTGGTCAAAGTCAAGACCTGTATCCTCCACCACTAAACATGTTAACTCCTGTCTCTCTGGGTCATCCTTTACGTGTACAGAGCCTTCAGAAAGCATTCATATCACTTGACTTATTCCACATTTTGTTGTGTTACATCCTGAATTAAAAATGGATTCAATATTTTTCCCCCCATCTACATACAATACCCCATAATGACATCACAATACCCCATAATGACATCACAACACCCCATGACATCACAATACCCCATAATGACAAAGTAGAAACATGTTCTTAGAAATATTTGCACATTTATTGAAAATGAAATACAGAAATATGTCATCGAATTTGTAAAATAAAAAACTGTTTCCACTTTGACATTGAGATATTGTGTGTAGGTCAGTGACAAAAATCTCAATTCAATCTATTTTAAATTCAGGCTGTAATACAAAACGTGGGAAAAAGTCAAGGGGTGGGTAACATTGGCACATATTGTAAGTCTATCTCCCTAAGTCAACACCAAATGAAGTTGTTGAGTAATGTGACATACACCAGACATTAAATTGGGACGTTACAAATATATATAGATCTCTATAATGGCAAAATGATTGAGTCCTGCCCAATTCTATCATAAAAGTGACCCTGTAGGAAGCAGTATTTAGCTCTATCAATAAAGATTTCACAAGGATGATGATCATTCAAAAGTAACTTTAATAGAGCCCAACTGGGGTTGCAAAATCCTGCTCTCTCTCCCGAAACTCACAGGTATTCCGGAAATCCTGGATGAAGGATTCCGGATTTCATGCTTAAAATCCCTTCTGATTCTGTAAACATTTCAACCAGGATTTCTGGAAAACCTGTGATTTTTGCTAACCGTAGTCCAACACTAGGTTATTCAGCGAGCTAAGGAAAACAGTTGGTAATGTAGTAGTTGTAGTAAATGGATTTAGCCAGGTAACATTTAATTGATAATGTCCTGAGAGGCAGACCTGCAACTGGAAAGTCACAGGTTTGAATCCCAAGTCTGAACGGAACAATTCTGGTAGGCTTCTGTGTATCCTAGACGCCGCCTCCTGCTGTTGTGCCCTTGAGCAAGGCACAGAACCACTGAACTGCTCCAGGGACGGTTCAGTAACTGTGTTTCTCAGGGGTTGAAAAACAAGTTTAAAAAGGGGGGCCATTTTCCCACGACTTCAAATCGTTGTGTTGTTTCTGTCTGTAGAAAGATCGTATTCAATATTTTTAAATAATAAAAATGTTTGATTCTTCCATTATCTTAATGTTGGAGTATAATTTGTCTTCCAGTATTTAAGTAAAATAATATTGTCCAACCCATTGGTTATCTAACGGCACCCCCACATGCCATGTCTTGAAATATGCATATAGACAGATTAAAAGTAAACTTACATTGTAAACCTCTGACAGTCAGATTTCTAACTCTGCCCATAACGTCTGAACTTTATAGCACACCCAGAATGCACCAATTATTGAGTCAAAGAACAATAACATTTTGTTTGGCTAAGGTGTTGGGTTGACAGTCAGATTTCTAACTCTGCCCATAACTTCTGAACTTTATAGCACACCCAGAATGCACCAATTATTGAGTCAAAGAGCAATAACATTTTGTTTGGCTAAGGTGTTGGGTTGCCAGTCTCTGGACCTGAGTTTGAGTCCAGGTCAGGGGTGCTGCCCTCTGAATTCCCTGCAGCACTCTGTCTCTGTTTGACTCTATTTACATAGAACTTAATGCCCGACCAGTTTCTGCTTTTGAGCGCCACAGGTTCTGACTGGAGGCATTTGAGGCAGTCCCTCTTTTCAGGAACTTGGCCACTCGTTATGAACGGCATCATGTGTTTCCCTACTGCTGCTCCCTCATAAACAATCCACTTTAATCTCACAGTGTTTCTTTGGCTTGGCTGGGCACCTGTGCGACGGGTCGGCTGGGTGCCTGTGCGACGGGTCGGCTGGGTGCCTGTGCTACGGGTCGGCTGGGTGCCTGTGCTACGGGTCGGCTGGGTGCCTGTGCTACGGGTCGGCTGGGTGCCTGTGCGACGGGTCGGCTCGGTGCCTGTGCGACGGGTCGGCTCGGTGCCTGTGCGACGGGTCGGCTTGGTGCCTGTGCTACGGGTCGGCTGGGTGCCTGTGCTACGGGTCGGCTGGGTGCGTGTGCGTCGGGTCGGATGGGTGCGTGTGCGACGGGTCGTCTCGGTGCCTGTGCGACGGGTCGGCTCGGTGCCTGTGCGACGGGTCGGCTGGGTGCATGTGCGACGGGTCGGCTGGGTGCGTGTGCAACGGGTCGGCTGGGTGCGTGTGCAACGGGTCGGCTGGGTGCGTGTGCAACGGGTCGGCTGGCCAGGCGCCTGTGTGACAGGGGTCGGCTGGGTGCATGTGCAACGGGTCGGCTGGCCAGGCGCCTGTGTTACAGTGGTCGGCTGGGTGCGTGTGCAACAGGTCGGCTGGCCAGGCGCCTGTGTGACAGGGGTCGGCTGGGTGCGTGTGCAACAGGTCGGCTGGCCAGGCGCCTGTGTGGCAGGGGTCGGCTGTGGACCTGTTGAGAAAAGATTGCAAAAATAACAGAAAGAACATAAATAAACATGACCATTTCCAGGCAAATGACCTGTATAAACCATCCACTTGGAGAGCTAGCCTGACCTACAAGGTGTATAAACCATCCACTTGGAGAGCTAGCCTGACCTACAAGGTGTATAAACCATCCACTTGGAGAGCTAGCCTGACCTACAAGGTGTAACAAACCATCCACTTGGAGAGCTAGCCTGACCTACAAGGTGTATAAACCATCCACTTGGAGAGCTAGCCTGACCTACAAGGTGTATAAACCATCCACTTGGAGAGCTAGCCTGACCTACAAGGTGTATAAACCATCCACTTGGAGAGCTAGCCTGACCTACAAGGTGTATAAACCATCCACTTGGATATCTAGCCTGACCTACAAGGTGTGACAAACCATCCACTTGGAGAGCTAGCCTGACCTACAAGGTGTGACAAACCATCCACTTGGAGAGCTAGCCTGACCTACAAGGTGTATAAACCATCCACTTGGAGAGCTAGCCTGACCTACAAGGTGTATAAACCATCCACTTGGAGAGCTAGCCTGACCTACAAGGTGTATAAACCATCCACTTGGAGAGCTAGCCTGACCTACAAGGTGTAACAAACCATCCACTTGGAGAGCTAGCCTGACCTACAAGGTGTAACAAACCATCCACTTGGAGAGCTAGCCTGACCTACAAGGTGTATAAACCATCCACTTGGAGAGCTAGCCTGACCTACAAGGTGTATAAACCATCCACTTGGAGAGCTAGCCTGACCTACAAGGTGTATAAACCATCCACTTGGAGAGCTAGCCTGACCTACAAGGTGTGACAAACCATCCACTTGGAGAGCTAGCCTGACCTACAAGGTGTGACAAACCATCCACTTGGAGAGCTAGCCTGACCTACAAGGTGTATAAACCATCCACTTGGAGAGCTAGCCTGACCTACAAGGTGTATAAACCATCCACTTGGAGAGCTAGCCTGACCTACAAGGTGTATAAACCATCCACTTGGAGAGCTAGCCTGACCTACAAGGTGTATAAACCATCCACTTGGAGAGCTAGCCTGACCTACAAGGTGTAACAAACCATCCACTTGGAGAGCTAGCCTGACCTACAAGGTGTAACAAACCATCCACTTGGAGAGCTAGCCTGACCAACAAGGTGTATAAATCATCCACTTGGAGAGCTAGCCTGACCTACAAGGTGTAACAAACCATCCACTCGGAGAGCTAGCCTGACCTACAAGGTGTAACAAACCATCCACTTGGAGAGCTAGCCTGACCTACAAGGTGTAACAAACCATCCACTCGGAGAGCTAGCCTGACCTACAAGGTGTATAAACCATCCACTTGGAGAGCTAGCCTGACCTACAAGGTGTAACAAACCATCCACTTGGAGAGCTAGCCTGACCTACAAGGTGTAACAAACCATCCACTTGGAGAGCTAGCCTGACCTACAAGTTGTGACAAACCATCCACTTGGAGAGCTAGGCTGACCTACAAGGTGTAACAAACCATCCACTTGGAGAGCTAGCCTGACCTACAAGGTGTATAAACCATCCACTTGGAGAGCTAGCCTGACCTACAAGGTGTATAAACCATCCACTTGGAGAGCTAGCCTGACCTACAAGGTGTAACAAACCATCCACTTGGAGAGCTAGCCTGACCTACAAGGTGTATAAACCATCCACTTGGAGAGCTAGCCTGACCTACAAGGTGTAACAAACCATCCACTTGGAGAGCTAGCCTGACCTACAAGGTGTATAAACCATCCACTTGGAGAGCTAGCCTGACCTACAAGGTGTATAAGCCATCCACTTGGAGAGCTAGCCTGACCTACAAGGTGTAACAAACCATCCACTTGGAGAGCTAGCCTGACCTACAAGGTGTATAAACCATCCACTTGGAGAGCTAGCCTGACCTACAAGGTGTATAAACCATCCACTTGGAGAGCTAGCCTGACCTACAAGGTGTATAAACCATCCACTTGGAGAGCTAGCCTGACCTACAAGGTGTAACAAACCATCCACTTGGAGAGCTAGCCTGACCTACAAGGTGTAACAAACCATCCACTTGGAGAGCTAGCCTGACCAACAAGGTGTATAAATCATCCACTTGGAGAGCTAGCCTGACCTACAAGGTGTATAAACCATCCACTTTGAGAGCTAGCCTGACCTACAAGGTGTATAAACCATCCACTTGGAGAGCTAGCCTGACCTACAAGGTGTATAAACCATCCACTTGGAGAGCTAGCCTGACCTACAAGGTGTATAAATCATCCACTTGGAGAGCTAGCCTGACCTACAAGGTGTATAAACCATCCACTTGGAGAGCTAGCCTGACCTACAAGGTGTAACAAACCATCCACTTGGAGAGCTAGCCTGACCTACAAGGTGTAACAAACCATCCACTTGGAGAGCTAGCCTGACCTACAAGGTGTATAAACCATCCACTTGGAGAGCTAGCCTGACCTACAAGGTGTATAAACCATCCACTTGGAGAGCTAGCCTGACCTACAAGGTGTAACAAACCATCCACTTGGAGAGCTAGCCTGACCTACAAGGTGTATATACCATCCACTTGGAGAGCTAGCCTGACCTACAAGGTGTAACAAACCATCCACTTGGAGAGCTAGCCTGACCTACAAGGTGTAACAAACCATCCACTTGGAGAGCTAGCCTGACCTACAAGGTGTAACAAACCAACCACTTGGAGAGCTAGCCTGACCTACAAGGTGTAACAAACCATCCACTTGGAGAGCTAGCCTGACCTACAAGGTGTAACAAACCATCCACTTGGAGAGCTAGCCTGACCTACAAGGTGTAACAAACCATCCACTTGGAGAGCTAGCCTGACCTACAAGGTGTATAAACCATCCACTTGGAGAGCTAGCCTGACCTACAAGGTGTAACAAACCATCCACTCGGAGAGCTAGCCTGACCTACAAGGTGTAACAAACCATCCACTTGGAGAGCTAGCCTGACCTACAAGGTGTAACAAACCATCCACTCGGAGAGCTAGCCTGACCTACAAGATGTAACAAACCATCCACTTGGAGAGCTAGCCTGACCTACAAGGTGTAACAAACCATCCAGTTGGAGAGCTAGCCTGACCTACAAGTTGTGACAAACCATCCACTTGGAGAGCTAGCCTGACCTACAAGGTGTAACAAACCATCCACTTGGAGAGCTAGCCTGACCTACAAGGTGTATAAACCATCCACTTGGAGAGCTAGCCTGACCTACAAGGTGTATAAACCATCCACTTGGAGAGCTAGCCTGACCTACAAGGTGTAACAAACCATCCACTTGGAGAGCTAGCCTGACCTACAAGGTGTATAAACCATCCACTTGGAGAGCTAGCCTGACCTACAAGGTGTAACAAACCATCCACTTGGAGAGCTAGCCTGACCTACAAGGTGTATAAACCATCCACTTGGAGAGCTAGCCTGACCTACAAGGTGTATAAGCCATCCACTTGGAGAGCTAGCCTGACCTACAAGGTGTAACAAACCATCCACTTGGAGAGCTAGCCTGACCTACAAGGTGTATAAACCATCCACTTGGAGAGCTAGCCTGACCTACAAGGTGTATAAACCATCCACTTGGAGAGCTAGCCTGACCTACAAGGTGTAACAAACCATCCACTTGGAGAGCTAGCCTGACCTACAAGGTGTATAAACCATCCACTTGGAGAGCTAGCCTGACCTACAAGGTGTAACAAACCATCCACTCGGAGAGCTAGCCTGACCTACAAGGTGTAACAAACCATCCACTTGGAGAGCTAGCCTGACCTACAAGGTGTGACAAACCATCCACTTGGAGAGCTAGCCTGACCTACAAGGTGTAACAAACCATCCACTTGGAGAGCTAGCCTGACCTACAAGGTGTGACAAACCATCCACTTGGAGAGCTAGCCTGACCTACAAGGTGTAACAAACCATCCACTTGGAGAGCTAGCCTGACCTACAAGGTGTAACAAACCATCCACTTGGAGAGCTAGCCTGACCTACAAGGTGTAACAAACCATCCACTTGGAGAGCTAGCCTGACCTACAAGGTGTGACATGTGACTTACATTTATTTTGGGGTTCACTGAGAGTGGACAGTGCTCCAGCCAAAACAACCTCATTCCACTTGAAACTTTTGAATTTGCCAGCAGACTCCGCGACTTTGTGTCGTCCTGCCGTCAGTGCACAGGATTCCACAGCGCTGCCAATGTTCATTAAGTTGTATCCCATTTGAACAGCCAGGGTCGGACGGTCGTACGTTTTGTTCTCCTCGTTGTAGCCAGCAACAGCTCTCACTGCCGTGATGACGTGAGGTAAATTACTAGGTATGACCAAGTCCTCAAAGCACATCAGAGGTGTACACGTCCTGGCCGTGATGAGGAGTCTTGCCACCTCTCTCAATCTTTGTTGAATGTATCGGTTTCTTCTGTCATCTGGCTGTAGTTGGTTGTACAGCTCCTCTCCCATGAGGAGGATACATTTGTCATTTCTAACCACAAATGAAACTCGGTCGGAGTTCATACCACAAACTATCTTCCAAAGACCTGTGCTGACGTAGTCGGGTTGAGGACACATCTTAAACGCCATTGCTGACTGAATCCTCATCTTTGGTCCAGGTTTTGGTTCTTCAGCTTTGGGGTTCAGAGGGCAGTATCTGACATGCTTCCGTAGTGACTTTCGAATGTACAAACCTTGACAGTGCAAGCAGTGGGTGTAACATCGAGTGGATCCTGGCACTTTGGGACGGGAACAGGAGGCCATCTCTCCACTCCCACGTCTTGCTACGGCAACATTACGCACAAAGCCTCCCTTTTTATTCAGAAGACGTAAGACTTTTCTCCCTCTGGACTTCTTTCTAAAGCTGAAGGCCTCGTCCACTTCATCCCGATGCACAATCCGCAGGTGTCTCGCGATTTTAACATAAGCCTTTCCACAGTACCGACAACACTGTTTCTTAGACCTTCTACTGTCGGTTACAGACGTTGGTATGACGTGTGTGGAGCTTGGAGCTGCTGATGGGGTAGTCACCCTACTGCACACAACCTCTGGTGAAGCACTCTGCACCCTCTGACATATCCTCTTAGCTGGATTATGAGCCCCAGAGTCTGTTTGGATGTTCATGTCTTTGTTGCCGTCTGAAGGGCTGATCTCAGTCCCTGGGTTGTTTTCATCACATAAGTTGGACAAATCAGATGGTTCATTCACCACACCACTAGAATGGCATGTTCTCTTCGCTGGTTTACGTGCCTCGGAGTCTTCTTTAGTGCAGGAGCTACTGTCTGAAGAGTTGCTGTCTGTTACTGAGATGTTTTCCTCACTCCAGGTAGAGAAACTAGATGCTTCATTTGATTCCACGTTACTAGAACCCTAAGAGGGGAACAAAAAGGAGAGATGAATGTAATATGAAATCTCTTGGACAGCAGAGATCCCGTTTTGGAACGTAGATATGGTCATAGAGTTTAGCATTTTAAACAATGTATATCCTTCATATTTAAATTACTTTACATTTATTCATGTTTATATTTTTCAGTATTCATTTTCTGTAAGGAAATTGCTATCAAAATCTCATGTAGTCTCTGGAATTAAATGCTGCTTTGTCATGTGTGCTGAGTGCCATTGAACATGTTAAATAATAAATTAAATATCATCTTACTTGTTCTGAAGAAGTGCTGGGACTCTGATGAACTTTACCGTTTTCACTCTGAGCTGCAGAACAGTCTGGATTTACTGCAGAGAGGAGCTGAGAGTCACTGGTTGGTTCTGATACTCTGTTTTCACTCTGAGCTGCAGAACAGTCTGGATTTACTGCAGAGAGGAGCTGAGAGTCACTGGTTGGTTCTGATACTCTGTTTTCACTCTGAGCTGCAGAACAGTCTGGATTTACTGCAGAGAGGAGCTGAGAGTAACTGGTTGGTTCTGATACTCTGTTTTCACTCTGAGCTGCAGAACAGTCTGGATTTACTGCAGAGAGGAGCTGAGAGTCACTGGTTGGTTCTGATACTCTGTTTTCACTCTGAGCTGCAGAACAGTCTGGATTTACTGCAGAGAGGAGCTGAGAGTCACTGGTTGGTTCTGATACTCTGCTGTCAGATTCCAGCTGCTGTTCCTCCTGATTCATCCAGAGTTTCTCTTGTTTTGTGGGCTCTGGTTCCTCCAGACCCAGCCTGGGACTTCTCTCCTGCTGCTCTGGGGGAACCTCCTCTTTAGAGACAGGGAGAGAGGGCTGCTGGGAGTCTGGAGAGAAGTGAGGGGGAATGGGTCTCTCCATCCCATCAACATGTTCTTCTATGTTTCCTACCTGGGCTTCAGAACAGTCTGGATTTGCTGCAGAGAGGGTTGGTTCTGATACTCTACAAAGGCTTGTTGATTTTGATAGCCCAATGTAAAGCTGCTCTTCCTCCTGCCTGGTCCCGAATTCCTCCCGTTTGTCTTTAACCTTTGTGGGCTCTGGGTCCTCCTGCTGCAGACTGGGGCTCCTCTCTTGCTGCTCAGGGGGAACCTCCTCTTCAAAGACAGGGAGTTCTGGAGGGTTGGAAGGTAGAATGGGTCTCTCCAACCCATCAACATATTCTTCTATCTTTTCACTCTTAGCTGCAGAACAGTCTGGATTTGCTACAGACGTTGATTCTAATTCTTTGCAAAGACTAGTTGGTGCTAAAACTCTGCAGAGGCTGGTTGGTTCTAATACTCTGATTTCAGACTCCAGACCTTGAGGCTGGTCTTCCTCTTGACTGGTCCTGAGTTCCTCCTGTTCCTCTTTAATCTGTGTGGGCTCTGGGTCCTCCTGCCCCTGACTGGGGCTCCTCTCTTGCTCACAGTGCTGCTGTTCAGGGGGAACCTCCTCTTCAGAGACAGGGAGAGAGAGCTGCTGGGAGTCTGGAGGGAGGAGAATAAGAATAAGCATCTCCACTGCCCCATCAACACATACTCTGTTTTCACCCAGAGCTGCAGAACAGTCTGGATTTACTGCAGAGAGGAGCTGAGAGTCACTGGTTGGTTCTGATACTCTGCTGTCAGATTCCAGCTGCTGTTCCTCCTTATTCATCCAGAGTTCCTCTTGTTTTGTGGGCTCTGGTTCCTCCAGACCCAGCCTGGGGCTTCTCTCCTGCTGCTCTGGGGGAACCTCCTCTTTAGAGACAGGGAGAGAGGGCTGCTGGGAGTCTGGAGACAAGGGAGGCGGAATGGGTCTCTCCATCCCATCAACACGTTCGTCTATGTTTTCTGCCTGGGCTTCAGAGAGGAGCTGAGAGTCCCTGGTTGGTTCTGATATGCTGTAATCCTCTCCATCAGGTTCTGTTTTGTTCTGTTCAGTTGTGTTGGTGGGTAGAGAGTCCCTCGCTCTGTTCTCCAAGGTTTGGTCAAGATGTGAGGGCAGAGGTGGGTCCTGTTTATAGTCACTTTTCATACAGGCAGGGATCAAGACGTCTTTGGTATCAGGTTCCAGCCCTTGAGGCTGGTCCTCCTCTTGACTGGTCCTGAGTTCCTCCTCTTCCTCTTTAATCTGTGTGGGCTCTGGGTCCTCCTGCCCCTGACTGGTGCTCCTCTCCTGCTCACAGTGCTGCTGCTCATGTGGAACCTCCTCTTCAGAGACAGGAAAAGAGAGCTGCTGGGAGTCTGGCGGGAGGGAAAAGAAAACCAATAATGATTACATTTGTATAATTATTTGATCAATAAGTGTTGCTCACAGTAACTATATGATTCGTGCATTTTGAGTTGTCATTATTTAATTGCAAACCTTCGCGGTGTAACTTGATTTCGGAGTTGAAAACCAAATCCAACAGGCTCTGTAGACGTTTGTTCTCCTCGTTTGAACGGGAGATTTCTTCCAGGTACTCGCCTATATTTTGTTCAAGTACAACGGATATCTCCATAGCTACCGCTGTTAATCGTTCGGTAATAAACACATTCAAGAACTGTAATTGTGACATTTTATATTCACGACGTAAACAAACCAAAGCACTAGCCGTTCACGTTCTGCTTCTTCTTCTTCTATTTTGTTTTAAGGCATTTGTTAAACAATTTAAAGGATGCACTACCACCACCTACTGGAAGTAAATATGCCTCCAACTTCAAAACCTTTCTTTCACACGACGTGACAAATTCGTTCAAATTTCATTCCCCCAGTATTTGTTATCCTCAGTGGATCGTCCATAAGAGGTTGATGGGTTACTGCAGGTAGCTAGCGTTCTACAACATGCAACATTGAAGTTAGGTTATAAAACACCATAGAAGAATAAAAAGCACAAAAACGGGGAATAAGAGCTCCAGAATTAGTTTAGAGTGAGGGTGTCAGGGTGAAGTAGCTGCGGTGAGGATCGCCGAGTTCGTCCCGCGTCCCAAGGATGATTTTGGCCCAGTGGGAGTGACATTTGTGAAGAGAATGGATCCTTGCTTTTTGGTTGATCCATAAGTGGTGTCAGATTGGGTGGATGAGAGGTTGGGGACTGTTGAATTGGTGATGGTAACTTGGAGTGGACTCATGATGATTTATTGTGTTTCCTCCACCCAGAGGGAGAGGGCGCTCCGGATTACGAGATAAGGGATAAGGATTGTGATGGGTTTCTCTCTCTGGAGCATGGCGCTGTTTAAAGGATGGAATATGTTGTTTCTTAACATGACAGTGCATTTTGGATTTGTTGAGCTCTATTTAGATTAGGCTATTTGATCGGAGAAACCTGTATGATGTGAAAAGTTGTGGGGGTGATCATGGTGCTGGAGGTGTCCATTGAGAGAAAGGCAGATTGAGGTTACCAGGGTTACAGTAGTACAGGAAGTGTGGTATGCTGAAGCAGGGAAGAGAGTGGTTGAGGAACATGGGTACAGGGTGAGGGATCCTGAGAGGATTCCTGTGAGAGATCAAGAGACCGTGATGGGAAGAGTATGTGCTTCAGCAAGGTGGGCTTTTTATCATTTATAGCCGTGGTCGTCAATTGTACTGCAGAAATGAATTGAAAGTCACAGAAAATAGAGGTTGTGGTGGCAGCGGTAGAGAAGTACTTGGGATTGGGAGGATTTACTGCAGAACAGCTGCAGGGGGAGTGGTAGGGTTTTGTCTTCTCAACCCACTGGTCTAGAGTTGGACTAGATAGGGTTCAATAGTGGAATGGGTGGCAATTTCCATTTTCCCCAATATTGTATTATTGCATCAAATGTAATGTAGGTGGACCGTGAATGGCCTCACACCACTCTCTTCCCTACAGTAGGTGGCGGTGTATGCACCTTAAAGTTGGATGCAATCCGACAACCAAATCCAAAAGAAGAAGAATTAAAGCAGGAAGTGAATAGCTCGAGCGTTGGTTTATTTTCCTCGTTGACATGTGGCTCTATAGACCCTAAAATTCCCAAATTACAGATGGAGTTGAATACGTTTCTTACTCAGCGGTTAACAGCGGCCGCTGTGGAGATATCGGCTGTCTTTGAAAAAAAGATTATCGAGTACCAGGTTGAAATCTCCCGTTCGAAGGAGGAGAACAAACGTCTACAGCGGCTGTTGGATTTGGTTTTCCACCCGGAAATCAAGTTACGTCGAGCAGGTTTGTAATAATAACTACTGTGGGAAACAAAATTATTTATCAAATAATTATACTCATTTAGTCATTCACACACACAGTTAGACTGCAGTATATTAACCCGTCTGTCTCCACACCCGGGGGACCCAAACAGTAGTAACATAACAAAATCACCACTTCCATAAATATTGTTTTTTTATTTGTGTTTTTTAATTCTATTAAATACATTGGAATGGTTAGGGTTAAATGTGAGTCAACCCTGCTTTGAGTCGATAGGACTGTATACATTTTTAAAACCCTTTTATTGACATGACAGTATCTCTATTCTAGCCGACACAGTGAGTTTGGGATCTGTACTAATGGTCCACTCAGTCTTATCTGTTTAACTCCGTATGAAATGATTTCAAATAGTATTTGAACCCAGGTCTGAAGATCACACAGATCACTAGCCAGAGGGAACAAGAAGCATCGTGTGTGTGCGTGTGCACACCAGCCTCAGCGGGGTGATAGAAACCTTAAACATCAATTTTCCAGGGATACAGTATCTTCAACCTATCACCCCCATTTTTTTTTCTCGTATTACTTTATATGACCAGTATATAACTGTATCAGAGGAGGCTGGTGGGAGGAGTTTTAGGAGGATGGGCTTATTGTAATGGCTGGAATGGAATAAATGGAACAGTATTAATCACATGGAAACCACATGTTGGACTCAGTTCTATTGATTCCTCCTATAGCACCTCCCACCAGCCTCCTCTGAACTGCATTGTTAAGGAAGAGCTTGCAATCACTGTTTACACCTGCTGTATCCTGCTGCATCCTGCTGTATCCTGCTGCATCCTGCTGTATCCTGCTGCATCCTGCAGTACGTGAATAAACTCTGATTTGATTTGTTTTCCTTTTCTTCCCTCCAGACTCCCAGCAGCTCTCTCTTCCTGCCTCTGAAAAGGAGGTTCCTCCTGAACAGCAGCACTGTGAGCAGGAGAGTAGCCCCCGTCAGTGGCAGGAGGACCCAGAGCCCACACAGATTAAAGAGGAACAGGAGGAAGTCAGGACCAGTCAAGAGGAGGACCAGCCTCAAGGGCTGGAACCTGATACCAAAGACATCTTAATCCCTGCCTGTGTGAAAAGTGACTATGAACAGAACCCACCTCTGCCCTCACATCTTGACCAAACCTTGGAGAACAGAGAGAGGGACTCTCTACCCACCAACACAACTGAACAGATCAAAACAGAACCTGATGGAGAGGATTACAGCATATCAGAACCAACCAGGGACTCTCAGCTCCTCTCTGAAGCCCAGGTAGGAAACATAGAAGAACGTGTTGATGGGATGGAGAGACCCATTCCCCCTCCCTTCTCTCCAGACTCCCAGCAGCCCTCTCTCCCTGTCTCTAAAGAGGAGGTTCCCCCAGAGCAGCAGGAGAGAAGCCCCAGGCTGGGTCTAGAGGACCCAGAGCCCACAAAACAAGAGGAACTCTGGACGAATCAGGAGGAACAGCAGCTGGAATCTGACAGCAGAGTATCAGAACCAACCAGTGACTCTCAGCTCCTCTCTGCAGTAAATCCAGACTGTTCTGCAGCTCAGAGTGAAAACGGTAAAGTTCATCAGAGTCCCAGCACTTCTTCAGAACAAGTAAGATTATATTTAATTTATTGTATTAATATACATGTAGAACAGCACAAAAAGGCAGCATTTAATTGTAGCGAAAACAGCCAAATGATTACATGAGATTCTGAAAGCAATTTCTTTACAGAAAATGAATACTAAAAAAAAATATGAACATGAATATATACATTTTAAATATAAAGTATATGGACAATTCCAGCATTATGGACATTACATTTGCAAGCAAAATCACAACCTTAATATCTCACACTCACAGAAAATTGACAAAGTAAATAGATTGATGTGTGTCTATAGTACTCCTTGGGTGAACCCAAAACAGACTTCTAAATCCTGTCAAGTTGGAGAAATTAATGAAATGTATGTCAAAACAAAGAAATCAATGATTGCAAAGTGAAACAAACCATACAACTCTATGCACAAGGACGACTTTTTGTAGATGCGAATTCTGGTAACAGAATGACGGGCACCAACGGCACCAACCGTCATTCTGTTACCAGACTTTCTATCTGCACTGGGCTTCCAGTACATGTGTTTTTGTAAAATATTCTGTGGAAATTGTTCAAAGTTGTCCTTGTGCATACAGTCGTTGTACGGTTTGTTTCACCTTGCAATCATTGTTTTTTTGTTTGACATACATTATATATCCAAAAGTATGTGGACACCCCTTTAAATTAGTGGCTTCGGGCTATTTCGGCTACACCCATTGCTGACAGGTGTGTAAAATTGAGCACACCGCCATGCAATCTCCATAGACAAACATTGGCAGTGGAATGGCCTTACTGAAGAGCTTAGTGACTTTCAACGTGGCACCGTCATAGGATGCCACATTTCCAACAAGTCGGTTTGTCAAATTTTTGCCCTGCTAGATCTGCCTGGGCAACTGCAAGTGCGGTTATTGTGAAGTGGAAACGTCAAGGAGTAACAACGGCTCAGTCACAAAGTGGTAGGCCACACAAGCTCACAGAACAGGACCGCCAAGTGCTGAAGCACGTAGAGCTTAAGAATCGCCTGTCCTCGGTTGCAACACTCACTACAGAGTTCCAAACTGCCTCTGGCAGCAATGTCAGCACAATTAACTGTTCATCGGAGCTTCATTGAAATGAGTCTCCACGGCCGAGCAGCTGCACACAAGCCTAACATCACCATCTGGTGTAAAGCTCGCCACCACTGGACTCTGGAGCAGTGGAAACACGTTCTCTGGAGTGATGAATCACACTTCACCATCTGGCTGTGCAATGGACAAATCTGGGTTTGACGGATGACCGGATAACGCTACCTGTCTGAGTGCATAATGCCAACTGTAAAGTTTGGTGGAGGAGGAATAATGGTCTGGGGCTGTTTTTCATGGTTCAGGCCCAATAGTTCCAGTGAAGGGAAATCTTAATGCTACATCATACATTGACATTCTAGTCATGTGCCTTTTTACTGAGGAGTGGCATCCGTCTGGCCACTCTACCATAAAGGCCTGATTGGTGTAGTGCTGCAGAGATGATTGTCCTTCTGGAAGATTCTCCCATCTCCACAGAGGACCTCTAGAGCTCTGTCAGAGTGACCATCGGGTTCTTGGTCACCTCCCTGACCAAGGCCTTTGTCCCCTGATTGCTCAGTCGGGTGGCCAGCTCTAGGAAGAGTCTTGGTGCTTCCAAACTTCTTCCATTTAAGGATGATGGAGGCCACTGTGTTTTTGGGGACCTTCAATACTGCAGAAATGTTTTGGTACCCTTACCCAGCTCTCTGCCTCGACACAATCCTGTTTCTGAGCTCTACGGACAATTCCTTCGACCTCATGGCTTGGTTTTTGCTCTGCCAATTTTGAGTTTCATAGCAAAGGGTCTGAATACTTAAGGTATGTTTTATTTTTTATACAGTTACATTTCTAAACCTGTTTTTGCTTTGGCATTATGGGGTATTGTGATGTCATTATGGGGTATTGTGATGTCATTATGGGGTATTGTGATGTCATTATGGGGTATTGTGATGTCATTATGGGTTATTGTGATGTCATTATGGGGTATTGTGATGTCATTATGGGTTATTGTGATGTCATTATGGGGTATTGTGATGTCATTATGGGGTATTGTGATGTCATTATGGGGTATTGTGATGTCATTATGGGGTATTGTGATGTCATTATGGGGTGTTGTGATGTCATTATGGGGTATTGTGATGTCATTATGGGTTATTGTGATGTCATTATGGGGTATTGTGATGTCATTATGGGGTGTTGTGATGTCATTATGGGGTATTGTGATGTCATTATGGGGTGTTGTGATGTCATTATGGGGTATTGTGATGTCATTATGGGTTATTGTGATGTCATTATGGGTTATTGTGATGTCATTATGGGTTATTGTGATGTCATTATGGGGTGTTGTGATGTCATTATGGGGTATTGTGATGTCATTATGGGTTATTGTGATGTCATTATGGGGTATTGTGATGTCATTATGGGGTATTGTGATGTCATTATGGGGTATTGTGATGTCATTATGGGGTATTGTGATGTCATTATGGGGTATTGTGATGTCATTATGGGGTATTGTGATGTCATTATGGGGTATTGTGATTTCATTATGGGGTGTTGTGATGTCATTATGGGGTGTTGTGATGTCATTATGGGGTGTTGTGATGTCATTATGGGGTGTTGTGATGTCATTATGGGGTATTGCGATGTCATTATGGGGTATTGTGATGTCATTATGGGGTATTGTGTGTAGATTGATGAGGGGAAAAAGGTATTTTACCAATTTTAAAATAAGGCTGTAACGCAAAAAAAAATTGGAGAAAAGTCAAGGTGTCTGAATACTTTCCGAATGCACTGTACAATGTTTAATATGATAACTCTACGAACAAATCTACGTTCCAAAACGGGATCTCTGCTGTCCAAGAGATTTCATATTACATTCATCTCTCCTTTTTGTTCCCCTCTTAGGGTTCTAGTAACGTGGAATCAAATGAAGCATCTAGTTTCTCTACCTGGAGTGAGGAAAACATCTCCGTAACAGACAGTAACTCTTCAGACAGGAGCTCCTGCACTAAAGAAGACTCTGAGGCACGTAAACCAGCGAAGAGAACATGCCATTCTAGTGGTGTGGTGAATGAACCATCTGATTTGTCTAACTTATGTGATGAAAACAACCCGGGGACTGAGATCAGCCCTTCAGACGGCAACAAAGACATGAACATCCAAACAGACTCTGGGGCTCATAATCCAGCTAAGAGGATATGTCAGAGGGTGCATGATGTTGCCGTAGCAAGACGTGGGAGTGGAGAGATGGCCTCCTGTTCCCGTCCCAAAGTGTCAGGATCCACTCGATGTTACACCCACTGCTTGCACTGTCAAGGTCTGTACATTCGAAAGTCACTACGGAAGCATGTCAGATACTGCCCTCTGAACCCCAAAGCTGAAGAACCAAAACCTGGACCAAAGATGAGGATTCAGTCAGCAATGGCGTTTAAGATGCGTCCTCAACCCGACTACGTCAGCACAGGTCTTTGGAAGATAGTTTGTGGTATGAACTCCGACCGAGTTTCATTTGTGGTTAGAAATGACAAATGTATCCTCCTCATGGGAGAGGAGCTGTACAACCAACTACAGCCAGATGACAGAAGAAACCGATACATTCAACGAAGAATGAGAGAAGTGGCAAGACTCCTCATCACGGCCAGGACGTGTACACCTCTGATGTGCTTTGAGGACTTGGTCATACCTAGTAATTTACCTCACGTCATCACGGCAGTGAGAGCTGTTGCTGGCTACAACGAGGAGAACAAAACGTACGACCGCCCGACCCTGGCTGTTCAAATGGGATACAACTTAATGAACATTGGCAGCGCTGTGGAATCCTGTGCACTGACGTCAGGACGACACAAAGTCGCGGAGTCTGCTGGCAAATTCAAAAGTTTCAAGTGGAATGAGGTTGTTTTGGCTGGAGCACTGTCCACTCTCAGTGAATCCCAAAATAAATGTAAGTCAAATGTCACACCTTGTAGGTCAGGCTAGCTCTCCAAGTGGATGGTTTGTTACACCTTGTAGTCAGGCTAGCTCTCCAAGTGGATGGTTTGTTACACCTTGTAGGTCAGGCTAGCTCTCCAAGTGGATGGTTTGTTACACCTTGTAGGTCAGGCTAGCTCTCCAAGTGGATGGTTTATACACCTTGTAGGTCAGGCTAGCTCTCCAAGTGGATGGTTTGTTACACCTTGTAGGTCAGGCTAGCTCTCCAAGTGGATGGTTTGTTACACCTTGTAGGTCAGGCTAGCTCTCCAAGTGGATGGTTTGTTACACCTTGTAGGTCAGGCTAGCTCTCCAAGTGGATGGTTTGTTACACCTTGTAGGTCAGGCTAGCTCTCCAAGTGGATGGTTTGCCAGACATCCCTAATAATATTCGCTTTTTTTTTATACAGGAAATTTGCCTGGAAATGGTCATGTTTATTTAGCCTATTCATTTTTTTTCTCTCCGTCTTTCTCTTGTTGTTTCAGCTGCAACATTGTCAACTCCTGTTGAGCCAAAAAGTGAAATATGAAAATCGTGGTATTATTTTCCATTCGTTGCTGCCATTTTTGCAATCTTTTAAGCAACCTTTTCTCAACAGGCGCCCAGCCGGCCCGTCGCACAGGCGCCCAGCCGGCCCGTCGCACAGGCGCCCATCCGGCCTGTCTCCCAGCTGAGCCGGCGCCCAGCAAACCCGTCGCACAGGCGCACCGCCGACCCGTCGCACAGGCGCCCATCCGGCCTGTTTCCCAGCTGAGCCGGCGCCCAGCAAACCCGTCGCACAGGCGCCCAGCAAACCCAAAGAAACACTGTGAGATTAAAGTGGATTGTTGATGAGGGAGCAGCAGTAGAGAAACACATGATGCCGTTCATAACGAGTGGCCAAGTTCCTGGAAAGAGGGACTGCCTCAAATGCTTCCAGTCAGAACCTGTGGCGCTCAAAAGCAGAAACTGTTCGGGCATTAAGTTCTATGCAACTAGAATCAAACAGAGACAGAGTACTGCAGCAAACTTGGGAGACCGCGGCCCTGACGGGTACTTCAAATCAGGTCCAGAGACTGTCAACGCAACACCTTAGCCATTGCGTTTCCCAGTCAGACTTCGAACCAGCCAGGGATTTGAACCAGCGACTGTGTGTGTGGTGGTGGGGGGTTACAGGTACCAATATTTAAATTCATATTCTGTTCCTATATTTTATATTCATTAGTTCACACATTGTACCTGTGGGTTGCCACTAAAAACATTTGAAGAAGAAATGAACTTCGCCATTTCCTGGTTGGTAAAATTCTAACGGTAAACCTAATTTCAGTTTGTGACAAAACCAGCAAGTATAGTGTAGACTACAGGATCATTGTACCGTCTAAACCGCTGTGAAATATATTTTCCATAAACAAAAATATTGTATTTTTTCGTCTGTTTTGAAGCTGGTGTACGAAACTTAAGAACGGGAAGCATAGAAATAGGGCACATAGAACAGATCTACCGGCTTCCTAGACTTGCTTTCAGTGAGAGTGACAGATCTATAACTGTAAGTAGAGACGGAGTCCTCCATCGGGATCTTGAGAGGCAGTAGGGCTTATTTGGTTTCGATACATTTTTGTAATTTGAGATTAAACTGAATTGTTATCTATGATCTTCAATGCATTTGGGAGCAATAGAGAGACATTGTCTAGATATAGTACAATATCGTCTGCGTATTGGTGTTATTTTATTTGATTGATGAATGGCCTGGGCCAGGGGGTTCCCATGGATAATAAAATAACAAAGGAGAAATTGATCGCCTTGTCTGCTGCTTCTAGTGATTCTGAACAGAGCACATATTGCCTGTTATAACTATGGCTGAGGGGATTGGCATATTAATTAAATTAGAGACATTTTTCAAGACCGACCAGAGATCTAGCCATTCTAGTTGAGTAAAAGCTTTTTCTGTATGGAGAGATGAAACAGCCCAAGGACCTTTTGATTCTGATGAAGCATCGAAGATATGGAATAGTCGACGGATCTAATCCGAGGATAAATATATATCTACTTTTTTTATAAACCCGCTTCGGTCCTTGTGGACCAATTTGGATACGTAAGTCTTGAGACGGGATGACAATTTTAGTAGGCAGTTTTAATATCTGTGTTTATCGAAGATAGGGGGCGATAGAGTACACTGGGTGACATCCTTTCTTTATTTTTGTAAAGGTGAAATTAGTGCTCTATTTACATTTCTCCAAAATGAACCTTTGTGTGAACAGCTGTGTTAATCATTTAGAGCAATAGTGGACCTAATTGAGACCAGCGACATTGGTTGGTTCCAGGCCTGTCTCTCTAACGCGAGGCTACCTGATACCCCTAAGGACATGTTACATAAACTCAATCTATTTTCAGATCAAACTACTGTATTTTCCTGTATTAATGTTACTATTGAATGATTATCATTGTGAAATATTCTGCTTTGTTGTACATTTCCACTTTTATGGATTGAATTGGGCAGGATGCATTCCTTTCTCTAATATGTTATAGCGATTCCAATATCAGATTTAATGCCAGAGATTGTCACGTTGCTACTTAAAGCCCCATGCAGTATTTAAAAATATATATTTAAATCATCACTGTATGATTACTAAATCACTGTTTATTTCAGTAAAATAACACCATATTTTTAAAAAATGATTTATTTCCCTGAGCCTCCTTTTTGCCATTGAAATGCTCAGTCTGGGTGTGGTGATACAAAGGTAAATATATTTACATACACAGCCCTGATTGGCGGACAGGCTCGTCTAGACTAGAGCCGGGGTGCTCAAACCTGTGGGGTTGGTGAAATATGATCTGAGTGGTGGGCCATGGGCGGAGTAAATAGATATGGTCTATTTAGAAATATAATATGTAAACAATAACTTTTTATGGTCTTGAAGCAATATCTTTTTTTTTTAAGCAATCATAGAATTAGTGGCCCTAACTTGACACCTAACAACATGTTATCATTCATTACCTTATTACCTAGAGGGGACCCTAATGCTGCGTTTAGACGAGAGACACAAAAATTGTTGTCATAGTGGCATAGCAGTCTCCAGCCGCTGCCTCAGGGTCCTCTCCCTGGCCCACAGCCCTCTCCGTGATGCCTCCAGCTCCAGTCTGTCTAATTGGGACTGCTCCCAAAGCCACCTTCTCCTGCTCGTTCTTCTTCTCCCTCATCCTCCTCAGTCTCCCCTCCTCCTGCTCCTCATTCTCCTTCTCCCTCACCGCGCTCCTCTCCCTTGGGATCCCTCCATTCTCCCTGAACAGAATTCCCACCAAGCTGCTGGGAACGTGGAGTGAATCGAGATCAGCCTCCTGTCCCGAGCTCCTCTGGTCCTCCATGGAAGGCCTGGTTCCTTCAGGGGTGCGGGGGCCCGGGTTCCCCAGCCCGGGATTCTCCAGGTGGGTTAGGAAGGCCCGGTGCTCCCCTCCACCATTCCCTGCCCGCCTCGGGCTGTCCTTCAGGGGGCACAGGCGGGAAAGGATGGGGGGCAAACAAGTCTGGTTCTGGAGCTGGGTGAACAACAGTCACAACAGCAGGTGTTGATAAATACTGGACTTGTGTTGCTGGCTGGTGTTCGGCACGAAACAGAAGAAACGGTAGAGGGGAGGAACTATCTGAACTTGTCCAATAGGAAACGGTTTTCTGTGAAACGTTTTGCTACGGTGTGACCTAATGAACATGGGTTCTGGTGAGAGTAGCCTGAGGGTGAATCCTCAAAACATCAGAGTGTCGATCGTAGAATGTGTGAATTGTGACACGTAACCACCTCTGTTCTCCTGTCCAAGTACCCCACTGTCTAGGAATGTGGTACTTAGTCAAATAAAGAAGGAAAAGTCTAACTTTGGGATATGGTGATTAGAGCTGAAACTATTGGCATAAAAAAAAACATTTTATACAGTGTTGCCACAACTCTCTCACACTAACTTAACGAGCACTTGGATCACAAGTGGGCACAATCAGAGACACAAATGCAATGTTTATTCATCATATATTCAATGTTTCCATTGAATTGTAATACACTATACAGTATCATCACCATCCTGAGGCTGTCTGCACACATACAGTGCAATTCATTTAGAACACATTATGCATATGTAATGTGATTTAGAACACATTATGCATATGTCATGTGATTTAGAACACATTATGCATATGTAATGCGATTTAGAACACATTATGCATACAGTGGGGCAACAAAGTATTTAGTCAGCCACCAATTGTGCAAGTTCTCCCACTTAAAGATGAGGCCTGTAATTTTCATCATAGGTACACTTCAACTATGACAGACGGGATAAAAAGTCCAGAAAATCACATTGTAGGATTTTTTAATGAATTTATTTGCAAATTATGGTGGAAAATAAGTATTTGGTCACCTACAAACAAGCAAGATTTCTGGCTCTCACAGACCTGTAACTTCTTCTTTAAGAGGCTCCTCTGTCCTCCACTCGTTACCTGTATTAATGGCACCTGTTTGAACTTGTTATCAGTATAAAAGACAGCTGTCCACAACCTCAAACAGTCACACTCCAAACTCCACTATGGCCAAGACCAAAGAGCTGTCAAAGGACACCAGAAACAAAATTGTAGACCTGCACCAGGCTGGGAAGACTGAATCTGCAATAGGTAAGCAGCTTGGTTTGAAGAAATCAACTGTGGGAGCAATTATTAGGAATAATTAGGATAATCTCCCTCGATCTGGGGCTCCACGCAAGATCTCACCCCGTGGGGTCAAAATGATCACAAGAACGGTGAGCAAAAATCCCAGAACCACACGGGGGGACCTAGTGAATGACCTGCAGAGAGCTGGGACCAAAGTAACAAAGCCTACCATCAGCAAGGGCATTGAAGATGAAACGTGGCTGGGTCTTTCAGCATGACAATGATCCCAAACACACCGCCCGGGCAATGAAGGAGTGGCTTCGTAAGAAGTATTTCAAGTTCCTGGAGTGGCCTAGCCAGTCTCCAGATCTCAAACCCATAGAAAATCTTTGGAGGGAGTTGAAAGTCTGTGTTGCCCAGCAACAGCCCCAAAACATTGCTGCTCTAGAGGAGATCTGCATGGAGGAATGGGCCAAAATACCAGCAACAGTTTGTGAAAACCTTGTGAAGACTTACAGAAAACGTTTGACCTCTGTCATTGCCAACAAAGGGTATCACTACCTCCATGTGAGTGACCATGGCCAGAACACAACCCCCCCATCACTACCTCCATGTGAGTGACCATGGCCAGAACACAACCCCCCCATCACTACCTCCATGTGAGTGACCATGGCCAGAACACAACCCCCCCATCACTACCTCCATGTGAGTGACCATGGCCAGAACACAACCCCCCCATCACTACCTCCATGTGAGTGACCATGGCCAGAACACAACCCCCCCATCACTACCTCCATGTGAGTGACCATGGCCAGAACACAACCCCCCCATCACTACCTCCATGTGAGTGACCATGGCCAGAACACAACCCCCCCATCACTACCTCCATGTGAGTGACCATGGCCAGAACACAACCCCCCCATCACTACCTCCATGTGAGTGACCATGGCCAGAACACAACCCCCCCATCACTACCTCCATGTGAGTGACCATGGCCAGAACACAACCCCCCCATCACTACCTCCATGTGAGTGACCATGGCCAGAACACAACCCCCCCATCACTACCTCCATGTGAGTGACCATGGCCAGAACACAACCCCCCCCATCACTACCTCCATGTGAGTGACCATGGCCAGAACACAACCCCCCCATCACTACCTCCATGTGAGTGACCATGGCCAGAACACAACCCCCCCATCACTACCTCCATGTGAGTGACCATGGCCAGAACACAACCCCCCCTGGCCTTTTTATTTATTTATTTTACCTTTATTTAACTAGGCAAGTCAGTTAAGAACAAATTCTTATTTTCAATGATGGCCTATGAACAGTGGGTTAACTGCCTGTTCAGGGGCAGAACGACAGATTTGTACCTTGTCAGCTCAGGGATTTGAACTTGTAACCTTCCGGCTACTGGTCCGCCGCTCTAACCACTAGGCTCCCCTGCCGTCCCTACACTCTAACCACTAGGCTCCCCTGCCGTCCCTACACTCTAACCACTAGGCTACCCTGCCGTCCCTACACTCTAACCACTAGGCTACCCTGCCGTCCCTACACTCTAACCACTAGGCTACCCTGCCGTCCCTACACTCTAACCACTAGGCTACCCTGCCGTCCCTACACTCTAACCACTAGGCTACCCTGCCGTCCCTACACTCTAACCACTAGGCCACCCTGCCGTCCCTACGCTCTAACCACTAGGCTACCCTGCCGCCTTGAGGGACATGTGGAAACCATAAAGCACAACCAGACAGTATATCAACTGTCTGTACTCGTTCATCAACTGTACCCTCACCCAAACCATCACCCTGCCTCAGTGCTTGAGGCGTCACTACAGACACCCTGGTTCGAATCCAGGCTGTATCACAACCGGCCGTGATTGGGAGTCCCATAGGGCGGCGCACAATCGGCCCAACGTCGTCCGGGTTTGGCCGGGGGTAGGCCGTCATTGTAAAATAAGAATTTGTTCTTAACTGACTTGCCTAGTAAAATACAGGTAAAATAAATAACATATCCCTTCCCCCTTCTATTGTTTATTGTCCTGTTTGGATGTTTGTCAATGTGCTGTTGTTGTCTTTGTAAATGGAAAATAAAAAGTATAAATAGGAAAGGAAGAAAGTGCCCGTCTCTCAATAGTGCAAAACGAATAGCCTGTTTTCCACCACAATGGATCTAATGAAGTCAATCAGTCCTCATTTCCTATCTCCTATCCTTCAAAGTAGCTCTTGCACGTAAGGTTTTTGTTTCAAACACTAGTAGGCGCTGTAGGCTTTAATTTGCACAGCAATCTCACCAGTTCACTTCTGAAGACACAAGGTGGCGCTGTTTATAGTTTACTGAGTGAGAGGCGTGTATATACACACCACTACTACACACTGTATGATAGTATTTTCCTCAAAACATTACAATATGGAAACAGTGTGTACTAATACCATACTACTATTAAATAACTCAAATGATTTATGATTTTCAACAATTGAGGATCCCTAACACATCTACTACCATGTAATTTATCACAAACAGCTTCCATATACACTGGTTTGAAAACAACACCACAATAACAACCTGACAAGTGTCAGACACAGACTTTATCGCCCCTCTACTTTGCAGGCTAGTATCAATCTACTTGCTCTCCCAAACCGTGCCAGAGTTCCAATATCTCCACTAGTCTGTATTATATCTAATAACACACTGCACTGGCTGTGCAACAACAACAACAGAAGTCAATATAGGTTTGTTGTGGTGGAACTCCTAGAACACCAGGGTCAGAACCCTATTATGATGTAATGAATAATGTATGTAAATGAGCTGTCCCCAATCACAACCAGACAGAACAAGATTTGACCAGTCTAATCCTGAGTGAGCGGGTTTGGTTGCTCACTTCCAATTCACGCACATGTGTAACAATGAATTCCTGTGCGAGATAGAGAGAGAGAGAGAGAGAGAGAGAGAGAGACAGAGAGAGAGAGAGACAGAGAGACAGAGAGACAGAGAGAGAGTGAGAGAGAGAGCGAGAGAGAGAGAGAGAGTGAGAGCTGTTGACGGGGAAAGGAGGAAGGGAGGGGCACAAATCACAGGCAGCCTAACCTTTTTTCATTTTCAAATAATACCGCTCTCTCTCTGAAGTCAAAAAGTGACTTTTTTTCTCTGACAGGTTCATTTGAATAGTTTTATTGGGACAAGTCATGACAGGATAGTTAAATTATGCATGCTATAGAAACATAGAATAGAATAGGTACAATATATCTCTATAATATGATGCAAAGCTGAAGAATGGAGTGAAAGGTATGGAGGGACTTTTAAAAGTTCAGTGACAGCTGCAGAGTTCATTGGTCAGTCAATATTTGCAAACATTACTCAGTCAAAATAGTGCACTTATAATACGTTTAGAGGTGGCTATGTCCCTTTTTAAAAGACGAATAGAGGTATATCCCTCTATGTAAACGAAATAACCCTCAAACAAAACCATGAGAGTACGAGAGAAGTCCAGATATTACACACGGGTGTAAAACAACCATCAAACAAAACCATGAGAGTACGAGAGAAGTCCAGATATTACACACGGGTGTAAAAACAACCCTCAAACAAAACCATGAGAGTACGAGAGAAGTCCAGATATTACACACAGGTGTAAAAACAACCCTCAAACAAAACCATGAGAGTACGAGAGAAGTCCAGATATTTCACACAGGTGTAAATCATATGCTGTCTGATTTGTCTGCCAATCTGTTAATATATTATATTCAAATCAGACAAGCTGTCGTTACAAGCGCAGGCTTGTTACTGTGCCTGCAGCTTGTCACGTTAGTAGGATCTGTAGTTCACCTTATTGATTAATGAAGATAATCCATGACAACGTGTTCATGTACACAACAGTCTTCTTCTCTCTGTAGGCCGCCTGATGAAGGCTAGCTAATGATAAACGTCTTGGTTTTGTATCCATAAAGAACAATGTTTCCATCAATTTCAATTGCCTTATAAGTTGTGACGGAATAATACCTGACATATCTGTTCCTCTTATCTAGTCACTGAACCCTTTGCAATGTAAACAACAGAAACTGAACTTATATAGCTTTTATTTAACCAGGTTAGAATCCCTTTGAGAATTAGAAACCTATTTTCTCTTGAGGCAGACCTAAATCTCAGAATCTTATTTCAACAGTCCGTGCACACAGTGCATCCCAAATGGCACCCTATTCCCTTTATAGTGCACTACTGTCAACCAGGGCCCTATATAATGCACTACTGTCAACCATGGCCCTATATAATGCACTACTGTCAACCAGGGCCCTATATAATGCACTACTGTCAACCAGGGCCCTATATAATGCACTACTGTCAACCAGGGCCCTATATAATGCACTACTGTCAACCAGGGCCCTATATAATGCACTACTGTCAACCAGGGCCCTATATAATGCACTACTGTCAACCAGGGCCCTATATAATGCACTACTGTCAACCAGGGCCCTATATAATGCACTGCTGTCAACCAGGGCCCTATATTATGCACTACTTTTGACCAGAGCCCTATGGGACTAGGGTGCCATTTGAGCCGTCCGTTTGTCTACCTGTTAAATTTAAACCTGACGGAGCTGAGATCACTGAGGGAGGTTTGAGCCGTCCGTTTGTCTACCTGTTAAATTTAAACCTGACGGAGCTGAGATCACTGAGGGAGGTTTGAGCCATCCGTTTGTCTACCTGTTAAATTTAAACCTGACGGAGCTGAGATCACTGAGGGAGGTTTGAGCCGTCCGTTTGTCTACCTGTTAAATTTAAACCTGACGGAGCTGAGATCACTGAGGGAGGTTACTCAAACGCTGATTTTTTTTTCTCAAGTTCCTGGAAAGCCGACAGCCCTGTTTGTTTTTCTTTCAAGGTGGAATTTCTTGGAATTTCACATTGACTTCAAGAGAAGGGGAAGATGAGAGAAAATCTAAGCCAGAGGGGACTATACACACTCTTTCAAACATTTACTGAATGACCTGCATGGCTGAGGACTTATCTTGGCTTGTGTGTATATTTCTATATATGGTTTACCTAAATTACTCTTCATTGCTGTTATCTTTCAGGCTTGGCTGTAGTAGGCTAGTGAAGGCATCAAGTTCACACATAGACAGGAAGATAACCATTTTTTTTCTGTGTGTAGCCAGCACATATTGTTAAAATATGCTTAAACCCAAAAAGCTTTGAATGAACAAATATTCTTCAACCCAAAATGCTTTGTAGTATATGGGTGAATTAACTAATATGATTCAACCCAAATAGCTTTGTAGAATACAGGTCAATTAACATTTGACCAAAAAAAAAGAAAAATGTGAACTTCCACTGGACACCTGCTCGTCGAACATCTCATTCTAAAATCATGTGCATTACTATGGAGTTGGTTCTTCCTTTGCTGATATAACATCCTCCACTCTTATGGGAAGGCTTTCCACAAGCTGTGAGTGTTGCAACTGAGGACAGGCAATATTTGTGCGCTACGCCCTTCAGCACTCGGTGGTCCCATAGAACTTGTGTGGCCTACCACTTAGGGCTGAGCCGTTGTTGCTCCTAGACGTTTCCACTTCACAATAACAGCACTTACTTGACACGGGCAGCTCTAGCAGGGCAGAAATTTGTCAAACTGACTTGTTGTCAAGGTTGCATCCTATGACAGTGCCATGTTGAATATCACTGAGCTCTTCAGTACGGGCCATTCTACTGCCAATGTTTGTCAATGGAGATTGCATGGCGGTGTGCTCAACAGGTGTGGCTGAAATAGCAGAATCCACTAATTTGAAGGGGTGTCCACATACTTTTGGTCATGTAGTGTGCATTGTAAAATGGCAATCAAACTTGTGCAGAATAGCATGCAATGACAGTGTGCATGGTCTGCTTAATTGATGACCATGTTTGTTTGTGTGCAAAATTATAGAAAATTAAAACCACACACTGATTATTGCACGTGTGTAATAGCCATGTAATGATTGAAAATCTGTTATTAATGTCTCTCTCTATGATAGCTCAAATCACACTGAGCACATTGAATTTGAGGGTAACAGCGTTGTGTTGCTGGGTAAGGTAGCCTATAGAATAATGGAACGTACGTCCTTCTGAAACCTCGCTCTCAATTATGTTAGCGGATGACTTTACTAGTACGGCTTGCCGACACTAAATCCAGTATTTTTCCATCAAGTGGCACGCTGGGTCACGTGACAGTTAGGGTTTTAAAAAAACGCTGTCATGTTTGCATCCTTTACAGAGAGTAGCAATGATACTACATATTTGTTTAACTCTCCTAAATTGCAATCGGGACTAATGTTACATGGTCTTTGGTGCTAACGTCATGTTCTGAACTGAAGAGGGACACCACATAGCGTGGACATTTCCCTTCCATGTCATTTTTGTAAACTTGTGCAGTGCGCGGATTCATTGTAACCACTCCCACTCGTGGCTGGTGGAAAATTACCAGCAACAGGCTCACGAGTCAGGCGATTGTATTGTGGACTGTATCTCCTTTACCTAATGTAAACACGTTTCCTCTTTGTATCTCGTGTAGGTTGCACAGCACAGACTAGTGAATTGCAATGTCATGATCACAACAAAACAGCGTGATGGTGAGCTGGGTCGATAACGAAATGAAATGCTGTTGATAAGTCACACATCCTTTTGCAATGGATACAGTGTTGGAAAATCATATTTCTCTAAACGTCAATCAAGTCAAGGCTATTGAACAATACTAGCGACACTTCTCAAGTTGCAAAGTGATTGTTGATTGTTAACAAACGCGCACACAATGGCAAAACAATATTGAAAGCACTATTTGCCATTCACGTTGGAGGCATTGAAAAGTCCATTCTGCTTGATCGGAGTCCGCCCTCTTTTTTCTGACCACGGGCGGAGCAGTCGCGTGGGTGCCTGGACGAATTTAAATTGATTGACAACGGAGTTACCCAATAGAGTTTAAGCAACGATGTCCGTAAAAAACAACCCCACCAATGGGAGTGTAAAATGGGCGTGACGTTAGTCCAAACTTTCCGCGGCGCCATCGGCTGAAAACTAAACCGAGATGGAATCTCCCAGTCTGAACCGGTTTCAACCGGTTATGTGAGTTAGTTGCTTCAACGAGGAGAAGAGGCGCAGGAATACAATCTCTCAAACCGCCCCGCTGCAACAAAAAACAACAACATTATAGTTAAAGAATTAAATTGTAAATTAAGGTTTATTTTTATTTCGTAAAATGAATCGGAGTATATTATTGAGCGTACCGTGATAATAGTTGCGGAATCCACATCTGTGATCCTTATTAACTAGCCATCAATATACACCTTCTGGAATTGGAGCCAGCTAACGTGTCAGAGATAACAGTAACGTTAGCCAGTCTATTTCTGACTAAACAACGATATTGTATATAACCTTGTAGCAAGCTTTCAGTCAGAGGCTTGGACTTTTGGTAGGTAACTCAGGGGTGCAAAGTAGCATTTGACTTGGGGGGGTAAAAAATATATATATTTTAGACTTTAATTTCACTTTTGGAATGTAAAATCCAGAGAGCATCCAGTAATAAAGTGTAACTAACTACTAGTTAGGTAAGTAAGTGGTAACGTTGATGTGTGATGCACTTTACAAGGGATGCTGGTGTGTGGGAAAGTCCGCAAGGGTTGGGTGTGAGTGGTGTGGTGATGATAGCAAGCAATGCTGAGGACCGGGGGGACGACAAACAAAAAAATAATGAATTCATTCATCCTGTCCTTCCTCAGAAACAGCGTCCGTGGTGTGAGCGGATGCATTTTGTTGCTAGTTTTCTAACGTTAATTGTGCTAACTTTACCAGTGATGCGCCGTGTTTGGACGGCAAAGTTAGTTGTTATTTTAGTAAGGCATAAAAACATTAAGATGCATTAGGGTCATAGCTACTTTTCAAACTTATTTTTTTTATAAAAATAAGCTATTTTGTTAGACGTGTATTACTTGCTGTACAGCTAACTGTCTGGGTAGTAAAAGGACGCAAGCCTTCCCTTTGATAAGCGTGGAGTGGGAGGGGTAGGGGAGGCGTGTGTCTGGGAGTCAGGGTGATGATAGCCTGCTATGGAGGACCACACGTTTTCTCTGGAGGCATAGACTTCCTTTTGTCTTGGTATCAACGACAGTCCTATCAATAGCTTGATACCGAATCAGAATTTAGCCAGGGCAATGCGCTGTTGGTGCTGTGTGTATTTACTATTTTATATATTTTTTAATCGAATTGAGATCGTTGAATTTTCCCCCAATTGAAACGAACTTGTAAACTAGCCTTACCTGTATCCAGTTTCGCTAACTTGTTATCGTTTACGAAGTGTTGCAGGTTATGGATAAATGTCACGTGGGCTGCTTAGCGCATGTTTTATTGCCGCGTTCAAATCTACTGGGAACTATTACATCTCTGACGTCCCGACTTCAGTTGTCGGGGAAAAAAACGAGCTCTGACTGGGAAAAATCGATTTGAATGGTCATCAAACTCGGGATGTCGGGCCTCTTTCTAGAGCTCCGACTTTCCCACCCGAAGATCAATGATGTCATGATTTGACTTTGTATTTTTCCATGCACCCAGTTGTTTTGAACGCGGCATTATGTAGACCTGGAACGCACCCAATACTACCTAACGTTAACTACACGGTCACACAGTAGTTATCAACCGAAGTTGGTGGTTGTGTTAAGCGAGAAAAACTGATTGATCGCATCGGATATAAGACGATAAAACAGCTTATTTCAGTATTCTTCTACATTCGTCAGTGTTTACTGTAAAATTTGAAGGTGTGTTTGAACTTCAAAATAGCCACGCCTGGCAGGTGCAGATGTAAACAAAGTGACGTTCTGTGGCACGTGGTTCGATTGTGTTCTGGAGGTGGCATGATAATGTGATATTTTCAGTATGTCACACATGTTTGTTTGTTAAACGATATCAGAAAAAGCTTTTTATGAATTGTCAAAATACAACTGTCAGAATGTTCCTTTATGGAAAGGGTATATGCCTGATCTAAACTTAGCTGTCATTGTGTTTTGTTTTTCAGTGTATTTTCTTATTTATAGCTTTGAGTAGTTTGTGTGACGATATAACTTATTGGAAAAAGTGAGCAAGGGGCCAGCTCATGTCATGCTTGTTTACTGGTGGAGATGATGAGGAGGGGTGTGTCACAGGAGGTTGCTGTGAGGAGGACAGCTCATACTAATGTCTGGAATGGAATGGTATCAAACGCATGGAAACCGCGTGTTTGATGAGTTCGATATCTTTACATTTATTCCTTTGCTGCCATCACTTTGAGCCATCCTCCCCAATTTAAGGAGCCACCAGCGTCCTGTGCGTGTGTGTAACTGACTGGGGATGGGAAGCAGGGGAAGGGGGTTAGGAGAGGTGGTTAGCTGGTTGGAATGCTCCATTCATTCACATGACTCTGCCTGTTGCTGTTGAATGTTTTCTCTGCCTCTGTCAGTCATAACTCTCTCTCTCACACACACACACACACACACACACACAGTCTAACCCCCTCTTTGCTGTCCATCCTTGCAGAGCTCCATGCCAGCAGTTATGACAGTGTTAGCAGACCATGCAGCGCAGCAGCTGCTAGACTTCAGCCAGAAACTAGACATCAACCTTTTGGACAACGTGGTCAACTGTCTGTACCACGGGGTCGGAACACAGGTAAGTAGTACTGACCCTTGACCTTCCCCCCCTTACTACCACTGGCTTCCCCCCCCCCCCCCCCCCCCTTACTACCACTGACTCCCCCCCTTACTACCACTGGCTCCCCCCCCCCCTTACTACCACTGACTCCCCCCCTTACTACCACTGACTCCCCCCCTTACTACCACTGACTTCCCCCCTTACTACCACTGGCTTTCCCCCCTTACTACCACTGACTTTCCCCCCTTACTACCACTGGCTTTCCCCCCTTACTACCACTGACTTTCCCCCCTTACTACCACTGACTCCCCCCTTACTACCACTGACTCCCCCCCTTACTACCACTGACTCCCCCCCTTACTACCACTGACTTCCCCCCCTTACTACCACTGACTTCCCCCCCTTACTACCACTGACTTCCCCCCCTTACTACCACTGACTTCCCCCCTTACTACCACTGACTTCCCCCCCTTACTACCACTGACTTCCCCCCCTTACTACCACTGACTTCCCCCTTACTACCACTGACTTCCCCCTTACTACCACTGACTTCCCCCCTTACTACCACTGACTTCCCCCCCCTTACTACCACTGACTTCCCCCCCTTACTACCACTGACTTCCCCCCCTTACTACCACTGACTTCCCCCCCTTACTACCACTGACTTCCCCCCTTACTACCACTGACTCCCCCCCTTACTACCACTGACTTCCCCCCTTACTACCACTGACTTCCCCCCCTTACTACCACTGACTTCCCCCCCTTACTACCACTGACTTCCCCCTTACTACCACTGACTTCCCCCCTTACTACCACTGACTTCCCCCCTTACTACCACTGACTTCCCCCCCTTACTACCACTGACTTCCCCCCCCTTACTACCACTGACTTCCCCCCCTTACTACCACTGACTTCCCCCCCTTACTACCACTGACTTCCCCCCCTTACTACCACTGACTTCCCCCCTTACTACCACTGACTCCCCCCCTTACTACCACTGACTTTCCCCCCCTTACTACCACTGACCCCCCCCCCCCCCCTTACTACCACTGACTTCCCCCCCTTACTACCACTGACTTCCCCCCTTACTACTCTGACTGGGATATATGGTTGTCCCACCTAGCTATCTTCAGATGAATGTACTTACTCTGACTGAGATATGTGGTTGTCCCACCTAGCTATCTTCAGATGAATGCAGTAACTGTAAGTCACTCTGGATAAGAGCGTCTGCTAAATGACTCACTAACTGTAAATCCCTCTGGATAAGAGCGTCTGCTAAATGACTCACTAACTGTAAGTCACTCTGGATAAGAGCATCTGCTAAATGACTAAAATGTAACTGTAAGTTGTCAAGTAACCACAAAGTTAATGGAGTTTTGTGGGATTTGTAATTTTGCTATGATGGTCGCTTGCCCGGGTGCCTTACTCAGTTTTACTCATAGTTTTTTGGGGACAGATAGAAGAACAGGGAGAGATACAAGTTACTATTGCAGAAAATAATGTCTGAAATTGTGATGTATTAACAGGGACAGCTTTTCTATCACACTTTGTCATTGGTTGAAGGGTTTAAGTTGAAATGCATCTGCCTTTTTAAATGTTGAGTGTGTGTGTGCAGGGCATAAAATGTACCAGTCACTCATGTTTTGGTGTACCAGTCACTCACGTTTTGGTGTGCCAGTCACTCACGTTTTGGTGTACCAGTCACTCACGTTTTGGTGTACCAGTCACTCACGTTTTGGTGTGCCAGTCACTCACGTTTTGGTGTGCCAGTCACTCACGTTTTGGTGTGCCAGTCACTCACGTTTTGGTGTGCCAGTCACTCACGTTTTGGTGTGCCAGTCACTCACGTTTTGGTGTGCCAGTCACTCACGTTTTGGTGTGCCAGTCACTCACGTTTTGGTGTACCAGTCACTCACGTTTTGGTGTGCCAGTCACTCACGTTTTGGTGTACCAGTCACTCACGTTTTGGTGTGCCAGTCACTCACGTTTTGGTGTGCCTGTCACTCAGGTTTTGGTGTACCAGTCACTCACGTTTTGGTGTACCAGTCACTCACGTTTTGGTGTACCAGTCACTCATGTTTTGGTGTGCCAGTCACTCACGTTTTGGTGTGCCAGTCACTCACGTTTTGGTGTACCAGTCACTCACGTTTTGGTGTACCAGTCACTCACGTTTTGGTGTACCAGTCACTCACGTTTTGGTGTACCAGTCACTCACGTTTTGGTGTGCCAGTCACTCACGTTTTGGTGTACCAGTCACTTTTTTCCGATTTTTTCCCGATTTTTTCCCGATTTTTCCCGATTTTCCCGATTTTTTCCCGATTTTTTCCCGATTTTTTCCCGATTTTTTCCCGATTTTCCCGATTTTTCCCGATTTTTTCCCCGATTATTTCCCGATTTTTTCCGATTTTTTCCCGATTTTTTCCCCGATTTTTCCCGATTTTTCCCGATTTTTTCCCCGATTTTTTCCCGATTTTTTCCGATTTTTCCCCGATTTTTTCCCGATTTTTTCCCGATTTTTTCCGATTTTTTCCCCGATTTTTTCCCGATTTTTCCGATTTTTTCCCGATTTTTCCCCGATTTATTTCCCGATTTTTTCCGATTTTTTCCCGATTTTTCCGATTTTTTCCCGATTTTTCCCCGATTATTTCCCGATTTTTTCCGATTTTTCCCTCGATTTTTTCCCGATTTTTCCCGATTTTTTCCGATTTTTTCCGATTTTTTCCGATTTTTTCCCGATTTTTTCCCGATTTTTCCCGATTTTTTCCCGATTTTTTCCCGATTTTTTCCGATTTTTTCCCGATTTTTCCCGATTTTTCCCGATTTTTCCCGATTTTTTCCCCGATTATTTCCCGATTTTTTCCGATTTTTTCCGATTTTTTCCCGATTTTTTCCCGATTTTTTCCCGATTTTTCCCGATTTTTCCCGATTTTTCCCGATTTTTTCCCGATTATTTCCCCGATTTTTTCCGATTTTTTCCGATTTTTTCCCGATTTTTTCCCGATTTTTTCCCGATTTTTCCGATTTTTTCCCGATTTTTTCCCGATTTTTTCCCGATTTTTTCCCGATTTTTCCCCGATTTTTTCCCGATTTTTTCCCGATTTTTTCCCGATTTTTTCCCCGATTTTTTCCCGATTTTTTCCCGATTTTTCCCGATTTTTTCCCGATTTTTTCCCGATTTTTTCCCGATTTTTTCCCGATTATTTCCCGATTTTTTCCCCGATTTTTTCCGATTTTTCCCCGATTTTTTCCGATTTTTTCTCCGATTATTTCCCCGATTTTTTCCCCGATTTTTCCCGATTTTTTCCCCGATATTTTCCCGATTTTTTCCAGATTTTTTCCCGATTTTTTCCCCGATTTTTTCCCGATTTTTTCCCGATTTTTTCCGATTTTTTCCCGATTTTTTCCCGATTTTTTCCCGATTTTTCCCGATTTTTTCCCGATTTTTTCCCGATTTTTTCCCGATTTTTTCCCGATTTTTTCCCGATTTTTTCCCGATTTTTTCCCGATTTTTTCCCGATTTTTTCCCGATTTTTTCCCGATTTTTTCCCGATTATTTCCCGATTTTTTCCCGATTTTTTCCCGATTTTTTCCGATTTTTTCCGATTTTTTCCCCGATTTTTTCCCGATTTTTTCCGAATTTTTTCCGATTTTTTCCCGATTTTTCCAGATTTTTTCCCGATTTTTTCCTGATTTTTTCCCGATTTTTTCCCGATTTTTTCCCGATTTTTTCCGATTTTTCCCGATTTTTCCCGATTTTTTCCCGATTTTTTCCCGATTTTTTCCCGATTATTTCCCGATTTTTTCCGATTTTTTCCCGATTTTTTCCGATTTTTTCCCGATTTTTCCCGATTTTTTCCGATTTTTTCCCGATTTTTTCCCGATTTTTTCCCGATTTTTCCCGATTTTCCCCGATTTTTTCCCGATTTTTTCCCGATTTTTTCCCGATTTTTTCCGATTTTTCCCGATTTTTCCCGATTTTTTCCCGATTTTTTCCCGATTTTTTCCCGATTTTTTCCCGATTTTCCCCGATTTTTTCCGATTTTTTCCCGATTATTTCCCGATTTTTTCCGATTTTTTCCCGATTTTTTCCCGATTTTTCCCGATTTTTCCGATTTTTTCCCGATTTTTTCCGATTTTTTCCGATTTTTCCCCGATTTTTTCCGATTTTTTCCCGATTTTTTCCGATTTTTTTCCCGATTTTTTCCCGATTTTTCCCGATTTTTTCCCGATTTTTCCCGATTTATTTCCCGATTTTTTCCGATTTTTTCCCGATTTTTCCCGATTTTTTCCGATTTTTCCCCGATTATTTCCCGATTTTTTCCGATTTTTCCCTCGATTTTTTCCGATTTTTCCCGATTTTTTCCGATTTTTTCCGATTTTTTCCGATTTTTTCCCCGATTTTTTCCCGATTTTTCCCGATTTTTTCCCGATTTTTTCCGATTTTTTCCCGATTTTTCCCGATTTTTCCCGATTTTTCCCGATTTTTTCCCGATTATTTTCCCGATTTTTTCCCGATTTTTTCCGATTTTTTCCGATTTTTTCCCGATTTTTTCCCGATTTTTCCCGATTTTTCCCGATTTTTCCGATTTTTTCCCGATTATTTCCCGATTTTTTCCCGATTTTTTCCCGATTTTTCCCGATTTTTCCCGATTTTTCCCGATTTTTTCCCGATTATTTCCCGATTTTTTCCCGATTTTTTCCCGATTTTTTCCCGATTTTTTCCGATTTTTTCCCGATTTTTCCCGATTTTTCCGATTTTTCCGATTTTTTCCCCGATTATTTCCGATTTTTTCCGATTTTTTCCGATTTTTTCCCGATTTTTTCCGATTTTTTCCGATTTTTCCCGATTTTTTCCCGATTTTTTCCCGATTTTTTCCGATTTTTTCCGATTTTTCCCGATTTTTTCCCGATTTTTTCCCGATTTTTTCCCGATTTTTTCCCCGATTTTTTCCGATTTTTTCCCGATTTTTCCCGATTTTTTCCCGATTTTTTCCCGATTTTTTCCGATTTTTTCCCGATTATTTCCCGATTTTTTCCGATTTTTTCCCGATTTTTTCCCGATTTTTTCCTATTTTTTCCGATTTTTTCCCCGATTTTTTCCCCGATTTTTTCCGATTTTTTCCCGATTTTTTCCCGATTTTTCCAGATTTTTTCCCGATTTTTTCCCGATTATTTCCCGATTTTTTCCCGATTTTTCCCGATTTTTTCCGATTTTTCCCGATTTTTCCCGATTTTTCCCGATTTTTTCCCCGATTATTTCCCGATTTTTTCCGATTTTTTCCGATTTTTTCCCGATTTTTTCCGATTTTTTCCCGATTTTTCCCGATTTTTTCCGATTTTTTCCCGATTTTTTCCCGATTTTTTCCCGATTTTTCCCGATTTTCCCCGATTTTTTCCCGATTTTTTCCCCGATTTTTTCCCGATTTTTTCCCGATTTTTCCCGATTTTCCCCGATTTTTTCCGATTTTTTCCCCGATTTTTTCCGATTTTTTCCCGATTTTCCCCGATTTTTTCCGATTTTTTCCCCGATTATTTCCCGATTTTTTCCGATTTTTTCCCGATTTTTTCCCCGATTTTTCCCGATTTTTCCCGATTTTTTCCCCGATTTTTTCCCGATTTTTTCCGATTTTTCCCCGATTTTTTCCCGATTTTTTCCCGATTTTTTCCGATTTTTTTCCCGATTTTTTCCCGATTTTTCCCGATTTTTTCCCGATTTTTCCCGATTTATTTCCCGATTTTTTCCGATTTTTTCCCCGATTTTTCCCGATTTTTTCCCGATTTTTCCCCGATTATTTCCCGATTTTTTCCGATTTTTCCCTCGATTTTTTCCCGATTTTTCCCGATTTTTTCCGATTTTTTCCGATTTTTTCCGATTTTTTCCCGATTTTTTCCCGATTTTTCCCGATTTTTTCCCGATTTTTTCCCGATTTTTTCCCGATTTTTTCCGATTTTTTCCGATTTTTTCCCGATTTTTTCCCCGATTTTTTCCGATTTTTTCCCCGATTTTTTCCCGATTTTTTCCCGATTTTTTCCGATTTTTCCCGATTTTTTCCGATTTTTTCTCCGATTTTTCCCCGATTATTTCCCGATTTTTTCCCGATTTTTTCCCGATTTTTTCCGATTTTTCCCGATTTTTTCCCGATTTTTCCCGATTATTTCCCGATTTTTTCCGATTTTTCCCTCGATTTTTTCCCGATTTTTCCCGATTTTTTCCGATTTTTTCCGATTTTTTCCGATTTTTTCCCGATTTTTTCCCCGATTTTTCCCGATTTTTTCCCGATTTTTTCCCGATTTTTTCCCGATTTTTCCCGATTTTTTCCCGATTTTTTCCCGATTTTTTCCCGATTTTTTCCCGATTTTTCCCGATTTTTCCCGATTTTTCCCGATTTTTTCCCCGATTATTTCCCGATTTTTTCCGATTTTTTCCGATTTTTTCCCGATTTTTTCCCGATTTTTTCCCGATTTTTTCCCGATTTTTTCCCGATTTTTTCCCGATTTTTTCCCGATTTTTCCCAATTTTTTCCGATTTTTTCCGATTTTTTCCGATTTTTTCCCGATTTTTCCCGATTTTTTCCGATTTTTTCCCGATTTTTCCCGATTTTTTCCCGATTTTTCCCGATTTTTCCCGATTTTTCCCGATTTTTTCCCCGATTATTTCCCGATTTTTTCCGATTTTTTCCGATTTTTTCCGATTTTTTCCCGATTTTTTCCGATTTTTTCCCCGATTTTTTCCGATTTTTTCCCGATTTTTTCCCGATTTTTTCCGATTTTTTCCCGATTTTTTCCCGATTTTTCCAGATTTTTTCCCGATTTTTTCCGATTTTTTCCGATTTTTTCCCGATTTTTTCCGATTTTTTCCCGATTTTTCCCGATTTTTTCCGATTTTTCCCGATTTTTTCCCCGATTATTTCCCGATTTTTTCCGATTTTTTCCGATTTTTTCCCGATTTTTTCCCTATTTTTCCCGATTTTTTCCCGATTTTTTCCGATTTTTTCCCCGATTTTTTCCCGATTTTTTCCCGATTTTTTCCCGATTTTTTCCGATTTTTCCCGATTTTCCCCGATTTTTTCCCGATTTTTTCCCGATTTTTTCCCGATTTTTTCGCGATTTTTCCCGATTTTTTCCCGATTTTTCCCGATTTTTTCCGATTTTTCCGATTTTTCCCGATTTTTCCCGATTTTTTCCCCGATTATTTCCCGATTTTTTCCGATTTTTTCCGATTTTTTCCCGATTTTTTCCCGATTTTTTCCGATTTTTTTCCCCGATTTTTTCCCGATTTTTCCCGATTTTTTCCCGATTTTTTCCCGATTTATTTCCGATTTTTTCCGATTTTTTCCCGATTTTTCCCGATTTTTTCCGATTTTTCCCGATTATTTCCCGATTTTTTCCGATTTTTCCCTCGATTTTTTCCCGATTTTTCCCGATTTTTTCCGATTTTTTCCGATTTTTTCCGATTTTTTCCCGATTTTTTCCCGATTTTTCCCGATTTTTTCCCGATTTTTTCCGATTTTTTCCCGATTTTTTCCCGATTTTTTCCCGATTTTTTCCCGATTTTTTCTCCGATTTTTTCCGATTTTTTCTCCGATTTTTTCCCGATTTTTTCCCGATTTTTTCCGATTTTTCCCGATTTTTTCCGATTTTTTCTCCGATTATTTCCCCGATTATTTCCCGATTTTTTCCCGATTTTTTCCCGATTTTTTCCGATTTTTCCCGATTTTTTCCCGATTTTTCCCGATTATTTCCCGATTTTTTCCGATTTTTCCCGATTTTTTCCCGATTTTTCCCGATTTTTTCCGATTTTTTCCGATTTTTTCCGATTTTTTCCCGATTTTTTCCCGATTTTTCCCGATTTTTTCCCGATTTTTTCCGATTTTTTCCGATTTTTTCCCGATTTTTTCCCGATTTTTTCCCGATTTTTCCCAATTTTTTCCGATTTTTTCCCGATTTTTTCCCGATTTTTTCCCGATTTTTCCCGATTTTTTCCGATTTTTTCCCGATTTTTCCCGATTTTTTCCCGATTTTTCCCGATTTTTCCCGATTTTTCCCGATTTTTTCCCGATTATTTCCCGATTTTTTCCGATTTTTTCCGATTTTTTCCCGATTTTTTCCCGATTTTTTCCCGATTTTTTCCGATTTTCTCCGATTTTTTCCCGATTTTTTCCCGATTTTTTCCGATTTTTTCCCGATTTTTTCCCGATTTTTCCAGATTTTTTCCCGATTTTTTCCCGATTTTTTCCCGATTTTTTCCCCGATTTTTTCCCGATTTTTTCCCGATTTTTCCCGATTTTTTCCGATTTTTCCCGATTTTTTCCCCGATTATTTCCCGATTTTTTCCGATTTTTTCCGATTTTTTCCCGATTTTTTCCCGTTTTTTCCCGATTTTTTCCCGATTTTTTCCGATTTTTTCCCGATTTTTTCCCGATTTTTTCCCGATTTTTCCCGATTTTTTCCCGATTTTTTCCCGATTTTTTCCCGATTTTTTCCGATTTTTCCCGATTTTTCCCGATTATTTCCCGATTTTTCCGATTTTTCCCGATTTTTCCCGATTTTTTCCGATTTTTTCCCGATTTTTTCCCGATTTTTCCCGATTTTTTCCCGATTTTTTCCCGATTTTTCCCCGATTTTTCCCGATTATTTCCCGATTTTTCCCGATTTTTCCCGATTTTTCCCGATTTTTTCCCCGATTATTTCCCGATTTTTTCCGATTTTTTCCGATTTTTTCCCGATTTTTTCCCGATTTTTTCCCGATTTTTTCCGATTTTCTCCGATTTTTTCCCCGATTTTTTCCCCGATTTTTTCCGATTTTTTCCCCGATTTTTTCCCCGATTTTTCCAGATTTTTTCCCGATTTTTTCCGATTTTTTCCCGATTTTTTCCCGATTTTTTCCGATTTTTTCCCGATTTTTCCCGATTTTTTCCGATTTTTTCCCCGATTTTTTCCCGATTATTTCCCGATTTTTTCCGATTTTTTCCGATTTTTTCCCCGATTTTTTCCCGATTTTTCCCGATTTTTTCCCCGATTTTTTCCCGATTTTTTCCCGATTTTTTCCCGATTTTTTCCCGATTTTTCCCGATTTTTTCCCGATTTTTTCCGATTTTTTCCCCGATTTTTTCCCGATTTTTCCCGATTTTTCCCGATTATTTCCCGATTTTTCCCGATTTTTCCCGATTTTTCCCGATTTTTTCCCGATTTTTTCCCGATTTTTTCCCGATTTTTTCCGATTTTTCCGATTTTTTCCGATTTTTTCTCCGATTTTTTCCCGATTATTTCCCGATTTTTTCCCGATTTTTTCCCGATTTTTTCCCTATTTTTTCCGATTTTTTCCGATTTTTTCCCGATTTTTTCCCGATTTTTTCCCGATTTTTTCCCGATTTTTTCCCGATTTTTTCCGATTTTTTCCGATTTTTTCCCGATTTTTTCCCGATTTTTTCCCGATTTTTTCCGATTTTTCCGATTTTTTCCCGATTATTTCCCGATTGTTTCCCGATTTTTTCCCGATTTTTTCCCGATTTTTTCCGATTTTTTCCCGATTTTTTCCCGATTTTTCCCGATTTTTCCCGATTATTTCCCGATTTTTCCCGATTTTTCCCGATTTTTTCCCGATTTTTTTCCCGATTTTTTCCGATTTTTCCCGATTTTTTCCCGATTTTTTCCCGATTTTTTCCGATTTTTTCCCGATTTTTTCCCGATTTTTTCCCGATTTTTTCCCGATTTTTCCCGATTTTTTCCGATTTTTTCTCCGATTTTTTCCCGATTTTTCCCGATTTTTTCCCGATTTTTTCCCGATTTTTTCCCAATTTTTTCCGATTTTTTCCGATTTTTTCCCGATTTTTTCCCGATTTTTTCCCGATTTTTTCCGATTTTTTCCCGATTTTTTCCGATTTTTTCCCGATTTTTTCCCGATTTTTTCCGATTTTTTCCGATTTTTTCCCCGATTTTTTCCCGATTTTTCCAGATTTTTTCCCGATTTTTTCCGATTTTTTCCGATTTTTTCCCGATTTTTTCCGATTTTTTCCCGATTTTTCCCGATTTTTCCCGATTTTTCCCGATTTTTTCCCGATTATTTCCCGATTTTTTCCGATTTTTTCCGATTTTTTCCCGATTTTTTCCCGATTTTTCCCGATTTTTTCCCGATTTTTTCCGATTTTTTCCCGATTTTTTCCCGATTTTTTCCCGATTTTTTCCGATTTTTTCCCGATTTTTCCCGATTTTCCCCGATTTTTTCCGATTTTTTCCCGATTTTTTCCCGATTTTTTCCCGATTTTTCCCGATTTTCCCGATTTTTTCCGATTTTTTCCGATTTTTTCCCGATTTTTTCCGATTTTTTCCGATTTTTTCCCGATTTTTTCCCGATTTTTCCCGATTTTTCCCGATTTTTTCCCGATTTTTTTTTTTCCCGATTTTTTCCGATTTTTCCCGATTTTTTCCCGATTTTTTCCCGATTTTTTCCGATTTTTTTCCCGATTTTTTCCCGATTTTTCCAGATTTTTTCCCGATTTTTCCCGATTTATTTCCCGATTTTTTCCGATTTTTTCCCCGATTTTTCCCGATTTTTTCCCGATTTTTCCCCGATTATTTCCCGATTTTTTCCGATTTTTCCCTCGATTTTTTCCCGATTTTTCCCGATTTTTTCCGATTTTTTCCGATTTTTTCCGATTTTTTTCCCGATTTTTTCCCCGATTTTTCCCGATTTTTTCCGATTTTTTCCCGATTTTTTCCCGATTTTTTCCCGATTTTTTCCCGATTTTTTCCCGATTTTTTCCCCGATTTTTTCTCCGATTTTTTCCGATTTTTTCTCCGATTTTTTCCCCGATTTTTTCCCGATTTTTTCCGATTTTTCCCCGATTTTTTCCGATTTTTTCTCCGATTATTTCCCCGATTATTTCCCGATTTTTTCCCCGATTTTTTCCCGATTTTTTCCGATTTTTCCCGATTTTTTCCCGATTTTTCCCCGATTATTTCCCGATTTTTTCCGATTTTTCCCTCGATTTTTTCCCGATTTTTCCCGATTTTTTCCGATTTTTTCCGATTTTTTCCGATTTTTTCCCGATTTTTTCCCGATTTTTCCCGATTTTTTCCCGATTTTTCCCGATTTTTTCCCGATTTTTTCCCGATTTTTTCCCGATTTTTTCCCGATTTTTTCCCGATTTTTCCCGATTTTTTCCGATTTTTTCCGATTTTTTCCCGATTTTTTCCCGATTTTTCCCGATTTTTTCCCGATTTTTTCCCGATTTTTTCCCGATTTTTTCCCCGATTTTTTCCGATTTTTTCCCGATTTTTCCCGATTTTTTCACGATTTTTTCCCGATTTTTTCCCGATTTTTTCCCGATTATTTCCCGATTTTTTCCCGATTTTTTCCCGATTTTTTCCCGATTTTTTCCGATTTTTTCCGATTTTTTCCCGATTTTTTCCCGATTTTTTCCGATTTTTTCCCGATTTTTTCCCGATTTTTCCAGATTTTTTCCCGATTTTTTCCCGATTTTTTCCAGATTTTTTCCCGATTTTTCCCGATTTTTTCCCGATTTTTCCCGATTTTTCCCGATTTTTCCCGATTTTTTCCCGATTATTTCCCGATTTTTTCCGATTTTTTCCGATTTTTTCCCGATTTTTTCCGATTTTTTCCCGATTTTTCCCGATTTTTTCCGATTTTTTCCCGATTTTTTCCCGATTTTTTCCCGATTTTTCCCGATTTTCCCCGATTTTTTCCCGATTTTTTCCCGATTTTTTCCCGATTTTTTCCCGATTTTTCCCGATTTTTTTTTCCCCGATTTTTTCCCGATTTTTTCCCGATTTTTTCCCGATTTTTTCCCGATTTTCCCCGATTTTTTCCGATTTTTTCCCCGATTATTTCCCGATTTTTTCCGATTTTTTCCCGATTTTTTCCCCGATTTTTTCCGATTTTTCCCGATTTTTTCTCCGATTTTTTCCCGATTTTTCCCGATTTTTTCCCGATTTTTTCCGATTTTTTCCGATTTTTCCCGATTTTTTCCCGATTTTTCCCGATTATTTCCCGATTTTTTCCGATTTTTCCCCGATTTTTTCCCGATTTTTCCCGATTTTTTCCGATTTTTTCCGATTTTTTCCGATTTTTTCCCGATTTTTTCCCGATTTTTCCCGATTTTTTCCCGATATTTTCCCGATTTTTTCCCGATTTTCTCCGATTTTTTCCCGATTTTTTCCGATTTTTTCCCGATTTTTCCCGATTTTTTCCGATTTTTTCCCGATTTTTTCCCAATTTTTTCCGATTTTTTCCGAATTTTTCCCGATTTTTTCCGATTTTTTCCCGATTTTTTCCCCGATTTTTTCCCGATTTTTTCCCGATTTTTTCCGATTTTTTCCGATTTTTTCCGATTTTTTCCCGATTTTTCCCGATTTTTTCCCGATTTTTTCCCCGATTTTTTCCCGATTTTTTCCCGATTTTTCCCGATTTTCCCCGATTTTTTCCCGATTTTTTCCCCGATTTTTTCCCGATTTTTTCCCGATTTTTCCCGATTTTCCCCGATTTTTTCCCGATTTTTTCCCGATTTTTTCCGATTTTTTCCCGATTTTCCCCGATTTTTTCCGATTTTTTCCCCGATTATTTCCCGATTTTTTCCGATTTTTTCCGATTTTTTCCCCGATTTTTCCCGATTTTTCCCGATTTTTTCCCGATTTTTTCCGATTTTTCCCGATTTTTTCCCGATTTTTTCCCGATTTTTTCCGATTTTTTTCCCCGATTTTTTCCCGATTTTTCCCGATTTTTTCCCGATTTTTCCCCGATTTATTTCCCGATTTTTTCCGATTTTTTCCCCGATTTTTCCCGATTTTTTCCCGATTTTTCCCCGATTATTTCCCGATTTTTTCCGATTTTTCCCTCGATTTTTTCCCGATTTTTCCCGATTTTTTCCGATTTTTTCCGATTTTTTCCGATTTTTTCCCGATTTTTTCCCGATTTTTCCCGATTTTTTCCCGATTTTTTCCCGATTTTTTCCGATTTTTTCCCGATTTTTTCCCGATTTTTTCCCGATTTTTTCCCGATTTTTTCTCCGATTTTTTCCGATTTTTTCTCCGATTTTTTCCCGATTTTTTCCCGATTTTTTCCGATTTTTCCCGATTTTTTCCGATTTTTTCTCCGATTATTTCCCCGATTATTTCCCGATTTTTTCCCGATTTTTTCCCGATTTTTTCCGATTTTTCCCGATTTTTTCCCGATTTTTCCCGATTATTTCCCGATTTTTTCCGATTTTTCCCTCGATTTTTTCCCGATTTTTCCCGATTTTTTCCGATTTTTTCCGATTTTTTCCGATTTTTTCCCGATTTTTTCCCGATTTTTCCCGATTTTTTCCGATTTTTTCCCGATTTTTTCCGATTTTTTCCCGATTTTTTCCCGATTTTTTCCCGATTTTTCCCGATTTTTTCCCGATTTTTTCCCGATTTTTTCCCGATTTTTTCCCGATTTTTCCCGATTTTTTCCCGATTTTTTCCCGATTTTTTCCCGATTTTTTCCGATTTTTTCCGATTTTTTCCCGATTTTTTCCCGATTTTTTCCGATTTTTTCCCGATTTTTTCCCCGATTTTTCCAGATTTTTTCCCGATTTTTTCCCGATTTTTTCCCGATTTTTTCCCGATTTTTCCCGATTTTTTCCCGATTTTTCCCGATTTTTCCCGATTTTTCCCGATTTTTTCCCGATTTTTTCCCGATTTTTTCCGATTTTTTCCGATTTTTTCCGATTTTTTCCGATTTTTTCCCGATTTTTTCCCGATTTTTTCCGATTTTTTCCCGATTTTTTCCCGATTTTTTCCCGATTTTTTCCCGATTTTTCCCGATTTTTTCCCGATTTTTTCCCGATTTTTTCCCGATTTTTTCCCGATTTTTCCCGATTTTCCCCGATTTTTTCCCGATTTTTTCCCGATTTTTTCCCGATTTTTTCCCGATTTTTTCCGATTTTTTCCGATTTTTTCCCCGATTATTTCCCGATTTTTTCCGATTTTTTCCCGATTTTTTCCCGATTTTTTCCGATTTTTCCCGATTTTTTCCCGATTTTTCCCCGATTATTTCCCGATTTTTTCCCGATTTTTTCCCGATTTTTTCCGATTTTTCCCGATTTTTTCCCGATTTTTCCCGATTATTTCCCGATTTTTTCCGATTTTTCCCCGATTTTTTCCCGATTTTTTCCGATTTTTTCCGATTTTTTCCGATTTTTTCCGATTTTTTCCCGATTTTTTCCCGATTTTTCCCGATTTTTTCCCGATTTTTCCCGATTTTTTCCCGATTTTTTCCCGATTTTTTCCCGATTTTTTCCCGATTTTTTCCCGATTTTTCCCGATTTTTTCCCGATTTTTTCCCGATTTTTTCCCGATTTTTTCCCGATTTTTCCCGATTTTTTCCCGATTTTTTCCGATTTTTTCCCGATTTTTTCCCGATTTTTTCCGATTTTTTCCCGATTTTTTCCGATTTTTTCCCGATTTTTTCCGATTTTTTCCCGATTTTTCCCGATTTTTTCCCGATTTTTTCCCGATTTTTTCCCGATTTTTTCCCGATTTTTCCCGATTTTCCCGATTTTTTCCCGATTTTTTCCCGATTTTTTCCCGATTTTTTCCCGATTTTTCCCGATTTTCCCCGATTTTTTCCCGATTTTTTCCCGATTTTTTCCCGATTTTTTCCCGATTTTCCCGATTTTTTCCGATTTTTTCCCGATTATTTCCCGATTTTTTCCGATTTTTTCCCGATTTTTTCCCGATTTTTCCCGATTTTTCCCGATTTTTTCCCCGATTTTTTCCCGATTTTTTCCGATTTTTCCCGATTTTTTCCCGATTTTTTCCCGATTTTTTCCGATTTTTTTCCCCGATTTTTTCCCGATTTTTCCCGATTTTTTCCCGATTTTTCCCCGATTTATTTCCCGATTTTTTCCGATTTTTTCCCGATTTTTCCCGATTTTTTCCCGATTTTTCCCGATTATTTCCCGATTTTTTCCGATTTTTCCCTCGATTTTTTCCCGATTTTTCCCGATTTTTTCCGATTTTTTCCGATTTTTTCCGATTTTTTCCCGATTTTTTCCCCGATTTTTCCCGATTTTTTCCCGATTTTTTCCCGATTTTTTCCCGATTTTTTCCCGATTTTTTCCCCGATTATTTCCCGATTTTTTCCCGATTTTTTCTCCGATTTTTTCCGATTTTTTCTCCGATTTTTTCCCGATTTTTTCCCCGATTTTTTCCGATTTTTCCCGATTTTTTCCGATTTTTTCTCCGATTATTTCCCCGATTATTTCCCGATTTTTTCCCGATTTTTTCCCAATTTTTTCCGATTTTTTCCGATTTTTTCCCGATTTTTTCCCGATTATTTCCCGATTTTTTCCGATTTTTCCCCGATTTTTTCCCGATTTTTCCCGATTTTTTCCGATTTTTTCCGATTTTTTCCGATTTTTTCCCGATTTTTTCCCGATTTTTTCCCGATTTTTTCCCGATTTTTTCCCGATTTTTTCCCGATTTTTTCCCGATTTTTTCCCGATTTTTTCCCGATTTTTTCCCGATTTTTTCCCGATTTTTTCCCGATTTTTTCCCGATTTTTCCCGATTTTTTCCCGATTTTTTCCCGATTTTTTCCCGATTTTTTCCCGATTTTTCCCCGATTTTTTCCCGATTTTTTTTTTCCCGATTTTTTCCCGATTTTTTCCCGATTTTTTCCCGATTTTTTCCCGATTTTTTCCCGATTTTTTCCGATTTTTTTCGATTTTTTCCCGATTTTTTCCCGATTTTTTCCGATTTTTTCCCGATTTTTTCCGATTTTTTCCCGATTTTTTCCCGATTTTTCCCGATTTTTTCCCGATTTTTCCCGATTTTTTCCCGATTTTTTCCCGATTTTTTCCCGATTTTTCCCGATTTTTTCCGATTTTTTCCGATTTTTTCCCGATTTTTTCCCGATTTTTTCCCGATTTTTTCCGATTTTTTCTCCGATTTTTTCCCGATTTTTTCCCGATTTTTTCCGATTTTTTCCCGATTTTTTCCCGATTTTTTCCGATTTTTTCCCGATTTTTTCCCGATTTTTTCCCGATTTTTTCCCCGATTTTTTCCCGATTTTTTCCGATTTTTCCCGATTTTTCCCGATTTTTCCCGATTTTTTCCCCGATTATTTCCCGATTTTTTCCGATTTTTTCCGATTTTTCCCCGATTTTTTCCCGATTTTTCCCGATTTTTCCCGATTTTTTCCCAGATTTTTCCCCGATTTATTTCCCGATTTTTTCCGATTTTTTCCCGATTTTTCCCGATTTTTTCCCGATTTTTTCCCGATTTTTTCCCGATTTTTTCCCGATTTTTTCCCGATTTTTTCGCGATTTTTCCCGATTTTCCCCGATTTTTCCCGATTATTTCCCGATTTTTTCCCGATTTTTCCCGATTTTTCCCGATTTTTTCCCGATTTTTTCCCGTTTTTTTCCGATTTTTTCCCGATTTTTCCCAGATTTTTTCCCAGATTTTTTCCCGATTTTTTCCGATTTTTTCCCGATTTTTCCCGATTTTTTCCCGATTTTTTCCCGATTTTTTTCCCCGATTTTTTCCCGATTTTTCCCGATTTTTTCCCGATTTTTCCCGATTTATTTCCCGATTTTTTCCGATTTTTTCCCGATTTTTCCCGATTTTTTCCCGATTTTTCCCGATTATTTCCCGATTTTTTCCGATTTTTCCCTCGATTTTTTCCCGATTTTTCCCGATTTTTTCCGATTTTTTCCGATTTTTTCCGATTTTTTCCCCGATTTTTTCCCCGATTTTTCCCGATTTTTTCCCGATTTTTTCCCGATTTTTTCCCGATTTTTTCCCGATTTTTTCCCGATTTTTTCCCCGATTTTTTCTCCGATTTTTTCCGATTTTTTCTCCGATTTTTTCCCGATTTTTTCCCGATTTTTTCCGATTTTTCCCGATTTTTTCCGATTTTTTCTCCGATTATTTCCCCGATTATTTCCCGATTTTTTCCCGATTTTTTCCCGATTTTTTCCCAATTTTTTCCGATTTTTTCCCGATTTTTTCCCGATTTTTTCCCGATTTTTTCCCGATTTTTTCCCATTTTTTTCCGATTTTTTCCGATTTTTTCCTCGATTATTTCCCGATTTTTTCCGATTTTTTCCCGATTTTTTCCGATTTTTTCCGATTTTTTCCCGATTTTTCCCGATTTTCCCGATTTTTTCCGATTTTTTCCCGATTTTTTCCCGATTTTTTCCCGATTTTTTCCCGATTTTTTCCCGATTTTTTCCCGATTTTTCCCGATTTTTTCCCGATTTTTTCCCGATTTTTTCCCGATTTTTTCCGATTTTTCCCGATTTTTTCCCGATTTTTTCCCGATTTTTCCCGATTTTTTCCCGATTATTTCCCGATTGTTTCCCGATTTTTTCCCGATTTTTTCCGATTTTTTCCCGATTTTTTCCCGATTTTTCCGATTTTTCCCGATTATTTCCCGATTTTTCCCGATTTTTCCCGATTTTTCCCGATTTTTTCCCGATTTTTTCCCGATTTTTCCCGATTTTTTCCCGATTTTTTCCCGATTTTTTCCCGATTTTTTCCGATTTTTTCCCGATTTTTTCCCGATTTTTTCCCGATTTTTCCCGATTTTTTCCGATTTTTTCTCCGATTTTTTCCCCGATTATTTCCCGATTTTTTCCCGATTTTTTCCGATTTTTTCCCAATTTTTTCCGATTTTTTCCGATTTTTTCCCGATTTTTTCCCGATTTTTTCCGATTTTTTCCCCGATTTTTTCCCGATTTTTTCCCGATTTTTTCCGATTTTTTCCCGATTTTTCCCCGATATTTACCGATTTTTTCCGATTTTTTCCCGATTTTTTCCCGATTTTTCCAGATTTTTTCCCGATTTTTTCCCGATTTTTTCCCCGATTTTTTCCCGATTTTTTCCCGATTTTTTCCCGATTTTTTCCGATTTTTCCCGATTTTTCCCGATTTTTTCCCGATTTTTTCCCGATTTTTTCCGATTTTTTCCCCGATTATTTCCCGATTTTTTCCCGATTTTTTCCCCGATTTTTTCCCGATTTTTTCCCGATTTTTTCCGATTTTTTCCGATTTTTTCCCCGATTTTTTCCCGATTTTTTCCCGATTTTTCCCGATTTTCCCCGATTTTTTCCGATTTTTTCCCGATTTTTTCCCGATTTTTTCCCGATTTTTCCCGATTTTTTCCCGATTTTTTCCGATTTTTTCCCGATTTTTTCCCGATTTTTTCCGATTTTTTCCGATTTTTTCCCGATTTTTTCCCGATTTTTCCCGATTTTTCCCGATTTTTTCCCCGATTTTTTCCCGATTTTTTCCGATTTTTCCCCGATTTTTTCCCGATTTTTTCCCCGATTTTTTCCGATTTTTTTCCCGATTTTTTCCCGATTTTTCCAGATTTTTTCCCGATTTTTCCCCGATTTATTTCCCGATTTTTTCCGATTTTTTCCCGATTTTTCCCGATTTTTTCCCGATTTTTCCCGATTATTTCCCGATTTTTTCCGATTTTTTCCTCGATTTTTTCCCGATTTTTCCCGATTTTTTCCGATTTTTTCCGATTTTTTCCGATTTTTTCCCGATTTTTTCCCGATTTTTTCCGATTTTTTCCCGATTTTTTCCCGATTTTTTCCCGATTTTTTCCCGATTTTTTTCCGATTTTTTCCGATTTTTTCTCCGATTTTTTCCCGATTTTTTCCCGATTTTTTCCGATTTTTTCCGATTTTTTCTCCGATTTTTCCCCGATTTTTCCCGATTTTTTCCCGATTTTTTCCCGATTTTTTCCGATTTTTTCCCGATTTTTTCCCGATTTTTTCCCGATTTTTTCCCGATTTTTTCCCGATTTTTTCCGATTTTTTCCGATTTTTTCCCCGATTTTTTCCCCGATTTTTCCCGATTTTTTCCCGATTTTTTCCCGATTTTTTCCCGATTTTTTCCCGATTTTTCCCGATTTTTCCCGATTTTTTCCCGATTTTTTCCCGATTTTTTCCCGATTTTTTCCGATTTTTTCCGATTTTTTCCCGATTTTTTCCCGATTTTTCCCGATTTTTCCCGATTTTTTCCCGATTTTTTCCCGATTTTTTCCGATTTTTCCCGATTTTTTCCCGATTTTTTCCGATTTTTTCCCGATTTTTCCCGATTTTTTCCCGATTTTTTCCCGATTATTTCCCGATTTTTTCCGATTTTTTCCCGATTTTTTCCCGATTTTTCCCGATTTTTTCCGATTTTTTCCGATTTTTTCCGATTTTTTCCCGATTTTTTCCCGATTTTTCCCGATTTTTTCCCGATTTTTTCCCGATTTTTTCCCGATTTTTTCCCCGATTTTTTCCCGATTTTTTCCCCGATTTTTTCTCCGATTTTTTCCGATTTTTTCACCGATTTTTTCCCGATTTTTTCCCGATTTTTTCCGATTTTTTTCCGATTTTTTCTCCGATTATTTCCCCGATTTTTCCCGATTTTTTCCCGATTTTTTCCCGATTTTTTCCAATTTTTTCCGATTTTTTCCCGATTTTTTCCCGATTTTTTCCCGATTTTTTCCCGATTTTTTCCCAATTTTTTCCGATTTTTTCCGATTTTTTCCTCGATTTTTTCCCCGATTATTTCCCGATTTTTTCCCGATTTTTTCCCGATTTTTTCCCGATTTTTTCCCGATTTTTTCCCGATTTTTTCCCGATTTTTCCCGATTTTTTCCCGATTTTTTCCGATTTTTTCCCCGATTTTTTCCCCGATTTTTTCCCGATTTTTTCCCAATTTTTTCCGATTTTTTCCCCGATTTTTTCCCGATTTTTTCCCGATTTTTTCCCGATTTTTCCACGATTTTTTCCCGATTTTTCCCGATTTTTCCCGATTTTTTCCCCGATTATTTCCCGATTTTTTCCCGATTATTTCCCAATTTTTCCCGATTTTTCCCGATTTTTCCCGATTTTTTCCCCGATTTTTTTCCGATTTTTTCCCCGATTTTTTCCCGATTTTTTCCGATTTTTCCCCGATTTTTTCCCGATTTTTCCCGATTTTTTCCCGATTTTTCCCCGATTTTTTTCCCGATTTTTCCCGATTTTCCCCGATTTTTTCCGATTTTTTCCCCGATTTTTTCCCGATTTTTTCCCGATTTTTTCCCGATTTTTTCCCGATTTTTCCCGATTTTTTCCCGATTTTTCCCGATTTTTCCCGATTTTTTCCCGATTATTTCCCGATTTTTTCCGATTATTTCCCGATTTTTTCCCGATTTTTCCCGATTTTTTCCCGATTTTTTCCCGATTTTTCCCGATTTTTCCCGATTATTTCCCAATTTTTCCCGATTTTTCCCGATTTTTCCCGATTTTTTCCCCGATTTTTTCCCGATTTTTTCCCCGATTTTTTCCCGATTTTTTCCGATTTTTTCCCGATTTTTCCCGATTTTTCCGATTTTTTCCCGATTTTTTCCCGATTTTTTCCCGATTTTTTCCCCGATTTTTTCCCGATTTTTTCCCGATTTTTCCCGATTTTTCCCGATTTTTCCCGATTTTTTCCCCGATTATTTCCCGATTTTTTCCGATTTTTCCGATTTTTTCCCGATTTTTTCCCGATTTTTCCCGATTTTTTCCCGATTTTTTCCCGATTTTTTCCCGATTTTTTCCCGATTTTTTCCCCGATTTTTTCCCGATTTTTTCCCGATTTTTTCAGATTTTTTCCCCGATTTTTTCCCGATTTTTTCCCGATTTTTTCCGATTTTTTCCCGATTTTTTCCCGATTTTTTCCGATTTTTTCCGATTTTTTCCCCGATTTTTTCCCCGATTTTTCCAGATTTTTTCCCCGATTTTTTCCCGATTTTTTCCCGATTTTTTCCCCGATTATTTCCCGATTTTTTCCGATTTTTTCCGATTTTTTCCCGATTTTTTCCCGATTTTTCCCGATTTTTTCCCGATTTTTTCCCGATTTTTTCCCGATTTTTTCCCGATTTTTTCCCGATTTTTCCCGATTTTTTCCCGATTTTTTCCGATTTTTTCCCCGATTTTTTCCCTGATTATTTCCCGATTTTTTCCCGATTTTTCCTGATTATTTCCCGATTTTTTCCGATTTTTTCCCCGATTTTTTCAGATTTTTTCCCCGATTTTTTCCCCGATTTTTTCCCGATTTTTCCAGATTTTTTCCCGATTTTTTCCCGATTTTTTCCCGATTTTTTCCCGATTTTTTCCCGATTTTTTCCCGATTTTTCCCGATTTTTCCCGATTTTTCCCGATTTTTTCCCCGATTTTTTCCCGATTTTTTCCGATTTTTTCCGATTTTTTCCCGATTTTTTCCCGATTTTTTCCCGATTTTTTCCCGATTTTTTCCCGATTTTTTCCCGATTTTTTCCCGATTTTTTCCCGATTTTTTCCCGATTTTTCCCGATTTTTTCCCGATTTTTTCCCGATTTTTTCCCGATTTTTTCCGATTTTTTCCCGATTTTTCCCGATTTTTTCCCGATTTTTTCCGATTTTTTCCCGATTTTTTCCCGATTTTTTCCCGATTTTTTCCCCGATTTTTTCCCGATTTTTTCCCGATTTTTCCCGATTTTTCCCGATTTTTTCCCGATTTTTTCCCGATTTTTTCCGATTTTTTCCCGATTTTTTCCCGATTTTTTCCCGATTTTTTCCGATTTTTTTCCCGATTTTTTCCCGATTTTTCCGATTTTTTCCCGATTTTTTCCCGATTTTTTCCCGATTTTTTCCGATTTTTTCCCGATTTTTCCCGATTTTTTCCCGATTTTTCCCGATTTTTTCCGATTTTTTCCGATTTTTTCCCGATTTTTTCCCGATTTTTCCCGATTTTTTCCCGATTTTTTCCCGATTTTTTCCCGATTTTTTCCCGATTTTTCCCCGATTTTTTCCCGATTTTTTCCCGATTTTTTCCCGATTTTTCCCGATTTTTTCCCGATTTTTTCCCGATTTTTTCCCGATTTTTTCCCGATTTTTCCCGATTTTCCCCGATTTTTTCCGATTTTTTCCCCGATTTTTTCCCGATTTTTTCCCGATTTTTTCCGATTTTTTCCCGATTTTTTCCCCGATTTTTCCCGATTTTTCCCGATTTTTTCCCGATTTTTTCCCGATTTTTTCCGATTTTTCCCGATTTTTTCCCGATTTTTTCCCGATTTTTTCCGATTTTTTTCCCGATTTTTTCCCGATTTTTCCAGATTTTTTCCCGATTTTTCCCCGATTTATTTCCCGATTTTTTCCGATTTTTTCCCGATTTTTCCCGATTTTTTCCCGATTATTTCCCGATTTTTTCCGATTTTTTCCTCGATTTTTTCCCGATTTTTCCCGATTTTTTCCGATTTTTTCCGATTTTTTCCGATTTTTTCCCGATTTTTTCCCGATTTTTCCCGATTTTTTCCCGATTTTTTCCCGATTTTTTCCCGATTTTTTCCCGATTTTTTCCCGATTTTTTCCCGATTTTTTCCCGATTTTTTCTCCGATTTTTTCCGATTTTTTCTCCGATTTTTTCCCGATTTTTTCCCGATTTTTTCCCGATTTTTCCCGATTTTTCCCCGATTTTTTCCGATTTTTTCCCGATTTTTTCCCGATTTTTTCCCGATTTTTCCCGATTTTTCCCGATTTTTTCCGATTTTTTCCCGATTTTTTCCCGATTTTTTCCCGATTTTTTCCGATTTTTTCCCGATTTTTTCCCGATTTTTCCCGATTTTTCCCGATTTTTTCCCGATTTTTTCCCGATTTTTTCCGATTTTTTCCCCGATTATTTCCCGATTTTTTCCCGATTTTTTCCGATTTTTTTCCCCGATTTTTTCCCGATTTTTCCCGATTTTTTCCCAATATTTCCCCGATTTTTTCCCGATTTTTTCCGATTTTTTCCCGATTTTTCCCGATTTTTTCCGATTTTTTCCCGATTTTTTCCGATTTTTTCCCGATTTTTTCCCGATTTTTCCCGATTTTTTCCGATTTTTTCCGATTTTTTCCGATTTTTTCCCGATTTTTTCCCGATTTTTCCCGATTTTTTCCCGATTTTTTCCCGATTTTTTCCCGATTTTTTCCCGATTTTTTCCCGATTTTTTCCCGATTTTTTCCCGATTTTTTCTCCGATTTTTTCCGATTTTTTCTCCGATTTTTTCCCGATTTTTTCCCCGATTTTTTCCGATTTTTCCGATTTTTTCTCCGATTATTTCCCCGATTATTTCCCGATTTTTTCCCGATTTTTTCCCGATTTTTTCCGATTTTTTCCCGATTTTTTCCCGATTTTTTCCCGATTTTTTCCCGATTTTTTCCCAATTTTTTCCGATTTTTTCCGATTTTTTCCCGATTTTTTCCCGATTATTTCCCGATTTTTTCCCGATTTTTTCCCGATTTTTTCCCGATTTTTTCCCGATTTTTCCCGATTTTCCCCGATTTTTTCCGATTTTTTCCCCGATTTTTTCCCCGATTTTTTCCCGATTTTTTCCCGATTTTTTCCCGATTTTTTCCCGATTTTTCCCGATTTTTTCCCGATTTTTTCCCCGATTTTTTCCCGATTTTTTCCCGATTTTTCCCGATTTTCCCCGATTTTTTCCGATTTTTTCCCGATTTTTTCCCGATTTTTTCCGATTTTTTCCCGATTTTTTCCCGATTTTTTCCCGATTTTTTCCCGATTTTTCCCGATTTTTCCCGATTTTTTCCCGATTTTTTCCCGATTTTTTCCCGATTTTTTCCCGATTTTTTCCGATTTTTTCCCGATTTTTCCCGATTTTTCCCGATTTTTCCCGATTTTTTCCCGATTATTTCCCGATTTTTTCCGATTTTTTCCGATTTTTTCCCGATTTTTTCCCGATTTTTCCCGATTTTTTCCCGATTTTTTCCCGATTTTTTCCCGATTTTTTCCGATTTTTTCCCGATTTTTTCCCGATTTTTTCCCGATTTTTTCCCGATTTTTTCCCGATTTTTTCCCGATTTTTCCCGATTTTTCCCGATTTTTTCCCCGATTTTTTCCCCGATTTTTTCCCGATTTTTTCCCGATTTTTTCCCGATTTTTCCCGATTTTTTCCGATTTTTTCCCGATTTTTTCCCGATTTTTTCCCGATTTTTTCCGATTTTTTCCCGATTTTTTCCCGATTTTTCCCGATTTTTCCCGATTTTTTCCCGATTTTTTCCCGATTTTTTCCGATTTTTCCCGATTTTTTCCCGATTTTTTCCCGATTTTTTCCGATTTTTTTCCCCGATTTTTTCCCGATTTTTCCGATTTTTTCCCGATTTTTCCCGATTTTTTCCCGATTTTTTCCGATTTTTTCCCGATTTTTCCCGATTTTTTTTTTCCCGATTTTTCCCGATTTTTTCCGATTTTTTCCCGATTTTTTCCCGATTTTTCCCGATTTTTTCCGATTTTTTCCGATTTTTTCCGATTTTTTCCCCATTTTTTCCCCATTTTTTCCCCAATTTTTCCCGATTTTTTCCCGATTTTTTCCCGATTTTTTCCCGATTTTTTCCCGATTTTTTCCCGATTTTTTCCCGATTTTTTCTCCGATTTTTTCCGATTTTTTCTCCGATTTTTTCCCGATTTTTTCCCGATTTTTTCCGATTTTTTCCGATTTTTTCTCCGATTATTTCCCGATTTTTCCCGATTTTTTCCCGATTTTTTCCCGATTTTTTCCGATTTTTTCCCGATTTTTTCCCGATTTTTTCCCGATTTTTTCCCGATTTTTTCCCAATTTTTTCCGATTTTTTCCGATTTTTTCCCGATTTTTTCCCCGATTTTTCCCGATTTTTTCCGATTTTTTCCCGATTTTTTCCCGATTTTTTCCCGATTTTTTTTTCCCGATTTTTTCCGATTTTTTCCCGATTTTTTCCCGATTTTTTCCCGATTTTTTCCGATTTTTTCCCGATTTTTTCCCGATTTTTTCCCGATTTTTTTTTTTCCCGATTTTTTCCCGATTTTTTCCCGATTTTTTCCCCGATTTTTTCCGATTTTTTCCCGATTTTTTCCCGATTTTTTCCGATTTTTTCCCGATTTTTTCCCGATTTTTTCCCGATTTTTTTTTTTCCCGATTTTTTCCCGATTTTTTCCCGATTTTTTCCCGATTTTTTTTTTTCCCGATTTTTTCCCCGATTTTTTCCCGATTTTTTCCCGATTTTTTCCCCGATTTTTTCCCCGATTTTTTCCCGATTTTTTCCCGATTTTTCCCGATTTTTCCCGATTTTTCCCGATTTTTTCCCGATTTTTTCCCGATTTTTTCCCGATTTTTTCCCGATTTTTTCCGATTTTTTCCCGATTTTTTCCCGATTTTTCCCGATTTTTCCCGATTTTTCCCCGATTATTTCCCGATTTTTTCCGATTTTTTCCCCAATTTTTCCCGATTTTTTCCCGATTTTTCCCCGATTATTTCCCGATTTATTTCCCGATTTTTTCCGATTTTTTCCCCGATTTTTCCCGATTTTTTCCCGATTTTTTCCCGATTATTTCCCGATTTTTTCCGATTTTTTCCCGATTTTTTCCCGATTTTTCCCGATTTTTTCCGATTTTTTCCGATTTTTTCCGATTTTTTCCCGATTTTTTCCCCGATTTTTTCCCGATTTTTTCCCGATTTTTTCCCGATTTTTTCCCGATTTTTTCCCCGATTTTTTCCCGATTTTTTCCCGATTTTTTCTCCGATTTTTTCCGATTTTTTCTCCGATTTTTTCCCGATTTTTTCCCGATTTTTTCCGATTTTTCCGATTTTTTTCCGATTATTTCCCCGATTTTTCCCGATTTTTTCCCGATTTTTTCCCGATTTTTTCCCGATTTTTTCCGATTTTTTCCCGATTTTTTCCCGATTTTTTCCCGATTTTTTCCCGATTTTTTCCGATTTTTTCCGATTTTTTCCGATTTTTTCCTCGATTTTTTCCCGATTTTTCCCGATTTTTTCCCGATTTTTTCCCGATTTTTTCCCGATTTTTTCCCGATTTTTTCCCGATTTTTTCCCGATTTTCCCCGATTTTTTCCGATTTTTTCCCCGATTTTTTCCCGATTTTTTCCCGATTTTTTCCCGATTTTTTCCGATTTTTTCCCCGATTTTTTCCCGATTTTTTCCCGATTTTTTCCCGATTTTTCCCGATTTTTTCCCGATTTTTCCCGATTTTTCCCGATTTTTTCCCGATTATTTCCCGATTTTTTCCCGATTTTTCCCGATTTTTCCCGATTTTTCCCGATTTTTCCCGATTTTTTCCCGATTTTTTTCCGATTTTTTCCCGATTTTTTCCCGATTTTTTCCGATTTTTCCCGATTTTTTCCCGATTTTTCCCGATTTTTTCCCGATTTTTTCCCGATTTTTTCCCGATTTTTTCCCGATTTTTTCCCGATTTTTTCCCGATTTTTTCCGATTTTTTCCCGATTTTTTCCCGATTTTTTCCCGATTTTTTCCCGATTTTTTCCCGATTTTTTCCCGATTTTTTCCCGATTTTTCCCGATTTTTCCCGATTTTTTCCCGATTATTTCCCGATTTTTTCCGATTTTTTCCCGATTTTTTTTTTCCCGATTTTTCCCGATTTTTTCCCGATTTTTTCCCGATTTTTTCCCGATTTTTCCCGATTTTTTCCCGAATTTTTCCCGATTTTTCCCGATTTTTCCCGATTTTTTCCCGATTTTTTCCGATTTTTTCCCGATTTTTTCCGATTTTTTCCGATTTTTCCCGATTTTTCCCGATTTTTCCCGATTTTTTCCCGATTTTTTCCCGATTTTTTCCCGATTTTTTCCCGATTTTTTCCCGATTTTTTCCCGATTTTTCCCGATTTTTCCCGATTTTTTCCCAATTTTTTCCCGATTATTTCCCGATTTTTTCCGATTTTTTCCGATTTTTTCCCGATTTTTTCCCGATTTTTCCCGATTTTTTCCCGATTTTTTCCCGATTTTTTCCCGATTTTTTCCCGATTTTTTCCCGATTTTTTCCCGATTTTTTCCCGATTTTTTCCGATTTTTTCCCGATTTTTTCCCGATTTTTCCCGATTTTTTCCCGATTTTTTCCCGATTTTTTCCCGATTTTTCCCGATTTTTCCCGATTTTTTCCCGATTTTTCCCGATTTTTTCCCCGATTTTTTTCCGATTTTCCCCCGATGTCTTCCCGATATTTTCCCGATTTTTTACCGATTTTGTCCCGATTTTTCCCGATTTTTTTTCCGATTTTTCCCGATTTTTTTTCCGATTTTTTCCCGATTTTTTCCCGATTTTTCCCCGATTTTTTCCCGATTTTTTCCCGATTTTTTCTCGATTTTTTCCCGTTTTTTTCCCGATTTTTTCCCGATTTTTCCCGATTTTTTCCCGATTTTTTCCCGATTTTTCCCGATTTTTTCCCGATTTTTCCCGATTTTTTCCGATTTTTTCCCGATTTTTTCCCGATTTTTCCCGATTTTTTCCCGATTTTTTCCCGATTTTTTCCCGATTTTTCCCGATTTTTCCCGATTATTTCCCAATTTTTCCCGATTTTTCCCGATTTTTTCCCGATTTTTTCCCGATTTTTTCCCGATTTTTTCCCGATTTTTTCCGATTTTTTCCGATTTTTCCCGATTTTTTCCCGATTTTTCCAGATTTTTTCCCGATTTTTTCCCGATTTTTTCCGATTTTTTCCCGATTTTTTCCCGATTTTTTCCCGATTTTTCCCGATTTTTCCCGATTTTTCCCGATTTTTTCCCCGATTATTTCCCGATTTTTTCCGATTTTTTCCGATTTTTTCCCGATTTTTTCCCGATTTTTCCGATTTTTTCCCGATTTTTTCCCGATTTTTTCCCGATTTTTTCCGATTTTTTCCCGATTTTTTCCGATTTTTTCCCGATTTTTTCCGATTTTTTCCCGATTTTTTCCCGATTTTTTCCCGATTTTTTCCCGATTTTTTCCCGATTTTTTCCGATTTTTTCCGATTTTTTCCCCGATTTTTTCCCGATTTTTTCCCGATTTTTTCCCGATTTTTTCCCGATTTTTTCCCGATTTTTTCCCGATTTTTCCCGATTTTTTCCCGATTTTTTCCGATTTTTTCCCGATTTTTTCCCGATTTTTTCCCGATTTTTTCCCGATTTTTTCCCGATTTTTTCCCGATTTTTCCCGATTTTTTCCCGATTTTTTCCCGATTTTTTCCCGATTTTTTCCCGATTTTTCCCGATTTTTTCCCGATTTTTTCCGATTTTTTCCCGATTTTTTCCCGATTTTTTCCCGATTTTTCCCCGATTATTTCCCGATTTTTTCCCGATTTTTTCCCGATTTTTTCCCGATTTTTCCCGATTTTTTCCCGATTTTTTCCCGATTTTTCCCGATTTTTTCCGATTTTTTCCCGATTTTTTCCCGATTTTTCCCGATTTTTTTTTTTCCCGATTTTTTCCCGATTTTTTCCCGATTTTTCCCGATTTTTTCCCGATTTTTCCCGATTTTTCCCGATTTTTTCCCGATTTTTCCCGATTTTTTCCCGATTATTTCCCATTTTTTCCGATTTTTTCCCGATTTTTTCCCGATTTTTCCCGATTTTTTCCCGATTTTTTTCCGATTTTTTCCCGATTTTTTCCCGATTTTTTCCGATTTTTCCCCGATTTTTTCCCGATTTTTCCCGATTTTTTCCCGATTTTTTCCCGATTTTTTCCCGATTTTTTCCCGATTTTTTTTTCCCCGATTTTTTCCGATTTTTTCCCGATTTTTTCCCGATTTTTTCCCGATTTTTTCCCGATTTTTTCCCGATTTTTCCCGATTTTTTCCCGATTTTTTTTTTCCCGATTTTTTCCCGATTTTTTCCCGATTTTTTCCGATTTTTCCCGATTTTTTCCGATTTTTTCCCGATTTTTTCCCAATTTTTTCCCGATTTTTTCCCGATTTTTTCCCGATTTTTTCCCGATTTTTTCCCCGATTTTTTCCCGATTTTTTCCCCGATTTTTTCCCGATTTTTTCCCGATTTTTTCCCGATTTTTTCCCGATTTTTCCCGATTTTTTCCCGATTTTTTCCCGATTTTTTCCCCGATTTTTTCCCGATTTTTTCCCGATTTTTTCCGATTTTTTCCCGATTTTTTCCCGATTTTTCCCGATTTTTTCCCCGATTTTTTCCCGATTTTTTCCCGATTTTTTCCCGATTTTTTCCCGATTTTTTCCCCGATTTTTTCCCGATTTTTTCCGATTTTTTCCCGATTTTTTCCCGATTTTTCCCGATTTTTCCCGATTTTTTCCCGATTTTTTCCCGATTTTTTCCCCGATTTTTTCCCGATTTTTTCCCGATTTTTCCGATTTTTTCCCGATTTTTTCCGATTTTTTCCCGATTTTTTCCCGATTTTTTCCCGATTTTTTCCGATTTTTTCCCGATTTTTTCCCGATTTTCTCCGATTTTTTCCCGATTTTTTCCCGATTTTTTCCCGATTTTTTCCGATTTTTTTCCCGATTTTTTCCCGATTTTTTCCCGATTTTTTCCGATTTTTTTCCCGATTTTTTCCCGATTTTTTCCCGATTTTTTCCCGATTTTTTCCCGATTTTTTCCGATTTTTTCCCGATTTTTTCCCGATTTTTCCCGATTTTTTCCCGATTTTTTCCCGATTTTTTCCCGATTTTTTCCCGATTTTTTCCCGATTTTTTCCCGATTTTTTCCCGATTTTTTCTCCGATTTTTTCCGATTTTTTCTCCGATTTTTTCCCGATTTTTTCCCGATTTTTTCCGATTTTTTCCGATTTTTTCTCCGATTTTTCCCCGATTTTTCCCGATTTTTTCCCGATTTTTTCCCGATTTTTTCCGATTTTTTCCCGATTTTTTCCCGATTTTTTCCCGATTTTTTCCCGATTTTTTCCCGATTTTTTCCGATTTTTTCCGATTTTTTCCCGATTTTTTCCCGATTTTTTCCCCCGATTTTTTCCCGATTTTTTCCCGATTTTTTCCCGATTTTTTCCCGATTTTTTTTTTCCGATTTTTTCCCGATTTTTTCCCGATTTTTTCCCGATTTTTTCCCGATTTTTTCCCGATTTTTCCCGATTTTTTCCCGATTTTTTCCCGATTTTTTCCCGATTTTTTCCCGATTTTTTTCCCGATTTTTTCCGATTTTTTCCCGATTTTTTCCCGATTTTTTCCCGATTTTTTCCCGATTTTTTCCCGATTTTTCCCCGATTTTTTCCCGATTTTTTCCCGATTTTTTCCCGATTTTTTCCCGATTTTTTCCCGATTTTTTCCCGATTTTTTCCCGATTTTTTCCCGATTTTTTCCCGATTTTTCCCGATTTTTCCCGATTTTTCCCGATTTTTTCCCCGATTATTTCCCGATTTTTTCCGATTTTTTCCGATTTTTTCCCGATTTTTTCCCGATTTTTCCCGATTTTTTCCCGATTTTTTCCCGATTTTTTCCCGATTTTTCCCGATTTTTTCCCGATTTTTTCCCGATTTTTTCCCGATTTTTTCCCGATTTTTCCCCGATTTTTTCCCGATTTTTTCCCGATTTTTTCCCGATTTTTTCCCGATTTTTCCCGATTTTTTCCCGATTTTTTCCGATTTTTTCCCGATTTTTTCCCGATTTTTTCCCGATTTTTTCCGATTTTTCCCGATTTTTTCCCGATTTTTCCGATTTTTCCCGATTTTTTCCCGATTTTTTCCCGATTTTTTCCGATTTTTCCCGATTTTTTCCCGATTTTTCCAGATTTTTTCCCGATTTTTTCCCGATTTTTTTCCCGATTTTTTCCGATTTTTTCCCGATTTTTTCCCGATTTTTTCCCGATTTTTCCCGATTATTTTTTCCCGATTTTTTCCGATTTTTTCCCGATTTTTTCCCGATTTTTCCCGATTTTTTCCGATTTTTTCCGATTTTTTCCGATTTTTTCCCGATTTTTTCCCGATTTTTCCCGATTTTTTCCCGATTTTTTCCCGATTTTTTCCCGATTTTTTCCCGATTTTTTCCCGATTTTTTCCCGATTTTTTCTCCGATTTTTTCCGATTTTTTCTCCGATTTTTTCCCGATTTTTTCCCGATTTTTTCCGATTTTTCCGATTTTTTCTCCGATTTTTCCCGATTTTTCCCGATTTTTTCCCGATTTTTTCCCGATTTTTTCCCGATTTTTTCCGATTTTTTCCCGATTTTTTCCCGATTTTTTCCCGATTTTTTCCCGATTTTTTCCCGATTTTTTCCGATTTTTTCCGATTTTTTCCCGATTTTTTCCCCGATTTTTCCCGATTTTTTCCCGATTTTTTCCCGATTTTTTCCCGATTTTTTCCCGATTTTTTCCGATTTTTTCCCGATTTTTCCCGATTTTTCCCGATTTTTTCCGATTTTTTCCCGATTTTTTCCCGATTTTTTCCCGATTTTTTCCGATTTTTTCCCGATTTTTTCCCGATTTTTTCCCGATTTTTTCCCGATTTTTTTCCGATTTTTTCCCGATTTTTTCCCGATTTTTCCCGATTTTTTTCCGATTTTTTCCCGATTTTTTCCCGATTTTTTTCCGATTTTTTTCGATTTTTTTTCCGATTTTTCCCGATTTTTCCCGATTTTTTCCCGATTTTTTTCCGATTTTTTCCCGATTTTTTCCCGATTTTTTCCGATTTTTTTCGATTTTTTCCCGATTTTTTCCCGATTTTTCCCGATTTTTTCCCGATTTTTTCCCGATTTTTTCCCGATTTTTTCCCGATTTTTCCCGATTTTCCCCGATTTTTTCCGATTTTTTCCCGATTTTTTCCCGATTTTTTCCCGATTTTTTCCCGATTTTTTCCCGATTTTTTCCCGATTTTTTCCCGATTTTTCCCGATTTTTCCCGATTTTTTCCCCGATTATTTCCCGATTTTTTCCGATTATTTCCCGATTTTTTCCCCCGATTTTTCCCGATTTTTTCCCGATTTTTTCCCGATTTTTTCCCGATTTTTCCCGATTTTTCCCGATTTTTTCCCGATTTTTTCCCGATTTTTCCCGATTTTTCCCGATTTTTTCCCGATTTTTTCCCGATTTTTTCCCGATTTTTTCCCGATTTTTTCCGATTTTTTCCCGATTTTTCCCGATTTTTCCCGATTTTTTCCCGATTTTTTCCCGATTTTTTCCCGATTTTTCCCGATTTTTCCCGATTTTTCCCGATTTTTTCCCGATTTTTTCCCGATTTTTTCCGATTTTTTCCGATTTTTTCCCGATTTTTTCCCGATTTTTTCCCGATTTTTTCCCGATTTTTTCCCGATTTTTTCCCGATTTTTTCCCGATTTTTTCCCGATTTTTTCCCGATTTTTTCCCGATTTTTTCCGATTTTTTCCCGATTTTTTCCCGATTTTTCCCGATTTTTTCCGATTTTTTCCCGATTTTTTCCCGATTTTTCCCGATTTTTCCCGATTTTTTCCCGATTTTTCCCGATTTTTTCCCGATTTTTTTTTTTTCCCGATTTTTCCCGATTTTTCCCGATTTTTTCCCGATTTTTTCCCGATTTTTCCCGATTTTTTCCCGATTTTTTCCCGTTTTTTTCCGATTTTTTCCCGATTTTTTCCCGATTTTTTCCCGATTTTTTCCGATTTTTTCCCGATTTTTTCCCGATTTTTTCCCGATTTTTTCCCGATTTTTTCCCGATTTTTTCCCGATTTTTTCCCGATTTTTTCCCGATTTTTTCCCGATTTTTCCCGATTTTTTCCGATTTTTTCCCGATTTTTTCCCGATTTTTCCCGATTTTTTCCCGATTTTTTCCCGATTTTTTCCCCGATTTTTTCCCGATTTTTTCCCGATTTTTTCCCGATTTTTTCCGATTTTTTCCCGATTTTTCCCCGATTTTTTCCCGATTTTTTCCCGATTTTTTCCCGATTTTTTCCCGATTTTTTCCCGATTTTTTCCCGATTTTTTCCCGATTTTTTCCCGATTTTTTCCCGATTTTTTCCCGATTTTTTCCCGATTTTTTCCCGATTTTTTCCCGATTTTTTCCCGATTTTTTCCCGATTTTTCCCGATTTTTTCCCGATTTTTTCCCGATTTTTTCCCGATTTTTTCCCGATTATTTTTTCCCGATTTTTTCCCGATTTTTTCCCGATTTTTTCCGATTTTTTCCGATTTTTTCCCGATTTTTTCCCGATTTTTTCCGATTTTTTCCCCGATTTTTTCTCATTTTTTTCCATTTTTTCCGATTTTTTCCCGATTTTTTCCGATTTTTTCCCCCGATTTTTTCCCGATTTTTCCCGATTTTTTCCCGATTTTTCCCGATTTTTCCCGATTTTTCCCGATTTTTTCCCCGATTTTTTCCCCGATTATTTCCCGATTTTTTCCGATTTTTTCCCGATTTTTTCCGATTTTTTCCCGATTTTTCCCGATTTTTTCCCGATTTTTTCCCGATTTTTTCCCGATTTTTTCCCGATTTTTCCCGATTTTCCCGATTTTTTCCCGATTTTTTCCCGATTTTTTCCCGATTTTTTCCCGATTTTTCCCGATTTTTCCCCGATTTTTTCCCGATTTTTTCCCGATTTTTTCCCGATTTTTTCCCGATTTTTTTCCCGATTTTTTCCGATTTTTTCCCGATTATTTCCCGATTTTTTCCGATTTTTTCCCGATTTTTTCCCGATTTTTCCCGATTTTTCCCGATTTTTTCCCGATTTTTTCCCGATTTTTTCCGATTTTTCCCGATTTTTTCCGATTTTTTCCCGATTTTTTCCGATTTTTTTCCCGATTTTTTCCCGATTTTTCCCGATTTTTTCCCGATTTTTCCCGATTTTTTCCCGATTTTTTCCGATTTTTTCCCGATTTTTCCCGATTTTTTCCCGATTTTTCCCCGATTATTTCCCGATTTTTTCCGATTTTTCCCTCGATTTTTTCCCCCGATTTTTTCCGATTTTTTCCGATTTTTTCCCGATTTTTTCCGATTTTTTCCCGATTTTTTTTTTTCCCGATTTTTTCCGATTTTTTCCCCGATTTTTTTTTTTCCCGATTTTTTCCCGATTTTTTCCGATTTTTTCCCGATTTTTTCCCGATTTTTTCCCGATTTTTTCCCGATTTTTCCCGATTTTTTCCCCCCGATTTTTTCCCGATTTTTTCCCGATTTTTTCCCGATTTTTTCCCGATTTTTTCCCGATTTTTTTTTTTCCCGATTTTTTCCCCGATTTTTCCCGATTTTTCCCGATTTTTTCCCCGATTTTTTCCCGATTTTTTCCCGATTTTTTCCCGATTTTTCCCGATTTTTCCCGATTTTTCCCGATTTTTTCCCGATTTTTTCCCGATTTTTTCCCGATTTTTTCCGATTTTTTCCCGATTTTTTCCCGATTTTTTCCGATTTTTTCCCGATTTTTTCCCGATTTTTCCCGATTTTTTCCCCGATTTTTTTCCCGATTTTTTCCGATTTTTTCCGATTTTTTCCCGATTTTTTCCCGATTTTTTTTTTTCCCGATTTTTTCCCGATTTTTTCCCGATTTTTTCCCGATTTTTTCCCGATTTTTTCCCGATTTTTTCCCGATTTTTTCCCGATTTTTTCCCGATTTTTTCCCGATTTTTTCCCGATTTTTTCCCGATTTTTTCCCGATTTTTTCCCGATTTTTTCCCGATTTTTTCCCGATTTTTTCCCGATTTTTTCCCGATTTTTTCCCGATTTTTTCCCGATTTTTTCCCGATTTTTTCCGATTTTTTATTTTTTCCGATTTTTTCCCCGATTTTTTCCCCGATTTTTTCCGATTTTTTCCCGATTTTTTCCCGATTTTTCCAGATTTTTTCCCGATTTTTTCCCGATTTTTTCCCGATTTTTTCCCCGATTTTTTCCCGATTTTTTCCCGATTTTTCCCGATTTTTCCCGATTTTTCCCGATTTTTTCCCCGATTATTTCCCGATTTTTTCCGATTTTTTCCGATTTTTTCCCGATTTTTTCCGATTTTTTCCCGATTTTTCCCGATTTTTTCCCGATTTTTTCCCCGATTTTTTCCCGATTTTTTCCCGATTTTTCCCGATTTTCCCCGATTTTTTCCCGATTTTTTCCCCGATTTTTTCCCGATTTTTTCCCGATTTTTCCCGATTTTCCCCGATTTTTTCCCGATTTTTTCCCCGATTTTTTCCCGATTTTTTCCCGATTTTCCCCGATTTTTTCCGATTTTTTCCCCGATTATTTCCCGATTTTTTCCGATTTTTTCCCGATTTTTTCCCCGATTTTTCCCGATTTTTCCCGATTTTTTCCCCGATTTTTTCCCGATTTTTTCCGATTTTTCCCCGATTTTTTCCCGATTTTTTCCCCGATTTTTTCCGATTTTTTTCCCCGATTTTTTCCCGATTTTTCCCGATTTTTTCCCGATTTTTCCCCGATTTATTTCCCGATTTTTTCCGATTTTTTCCCCGATTTTTCCCGATTTTTTCCCGATTTTTCCCCGATTATTTCCCGATTTTTTCCGATTTTTCCGATTTTTCCCTCGATTTTTTCCCGATTTTTCCCGATTTTTTCCGATTTTTTCCGATTTTTTCCGATTTTTTCCCGATTTTTTCCCGATTTTTCCCGATTTTTTCCCGATTTTTTCCCGATTTTTTCCCGATTTTTTCCCGATTTTTTCCCGATTTTTTCCCCGATTTTTTCTCCGATTTTTTCCGATTTTTTCTCCGATTTTTTCCCGATTTTTTCCCCGATTTTTTCCGATTTTTCCCCGATTTTTTCCGATTTTTTCTCCGATTATTTCCCCGATTATTTCCCGATTTTTTCCCCGATTTTTTCCCGATTTTTTCCGATTTTTCCCGATTTTTTCCCGATTTTTCCCCGATTATTTCCCGATTTTTTCCGATTTTTCCCTCGATTTTTTCCCGATTTTTCCCGATTTTTTCCGATTTTTTCCGATTTTTTCCGATTTTTTCCCCGATTTTTTCCCGATTTTTCCCGATTTTTTCCCGATTTTTTCCCGATTTTTTCCCGATTTTTTTCCCGATTTTTTCCCGATTTTTTCCCGATTTTTTCCCGATTTTTTCCCGATTTTTTCCCGATTTTTTCCCGATTTTTTCCCGATTTTTTCCCGATTTTTTCCCGATTTTTTCCCGATTTTTTTCCCGATTTTTTCCCGATTTTTCCCGATTTTTTCCCGATTTTTTTCCCGATTTTTTCCCGATTTTTTCCGATTTTTTCCCGATTTTTTCCCGATTTTTTCCCGATTTTTTCCCGATTTTTTCCCCGATTTTTTTTTTTCCCGATTTTTTCCGATTTTTTCCCGATTTTTTCCCGATTTTTTCCCGATTTTTTCCCCCGATTTTTTCCCGATTTTTTCCCGATTTTTTCCGATTTTTTCCGATTTTTTTCCGATTTTTTCCCGATTTTTTCCCGATTTTTTCCGATTTTTTCCCGATTTTTTCCCCCGATTTTTTCCCGATTTTTTCCCGATTTTTTCCCCGATTTTTTCCCGATTTTTTCCCGATTTTTTCCCGATTTTTTCCGATTTTTTTTTTCCCCGATTTTTTTTCCGATTTTTTCCGATTTTTTCCCGATTTTTTCCCGATTTTTCCCGATTTTTTCCCCGATTTTTTCCGATTTTTTCCCGATTTTTTCCCGATTTTTTCCCGATTTTTTCCCGATTTTTTCCCGATTTTTTTTTCCCGATTTTTTCCCGATTTTTTCCCGATTTTTTCCCGATTTTTTCGCGATTTTTCCCGATTTTCCCCGATTTTTCCCGATTTTTTCCCCGATTTTTTCCCGATTTTTCCCGATTTTTCCCGATTTTTTCCCCGATTATTTCCCGTTTTTTTCCGATTTTTTCCCGATTTTTCCCGATTTTTTCCCGATTTTTTCCCCGATTTTTTCCCGATTTTTTCCCGATTTTTCCCGATTTTCCCCGATTTTTTCCCGATTTTCCCCGATTTTTTCCCGATTTTTTCCCCGATTTTTTCCCGATTTTTTCCCGATTTTCCCCGATTATTTCCCGATTTTTTCCGATTTTTTCCCGATTTTTTCCCCGATTTTTCCCGATTTTTCCCGATTTTTTCCCCGATTTTTTCCCGATTTTTTCCGATTTTTCCCCGATTTTTTCCCGATTTTTTCCCCGATTTTTTCCGATTTTTTTCCCCGATTTTTTCCCGATTTTTCCCGATTTTTTCCCGATTTTTCCCGATTTTTTCCCCGATTTTTTCCCGATTTTTCCCGATTTTTTCCGATTTTTTCCGATTTTTTCCCCGATTTTTTCCCGATTTTTTCCCCGATTTTTTCCCCGATTTTTTCCCGATTTTTTTTTTCCCGATTTTTTCCCGATTTTTTCCCCGATTTTTTCCCGATTTTTTCCCCGATTTTTTCTCCGATTTTTTCCGATTTTTTCTCCGATTTTTTCCCGATTTTTTCCCGATTTTTTCCGATTTTTCCCGATTTTTTCCGATTTTTTCTCCGATTATTTCCCCGATTATTTCCCGATTTTTTCCCGATTTTTTCCCGATTTTTTCCCGATTTTTTCCGATTTTTTCCCGATTTTTTCCCGATTTTTTCCCGATTTTTTCCCGATTTTTTCCCATTTTTTTCCGATTTTTTCCGATTTTTTCCTCGATTATTTCCCGATTTTTTCCGATTTTTTCCCGATTTTTTCCCGATTTTTTCCCGATTTTTTCCCGATTTTTCCCGATTTTTTCCCCGATTTTTTCCGATTTTTTCCCCGATTTTTTCCCGATTTTTTCCCGATTTTTTCCCGATTTTTTCCCGATTTTTTCCCGATTTTTCCCGATTTTTTCCCGATTTTTTCCCGATTTTTTCCCGATTTTTTCCCGATTTTTCCCGATTTTTTCCCGATTTTTCCCGATTTTTCCCGATTTTTTCCCCGATTATTTCCCGATTTTTCCCGATTTTTTCCCGATTTTTTCCCGATTTTTTCCCGATTTTTTCCCGATTTTTTCCCGATTTTTCCCGATTTTTCCCGATTATTTCCCGATTTTTCCCGATTTTTCCCGATTTTTCCCGATTTTTTCCCGATTTTTTCCCGATTTTTCCCGATTTTTTCCCGATTTTTTCCCGATTTTTTCCCGATTTTTTCCCGATTTTTTCCCGATTTTTTCCCGATTTTTTCCCGATTTTTCCCGATTTTTTCCGATTTTTTCTCCGATTTTTTCCCCGATTATTTCCCGATTTTTTCCCCGATTTTTTCCCGATTTTTTCCCAATTTTTTCCGATTTTTTCCGATTTTTTCCCCGATTTTTTCCCCGATTTTTTCCCGATTTTTTCCCGATTTTTTCCCAATTTTTTCCGATTTTTTCCGATTTTTTCCCCGATTTTTTCCCCGATTTTTTCCCGATTTTTTCCCGATTTTTCCCGATTTTTTCCCCGATTATTTCCCGATTGTTTCCCGATTTTTTCCCGATTTTTTCCCGATTTTTTCCCGATTTTTTCCCCGATTTTTTCCCGATTTTTCCCGATTTTTCCCGATTATTTCCCGATTTTTCCCGATTTTTCCCGATTTTTCCCGATTTTTTCCCGATTTTTTCCCGATTTTTCCCGATTTTTTTCCCGATTTTTTCCCGATTTTTTCCCGATTTTTTCCCGATTTTTTCCCCGATTTTTTCCCGATTTTTTCCCGATTTTTCCCGATTTTTTCCCGATTTTTTCCGATTTTTTCCCCGATTTTTTCCCGATTTTTCCCGATTTTTTCCCGATTTTTTCCCGATTTTTTCCCGATTTTTTCCGATTTTTTCCGATTTTTTCCCGATTTTTTCCCCGATTTTTTCCCGATTTTTTCCCGATTTTTTCCCGATTTTTTCCCGATTTTTTCCCGATTTTTTCCCGATTTTTTCCCGATTTTTTCCGATTTTTTCCGATTTTTTCCCCGATTTTTTCCCCGATTTTTCCAGATTTTTTCCCCGATTTTTTCCCGATTTTTTCCCGATTTTTTCCCGATTTTTTCCCGATTTTTTCCCGATTTTTCCCGATTTTTCCCGATTTTTCCCGATTTTTTCCCCGATTTTTCCCGATTTTTTCCGATTTTTTCCGATTTTTTCCCGATTTTTTCCCGATTTTTTCCCGATTTTTTCCCGATTTTTTCCCGATTTTTTCCCGATTTTTTCCCGATTTTTTCCCGATTTTTTCCCGATTTTTTCCCGATTTTTTTTTTTCCCGATTTTTTCCCCGATTTTTTCCCCGATTTTTTCCCGATTTTTTCCCGATTTTTTCCCGATTTTTTCCCGATTTTTTTTTCCCGATTTTTTCCGATTTTTTCCCGATTTTTTCCCGATTTTTTTTTTTCCCGATTTTTTCCGATTTTTTCCCGATTTTTTCCCGATTTTTTCCCGATTTTTTCCCGATTTTTTCCCGATTTTTTCCCGATTTTTTCCGATTTTTTCCGATTTTTTCCCGATTTTTTCCCCGATTTTTTCCGATTTTTTTTTTTCCCGATTTTTTCCCGATTTTTCCAGATTTTTTCCCGATTTTTCCCGATTTTTTCCCGATTTTTTCCGATTTTTTCCCGATTTTTCCCGATTTTTTCCCGATTTTTCCCCGATTATTTCCCGATTTTTTCCGATTTTTTCGATTTTTTCCCGATTTTTCCCGATTTTTTCCGATTTTTTCCGATTTTTTCCGATTTTTTTCCCGATTTTTTCCCGATTTTTCCCGATTTTTTCCCGATTTTTTCCCGATTTTTTCCCGATTTTTTCCCGATTTTTTCCCCGATTTTTTCCCGATTTTTTCCCCGATTTTTTCTCCGATTTTTTCCGATTTTTTCTCCGATTTTTTCCCGATTTTTTCCCGATTTTTTCCGATTTTTCCCGATTTTTTCCGATTTTTTCTCCGATTTTTCCCCGATTATTTCCCGATTTTTTCCCGATTTTTTCCCGATTTTTTCCGATTTTTCCCGATTTTTTCCCGATTTTTCCCCGATTATTTCCCGATTTTTTCCGATTTTTCCCTCGATTTTTTCCCGATTTTTCCCGATTTTTTCCGATTTTTTCCGATTTTTTCCGATTTTTTCCCCGATTTTTTCCCCGATTTTTCCCGATTTTTTCCCCGATATTTTCCCGATTTTTTCCCGATTTTTTCCCGATTTTTTCCCCGATTTTTTCCCGATTTTTTCCCGATTTTTCCCGATTTTTTCCCGATTTTTTCCCGATTTTTTCCCGATTTTTTCCCGATTTTTCCCGATTTTTTCCCGATTTTTTCCCGATTTTTTCCCGATTTTTTCCCGATTTTTTCCCGATTTTTTCCCGATTTTTCCCGATTTTTTCCCGATTTTTTCCCGATTTTTTCCCGATTTTTTCCCGATTATTTCCCGATTTTTTCCCGATTTTTTCCCGATTTTTTCCCGATTTTTTCCGATTTTTTCCGATTTTTTCCCCGATTTTTTCCCCGATTTTTTCCGATTTTTTCCCGATTTTTTCCCGATTTTTCCGATTTTTTCCCGATTTTTTCCCGATTTTTTCCCGATTTTTTCCCCGATTTTTTCCCGATTTTTTCCCGATTTTTCCCGATTTTTCCCGATTTTTCCCGATTTTTTCCCCGATTTTTTCCCGATTTTTTCCGATTTTTTCCGATTTTTTCCCGATTTTTTCCGATTTTTTCCCGATTTTTCCCGATTTTTTCCCGATTTTTTCCCGATTTTTTCCCCGATTTTTTCCCGATTTTTTCCCGATTTTTCCCGATTTTTTCCCGATTTTTTCCCGATTTTTTCCCGATTTTTTCCCGATTTTTTCCCGATTTTTCCCGATTTTTCCCGATTTTTTCCCGATTTTTTCCCGATTTTTTCCCGATTTTTTCCCGATTTTCCCCGATTTTTTCCGATTTTTTCCCCGATTATTTCCCGATTTTTTCCGATTTTTTCCCGATTTTTTCCCCGATTTTTTCCGATTTTTCCCCGATTTTTTCCGATTTTTTCTCCGATTATTTCCCGATTTTTTTCCCGATTTTTTCCCGATTTTTTCCCGATTTTTTCCGATTTTTCCCGATTTTTTCCCGATTTTTCCCCGATTATTTCCCGATTTTTTCCGATTTTTCCCTCGATTTTTTCCCGATTTTTCCCGATTTTTTCCGATTTTTTCCGATTTTTTCCGATTTTTTCCCCGATTTTTTCCCGATTTTTCCCGATTTTTTCCCGATATTTTCCCGATTTTTTCCCGATTTTTTCCCGATTTTTTCCCCGATTTTTTCCCGATTTTTTCCCGATTTTTCCCGATTTTTTCCCGATTTTTTCCCGATTTTTTCCCGATTTTTTCCCGATTTTTCCCGATTTTTTCCCGATTTTTTCCCGATTTTTTCCCGATTTTTTCCCGATTTTTTCCCGATTTTTTCCCGATTTTTTCCGATTTTTTCCCGATTTTTTCCGATTTTTTCCCGATTTTTTCCCGATTTTTTCCCGATTTTTTCCCGATTTTTTCCCGATTTTTTCCCGATTTTTCCCGATTTTCCCCGATTTTTTCCCGATTTTTTCCCCGATTTTTTCCCGATTTTTTCCCGATTTTTCCCGATTTTCCCCGATTTTTTCCCGATTTTTTCCCCGATTTTTTCCCGATTTTTTCCCGATTTTCCCGATTTTTTCCGATTTTTTCCCCGATTATTTCCCGATTTTTTCCGATTATTTCCCGATTTTTTCCCGATTTTTCCCGATTTTTCCCGATTTTTTCCCGATTTTTTCCCGATTTTTTCCGATTTTTCCCGATTTTTTCCCCGATTTTTTCCCGATTTTTTCCGATTTTTTCCCCGATTTTTTCCCGATTTTTCCCGATTTTTTCCCGATTTTTCCCGATTTATTTCCCGATTTTTTCCGATTTTTTCCCGATTTTTCCCGATTTTTTCCCGATTTTTCCCCGATTATTTCCCGATTTTTTCCGATTTTTCCCCGATTTTTTCCCGATTTTTCCCGATTTTTTCCGATTTTTTCCGATTTTTTCCGATTTTTTCCCCGATTTTTTCCCCGATTTTTCCCGATTTTTTCCCGATTTTTTCCCGATTTTTTCCCGATTTTTTCCCGATTTTTTCCCGATTTTTTCCCGATTTTTTCCCGATTTTTTCTCCGATTTTTTCCGATTTTTTCTCCGATTTTTTCCCGATTTTTTCCCGATTTTTTCCGATTTTTCCCGATTTTTTCCGATTTTTTCTCCGATTTTTCCCGATTATTTCCCCGATTATTTCCCGATTTTTTCCCCGATTTTTTCCCGATTTTTTCCGATTTTTCCCGATTTTTTCCCGATTTTTCCCCGATTATTTCCCGATTTTTTCCGATTTTTCCCCGATTTTTTCCCGATTTTTCCCGATTTTTTCCGATTTTTTCCGATTTTTTCCGATTTTTTCCCGATTTTTTCCCCCGATTTTTCCCGATTTTTTCCCGATTTTTTCCCGATTTTTTCCCGATTTTTTCCCGATTTTTTCCCGATTTTTTCCCGATTTTTCCCGATTTTTTCCCGATTTTTTCCCGATTTTTTCCCGATTTTTTCCCGATTTTTTCCCGATTTTTTCCCGATTTTTTCCCGATTTTTTCCCCGATTTTTTCCCGATTTTTTCCCGATTTTTCCCGATTTTTTCCCGATTTTTTCCCGATTTTTTCCCCGATTTTTTCCCGATTTTTTCCCGATTTTTTCCCGATTTTTTCCGATTTTTTCCCGATTTTTTTCCCGATTTTTTCCCCCGATTTTTTCCCGATTTTTTCCCGATTTTTTCCCGATTTTTTCCCGATTTTTTCCCGATTTTTTCCCGATTTTTTCCCGATTTTTTCCCGATTTTTTCCGATTTTTTCCCGATTTTTTCCCGATTTTTTCCCAATTTTTTCCCGATTTTTTCCGATTTTTTCGATTTTTTCCCGATTTTTTCCCCGATTTTTTCCCGATTTTTTCCCGATTTTTTCCGATTTTTTCCCCGATTTTTTCCCGATTTTTTCCGATTTTTTCCCGATTTTTTCCCGATTTTTTCCGATTTTTTCCCGATTTTTTCCCGATTTTTTCCCGATTTTTCCCGATTTTTTCCCGATTTTTCCCGATTTTTTTTCCCCGATTTTTTCCCGATTTTTCCCGATTTTTTCCCGATTTTTTCCCGATTTTTTTCCCGATTTTTTCCGATTTTTTCCCCGATTTTTTCCCGATTTTTCCCGATTTTTTCCGATTTTTTCCGATTTTTTCCGATTTTTTCCCGATTTTTTCCCGATTTTTTCCGATTTTTTCCCGATTTTTTCCCGATTTTTTCCCGATTTTTTCCCGATTTTTTCCCGATTTTTTCCCGATTTTTTCCCGATTTTTTCTCCGATTTTTTCCGATTTTTTCTCCGATTTTTTCCCGATTTTTTCCCGATTTTTTCCGATTTTTCCCGATTTTTTCCGATTTTTTCTCCGATTATTTCCCCGATTTTTCCCGATTTTTTTTTTTCCCGATTTTTTCCCGATTTTTTCCGATTTTTCCCGATTTTTTCCCGATTTTTCCCGATTATTTCCCGATTTTTTCCGATTTTTCCCCGATTTTTTCCCGATTTTTCCCGATTTTTTCCGATTTTTTCCGATTTTTTCCGATTTTTTCCCGATTTTTTCCCGATTTTTCCCGATTTTTTCCCGATTTTTTCCCGATTTTTTCCCGATTTTTTCCCGATTTTTTCCCGATTTTTTCCCGATTTTTTCCCGATTTTTCCCGATTTTTTCCCGATTTTTTCCCGATTTTTTCCCGATTTTTTCCCGATTTTTCCCGATTTTTTCCCGATTTTTTCCCGATTTTTTCCCGATTTTTTCCCGATTTTTTCCCGATTTTTTCCCGATTTTTCCCGATTTTTTCCCGATTTTTTCCCGATTTTTTCCCGATTTTTTCCCGATTATTTCCCGATTTTTTCCCGATTTTTTCCCGATTTTTTCCCGATTTTTTCCGATTTTTTTCGATTTTTTCCCCGATTTTTTCCCGATTTTTTCCGATTTTTTCCCGATTTTTTCCCGATTTTTTCCCGATTTTTTCCCGATTTTTCCCGATTTTTTCCCGATTTTTCCCGATTTTTCCCGATTTTTCCCGATTTTTTCCCCGATTATTTCCCGATTTTTTCCGATTTTTTCCGATTTTTTCCCGATTTTTTCCCCGATTTTTTCCCGATTTTTTCCGATTTTCTCCGATTTTTTCCCCGATTTTTTCCCGATTTTTTCCGATTTTTTCCCGATTTTTTCCCGATTTTTCCAGATTTTTTCCCCGATTTTTTCCCGATTTTTTCCCGATTTTTTCCCCGATTTTTTCCCGATTTTTTCCCGATTTTTCCCGATTTTTCCCGATTTTTCCCGATTTTTTCCCCGATTATTTCCCGATTTTTTCCGATTTTTTCCGATTTTTTCCCGATTTTTTCCCGATTTTTCCCGATTTTTTCCCGATTTTTTCCCGATTTTTTCCCGATTTTTTCCCGATTTTTTCCCGATTTTTTCCCGATTTTTTCCCGATTTTTCCCGATTTTCCCCGATTTTTTCCCGATTTTTTCCCCGATTTTTTCCCGATTTTTTCGCGATTTTTCCCGATTTTCCCCGATTTTTTCCGATTTTTTCCCCGATTTTTTCCCGATTTTTCCCGATTTTTCCCGATTTTTTCCCCGATTATTTCCCGATTTTTTCCGATTTTTTCCCGATTTTTCCCGATTTTTTCCCGATTTTTTCCCCGATTTTTTCCCGATTTTTTCCCGATTTTTCCCGATTTTCCCCGATTTTTTCCCGATTTTTTCCCCGATTTTTTCCCGATTTTTTCCCGATTTTTTCCCGATTTTTTCCCGATTTTTTCCCCGATTTTTCCCGATTTTTTCCGATTTTTTCCCGATTTTTTCCCGATTTTTTCCCGATTTTTCCCGATTTTTTCCGATTTTTTTTTTTCCCGATTTTTTCCCGATTTTTTCCGATTTTTCCCCGATTTTTTCCCGATTTTTTCCCCGATTTTTTCCGATTTTTTTCCCCGATTTTTTCCCGATTTTTCCCGATTTTTTCCCGATTTTTCCCCGATTTATTTCCCGATTTTTTCCGATTTTTTCCCGATTTTTTCCCGATTTTTTCCGATTTTTTCCCGATTATTTCCCGATTTTTTCCGATTTTTCCCCGATTTTTTCCCGATTTTTCCCGATTTTTTCCGATTTTTTCCGATTTTTTCCGATTTTTTCCCGATTTTTTCCCGATTTTTTCTCCGATTTTTTCCGATTTTTTCGATTTTTTCCGATTTTTTCTCCGATTTTTTCCCGATTTTTTCCCGATTTTTTCCGATTTTTCCCGATTTTTTCCGATTTTTTCTCCGATTTTTCCCGATTTTTCCCGATTTTTTCCCGATTTTTTCCCGATTTTTTCCCGATTTTTTCCGATTTTTTCCCCGATTTTTTCCCGATTTTTTCCCGATTTTTTCCCGATTTTTTCCCGATTTTTTTTTTCCGATTTTTTCCGATTTTTTCCCGATTTTTTCCCGATTTTTTCCCGATTTTTTCCCGATTTTTTCCCGATTTTTTCCCGATTTTTTCCCGATTTTTCCCGATTTTTTCCCGATTTTTTCCGATTTTTTCCCGATTTTTTCCCGATTTTTTCCCGATTTTTTCCCGATTTTTTCCCGATTTTTTCCCGATTTTTCCCGATTTTTTCCCGATTTTTTCCCGATTTTTTCCCGATTTTTTCCCGATTTTTCCCGATTTTTTCCCGATTTTTCCCGATTTTTCCCGATTTTTTCCCCGATTATTTCCCGATTTTTTCCCGATTTTTTCCCGATTTTTTCCCGATTTTTTCCCGATTTTTTCCCGATTTTTCCCGATTTTTCCCGATTTTTTCCCGATTTTTCCCGATTTTTCCCGATTTTTTCCCGATTTTTTCCCCGATTTTTTCCCGATTTTTTCCCGATTTTTTCCCGATTTTTTCCCGATTTTTTCCCGATTTTTTCCCGATTTTTTCCCCGATTTTTTCCCGATTTTTTCCCGATTTTTTCCCGATTTTTTCCGATTTTTTCTCCGATTTTTTCCCGATTTTTTCCCGATTTTTTCCCGATTTTTTCCCGATTTTTTCCCGATTTTTTCCGATTTTTTCCGATTTTTTCCCGATTTTTTCCCCGATTTTTTCCCGATTTTTTCCCGATTTTTTCCGATTTTTTCCCGATTTTTTCCCGATTTTTTCCCGATTTTTTCCCCGATTTTTTCCGATTTTTTCCCCGATTTTTTCCCGATTTTTTCCCGATTTTTCCAGATTTTTTCCCGATTTTTCCCCGATTATTTCCCGATTTTTTCCCGATTTTTTCCCGATTTTTTCCCGATTTTTCCCGATTTTTCCCGATTTTTCCCGATTTTTTCCCGATTTTTTCCCGATTTTTTCCGATTTTTTCCGATTTTTTCCCCGATTTTTTCCCGATTTTTCCCGATTTTTTCCCGATTTTTTCCCGATTTTTTCCCGATTTTTTCCCGATTTTTTCCCGATTTTTTCCCGATTTTTTCCCGATTTTTCCCGATTTTCCCCGATTTTTTCCCGATTTTTTCCCGATTTTTTCCCGATTTTTTCCCGATTTTTCCCGATTTTTTCCCCGATTTTTTCCGATTTTTTCCCGATTTTTTCCCGATTTTTTCCCGATTTTTTCCGATTTTTTACCCGATTTTTTCCCGATTTTTCCCGATTTTTTCCCGATTTTTTCCCGATTTTTTCCCGATTTTTTCCGATTTTTCCCCGATTTTTTCCCGATTTTTTCCCGATTTTTTCCGATTTTTTTCCCCGATTTTTTCCCGATTTTTCCCGATTTTTTCCCGATTTTTCCCCGATTTATTTCCCGATTTTTTCCGATTTTTTCCCGATTTTTCCCGATTTTTTCCCGATTTTTCCCGATTATTTCCCGATTTTTTCCGATTTTTTCCCGATTTTTTCCCGATTTTTCCCGATTTTTTCCGATTTTTTCCGATTTTTTCCGATTTTTTCCCGATTTTTTCCCCGATTTTTTCCGATTTTTTCCCCGATTTTTTCCCGATTTTTTCCCGATTTTTTCCCCGATTTTTTCTCCGATTTTTTCCGATTTTTTCTCCGATTTTTTCCCGATTTTTTCCCGATTTTTTCCGATTTTTCCGATTTTTTCTCCGATTATTTCCCCGATTATTTCCCGATTTTTTCCCCGATTATTTCCCGATTTTTTCCCGATTTTATCCCGATTTTTTCCCGATTTTTTCCCGATTTTTTCCCGATTTTTTCCCGATTTTTTCCGATTTTTTCCGATTTTTTCCTCCCGATTTTTCCCCCATTTTTTCCCGATTTTTTCCCGATTTTTTCCCGATTTTTTCCCGATTTTTTCCCGATTTTTCCCGATTTTTTCCCGATTTTTTCCGATTTTTTCCCGATTTTTTCCCGATTTTTTCCCGATTTTTTCCCGATTTTTTCCCGATTTTTTCCCGATTTTTTCCGATTTTTTCCCGATTTTTTCCCGATTTTTTCCCGATTTTTTCCCGATTTTTTCCCGATTTTTTCCCGATTTTTTCCGATTTTTTCCCGATTTTTTCCCGATTTTTTCCGATTTTTTCCCGATTTTTCCCGATTTTTTCCCGATTTTTCCCCGATTTTTTCCCGATTTTTTCCGATTTTTTCCCGATTTTTTCCCCATTTTTTCCCGATTTTTTCCCCGATTTTTTCCGATTTTTTCCCCGATTTTTTCCCGATTTTTTCCCGATTTTTCCCGATTTTTTCCCGATTTTTTCCCGATTTTTTCCGATTTTTTCCCGATTTTTTCCCGATTTTTTCCCGATTTTTTCCCCGATTTTTTCCGATTTTTCCCCGATTTTTTCCCGATTTTTTCCCGATTTTTTCCCGATTTTTTCCGATTTTTTCCGATTTTTTCCCCGATTTTTTCCCCGATTATTTCCCGATTTTTTCCCGATTTTTTCCCAATTTTTTCCGATTTTTTCCGATTTTTTCCCGATTTTTCCCCGATTATTTCCCGATTTTTTCCCGATTTTTTCCCGATTTTTTCCCGATTTTTTCCCGATTTTTTCCCGATTTTTTCCCGATTTTTTCCCGATTTTTCCCGATTTTTTCCCCGATTTTTTCCGATTTTTTCCCGATTTTTTCCCGATTTTTTCCCGATTTTTTCCCGATTTTTTCCGATTTTTTCCCCGATTTTTTCCCGATTTTTTCCCGATTTTTTCCCGATTTTTCCACGATTTTTTCCCGATTTTTCCCGATTTTTCCCGATTTTTTCCCCGATTATTTCCCGATTTTTTCCCGATTATTTCCCGATTTTTCCCGATTTTTCCCGATTTTTCCCGATTTTTTCCCGATTTTTTTCCGATTTTTTCCCGATTTTTTCCCGATTTTTTCCGATTTTTCCCGATTTTTTCCCGATTTTTTCCCGATTTTTTCCCGATTTTTTCCCGATTTTTTTCCCGATTTTTCCCGATTTTCCCGATTTTTTCCGATTTTTTCCCGATTTTTTCCCGATTTTTTCCCGATTTTTTCCCGATTTTTTCCCGATTTTTCCCCGATTTTTTCCCGATTTTTCCCGATTTTTCCCGATTTTTTCCCCGATTATTTCCCGATTTTTTCCGATTATTTCCCGATTTTTTCCCGATTTTTCCCGATTTTTTCCCGATTTTTTCCCGATTTTTCCCGATTTTTCCCGATTATTTCCCAATTTTTCCCGATTTTTCCCGATTTTTCCCGATTTTTTCCCCGATTTTTTCCCGATTTTTTCCCCGATTTTTTCCCGATTTTTTCCGATTTTTCCCGATTTTTCCCGATTTTTTCCCGATTTTTTCCCCGATTTTTTCCCGATTTTTTCCCGATTTTTTCCCGATTTTTTCCCGATTTTTTCCCGATTTTTTCCCGATTTTTTCCGATTTTTTCCCGATTTTTTCCCGATTTTTTCCCGATTTTTTCCCGATTTTTTCCCGATTTTTTCCCGATTTTTTCCCGATTTTTTCCGATTTTTTCCGATTTTTTCCCGATTTTTTCCCGATTTTTTCCCGATTTTTTCCCGATTTTTTCCCGATTTTTTCCCGATTTTTTTTTTCCCGATTTTTTCCCGATTTTTTCCGATTTTTTCCGATTTTTTCCCGATTTTTTCCCGATTTTTCCCGATTTTTTCCCGATTTTTTCCCGATTTTTTCCCGATTTTTTCCCGATTTTTTTTTTCCCGATTTTTTCCGATTTTTTCCCGATTTTTTCCCGATTTTTTCCCGATTTTTTCCGATTTTTTCCCGATTTTTTCCCGATTTTTCCCGATTTTTCCCGATTTTTTCCCGATTTTTTCCCGATTTTTTCCGATTTTTCCCGATTTTTTCCCGATTTTTTCCCGATTTTTTCCGATTTTTTTCCCCGATTTTTTCCCGATTTTTCCAGATTTTTTCCCGATTTTTCCCGATTTTTTCCCGATTTTTTCCGATTTTTTCCCGATTTTTCCCGATTTTTTCCCGATTATTTCCCGATTTTTTCCGATTTTTTCCGATTTTTTCCCGATTTTTTCCCGATTTTTCCCGATTTTTTCCCGATTTTTTCCCGATTTTTTCCCGATTTTTTCCCGATTTTTTCCCGATTTTTCCCGATTTTTTCCCGATTTTTTCCCGATTTTTTCCCGATTTTTTCCCGATTTTTCCCGATTTTTTCCCGATTTTTTCCGATTTTTTCCCGATTTTTTCCCGATTTTTTCCCGATTTTTTCCGATTTTTTCCCGATTTTTTCCCGATTTTTCCCGATTTTTCCCGATTTTTTCCCGATTTTTTCCCGATTTTTTCCGATTTTTTCCGATTTTTTCCCGATTTTTTCCAGATTTTTTCCCGATTTTTTCCGATTTTTTTCCCGATTTTTTCCCGATTTTTTCCCGATTTTTCCCGATTTTTTCCCGATTTTTTCCGATTTTTTCCCGATTTTTCCCGATTTTTTCCCGATTATTTCCCGATTTTTTCCGATTTTTTCCTCGATTTTTTCCCGATTTTTCCCGATTTTTTCCGATTTTTTCCGATTTTTTCCGATTTTTTCCCCGATTTTTTCCCGATTTTTTCCCGATTTTTTCCCGATTTTTTCCCGATTTTTTCCGATTTTTTCCCGATTTTTTCCCGATTTTTTCCCGATTTTTTCCCCGATTTTTTCTCCGATTTTTTCCGATTTTTTCTCCGATTTTTTCCCGATTTTTTCCCGATTTTTTCCGATTTTTCCGATTTTTTCTCCGATTATTTCCCCGATTTTTCCCGATTTTTTCCCGATTTTTTCCCAATTTTTTCCGATTTTTTCCCGATTTTTCCCCGATTTTTTCCCCGATTATTTCCCGATTTTTTCCCGATTTTTTCCGATTTTTTCCGATTTTTTCCCGATTTTTTCCCGATTTTTCCCGATTTTTTCCCGATTTTTTCCCGATTTTTTCCCGATTTTTTCCCGATTTTTCCCGATTTTTTCCCCGATTTTTTCCGATTTTTTCCCGATTTTTTCCCGATTTTTTCCCGATTTTTTCCCGATTTTTTCCCGATTTTTTCCCGATTTTTTCCCGATTTTTTCCCGATTTTTTCCCGATTTTTTCCCGATTTTTTCCCGATTTTTTCCCGATTTTTCCCGATTTTTTCCGATTTTTTCCCGATTTTTTCCCGATTTTTTCCCGATTTTTTCCCGATTTTTTCCCGATTTTTCCCGATTTTTTCCCGATTTTTCCCGATTTTTTCCGATTTTTTCCCGATTTTTTCCCGATTTTTTCCCGATTTTTTCCCGATTTTTTCCCGATTTTTTCCCGATTTTTCCCGATTTTTCCCGATTTTTCCCGATTTTTTCCCGATTATTTCCCGATTTTTTCCGATTTTTTCCGATTTTTTCCCGATTTTTTCCCGATTTTTCCCGATTTTTTCCCGATTTTTTCCCGATTTTTTCCCGATTTTTTCCCGATTTTTTCCCGATTTTTTCCCGATTTTTTCCGATTTTTTCCCCGATTTTTTCCCGATTTTTTCCCGATTTTTTCCCGATTTTTTCCCGATTTTTTCCCGATTTTTTCCCGATTTTTTCCCGATTTTTTCCCGATTTTTCCCGATTTTTCCCGATTTTTTCCGATTTTTTCCCCGATTTTTTCCCGATTTTTTCCCGATTTTTTCCGATTTTTTCCCGATTTTTTCCCGATTTTTCCCGATTTTTCCCGATTTTTTCCCGATTTTTTCCCGATTTTTTCCGATTTTTCCCGATTTTTTCCCGATTTTTTCCCGATTTTTTCCGATTTTTTTCCCGATTTTTTCCCGATTTTTCCAGATTTTTTCCCGATTTTTCCCGATTTATTTCCCGATTTTTTCCGATTTTTTCCGATTTTTTCCCGATTTTTTCCCGATTTTTCCCGATTTTTTCCCGATTTTTTCCCGATTTTTTCCCGATTTTTTCCCGATTTTTTCCCGATTTTTTCCCGATTTTTTCCCGATTTTTTCCCGATTTTTTCCCGATTTTTTCCCGATTTTTCCCGATTTTTTCCCGATTTTTTCCCGATTTTTTCCCGATTTTTTCCCGATTTTTTCCCGATTTTTTCCCGATTTTTTCCCGATTTTTTCCGATTTTTTCCCGATTTTTTCCCGATTTTTTCCCGATTTTTTCCGATTTTTTCCCGATTTTTTCCCGATTTTTTCCCGATTTTTCCCGATTTTTTCCCGATTTTTTCCCGATTTTTTCCGATTTTTCCCGATTTTTTCCCGATTTTTTCCCGATTTTTTCCGATTTTTTTCCCGATTTTTTCCCGATTTTTCCAGATTTTTTCCCGATTTTTCCCGATTTATTTCCCGATTTTTTCCGATTTTTTCCCGATTTTTCCGATTTTTTCCCGATTATTTCCCGATTTTTTCCGATTTTTTCCCGATTTTTTCCCGATTTTTTCCCGATTTTTTCCGATTTTTTCCGATTTTTTCCGATTTTTTCCCGATTTTTTCCGATTTTTTCCCGATTTTTCCCGATTTTTTCCCGATTTTTTCCCGATTTTTTCCCGATTTTTTCCCGATTTTTTCCCGATTTTTTCCCGATTTTTTCCCGATTTTTTCTCCGATTTTTTCCGATTTTTTCTCCGATTTTTTCCCGATTTTTTCCCGATTTTTTCCGATTTTTCCGATTTTTTCTCCGATTTTTCCCCGATTATTTCCCGATTTTTTCCCGATTTTTTCCCGATTTTTTCCGATTTTTTCCCGATTTTTTCCCGATTTTTTCCCCGATTTTTTCCCGATTTTTTCCCAATTTTTTCCGATTTTTTCCGATTTTTTCCTCGATTTTTTCCCCGATTTTTTCCCGATTTTTTCCCGATTTTTTCCCGATTTTTTCCCGATTTTTTCCCGATTTTTTCCCGATTTTTTCCCGATTTTTTCCGATTTTTTCCCGATTTTTTCCCGATTTTTTCCCGATTTTTTCCCGATTTTTTCCCGATTTTTTCCCGATTTTTCCCGATTTTTTCCGATTTTTTCACCGATTTTTTCCCGATTTTTTCCCGATTTTTCCCGATTTTTTCCCGATTTTTTCCGATTTTTTCCCGATTTTTTCCCGATTTTTTCCGATTTTTTCCCGATTTTTTCCCGATTTTTCCCGATTTTTTCCCGATTTTTTCCCCGATTTTTTCCCGATTTTTTCCCGATTTTTTCCCGATTTTTTCCCGATTTTTTCCCGATTTTTTCCCGATTTTTTCCCGATTTTTCCCGATTTTTCCCGATTTTTCCCGATTTTTTCCCCGATTATTTCCCGATTTTTTCCGATTTTTTCCGATTTTTTCCCGATTTTTTCCCGATTTTTCCCGATTTTTTCCCGATTTTTTCCCGATTTTTTCCCGATTTTTTCCCGATTTTTTCCCGATTTTTTCCCGATTTTTTCCCGATTTTTCCCGATTTTTTCCCGATTTTTTCCCGATTTTTTCCCGATTTTTTCCCGATTTTTTCCCGATTTTTTCCCGATTTTTTCCCGATTTTTTTTTTTCCGATTTTTTCCCGATTTTTTCCCGATTTTTTTTTTTCCCGATTTTTTCCGATTTTTTCCCGATTTTTTCCCGATTTTTCCCGATTTTTCCCGATTTTTTCCCGATTTTTTCCCGATTTTTTCCGATTTTTTCCCGATTTTTTCCCGATTTTTCCGATTTTTTCCCGATTTTTTCCCGATTTTTTCCCGATTTTTTCCGATTTTTTCCCGATTTTTTCCCGATTTTTTCCGATTTTTTCCGATTTTTTCCGATTTTTTCCCGATTTTTTCCCGATTTTTCCCGATTTTTTCCCGATTTTTTCCCGATTTTTTCCCGATTTTTTCCCGATTTTTTCCCGATTTTTTCCCGATTTTTTCTCCGATTTTTTCCGATTTTTTCTCCGATTTTTTCCCGATTTTTTCCCGATTTTTTCCGATTTTTCCGATTTTTTTCCGATTTTTTCCCCGATTTTTTCCCGATTTTTTCCCGATTTTTTCCCGATTTTTTCCCGATTTTTTCCCGATTTTTTCCGATTTTTTCCCGATTTTTTCCCGATTTTTTCCCGATTTTTTCCGATTTTTCCCGATTTTTTCCCCGATTTTTTCCGATTTTTTCCCGATTTTTTCCCGATTTTTTCCCGATTTTTTCCGATTTTTTCCCGATTTTTTCCCGATTTTTTCCGATTTTTTCCGATTTTTTCCGATTTTTTCCCGATTTTTTCCCGATTTTTTCCCGATTTTTTCCCGATTTTTTCCCGATTTTTTCCCGATTTTTTCCCGATTTTTTCTCCGATTTTTTCCGATTTTTTCTCCGATTTTTTCCCGATTTTTTCCCGATTTTTTTTCCGATTTTTCCGATTTTTTCTCCGATTATTTCCCCGATTTTTCCCGATTTTTTCCCGATTTTTTCCCGATTTTTTCCCGATTTTTTCCGATTTTTTCCCGATTTTTTCCCGATTTTTTTCCCGATTTTTTCCCGATTTTTTCCCGATTTTTTCCGATTTTTTCCGATTTTTTCCCGATTTTTTCCCCGATTTTTTCCCGATTTTTTCCCGATTTTTTCCCGATTTTTTCCCGATTTTTTCCCGATTTTTTCCCGATTTTTTCCCGATTTTTTCCCGATTTTTTCCGATTTTTTCCCGATTTTTTCCCGATTTTTTCCCGATTTTTTCCCGATTTTTTCCGATTTTTTCCCGATTTTTTCCCGATTTTTTCCCGATTTTTTCCCGATTTTTTCCATTTTTTCCCGATTTTTTCCCGATTTTTTCCCGATTTTTCCCGATTTTTTCCCCGATTATTTCCCGATTTTTTCCCGATTTTTTCCCAATTTTTCCCGATTTTTTTTTCCCGATTTTTTCCCGATTTTTTCCCGATTTTTTCCCGATTTTTTCCCGATTTTTTCCCGATTTTTTCCCGATTTTTTCCCCGATTTTTTCCCGATTTTTTCCCGATTTTTTCCCGATTTTTCCCGATTTTTTCCCGATTTTTTCCCGATTTTTCCCGATTTTCCCGATTTTTTCCGATTTTTTTTTCCCGATTTTTTTCCCGATTTTTTCCGATTTTTTCCCGATTTTTTCCCGATTTTTTCCCGATTTTTTCCGATTTTTTCCCGATTTTTTCCCGATTTTTCCCGATTTTTTCCCGATTTTTTCCCGATTTTTTCCCGATTTTTTCCGATTTTTTCCCGATTTTTTCCCGATTTTTTCCAGATTTTTTCCCGATTTTTTCCCGATTTTTTCCCGATTTTTTCCGATTTTTTCCCGATTTTTCCCGATTTTTTCCGATTTTTTCCGATTTTTTCCGATTTTTTCCCGATTTTTTCCCGATTTTTCCCGATTTTTTCCCGATTTTTTCCCGATTTTTTCCCGATTTTTTCCCGATTTTTTCCCGATTTTTTCCCGATTTTTTCTCCGATTTTTTCCGATTTTTTCTCCGATTTTTTCCCGATTTTTTCCCGATTTTTTCCGATTTTTCCGATTTTTTCTCCGATTTTTTCCCGATTTTTTCCCGATTTTTTCCCGATTTTTTCCCGATTTTTTCCCGATTTTTTCCGATTTTTTCCCGATTTTTTCCCGATTTTTTCCCGATTTTTTCCCGATTTTTTCCCGATTTTTTCCGATTTTTTCCGATTTTTTCCCGATTTTTTCCCCGATTTTTTCCCGATTTTTTCCCGATTTTTTCCCGATTTTTTCCCGATTTTTTCCCGATTTTTTCCCGATTTTTTCCCGATTTTTTCCCGATTTTTTCCGATTTTTTCCCGATTTTTTCCCGATTTTTTTTTTTCCCGATTTTTTCCCGATTTTTTCCGATTTTTTCCCCGATTTTTTCCCGATTTTTTCCCGATTTTTTCCCGATTTTTCCCGATTTTTTCCCGATTTTTCCCGATTTTTCCCGATTTTTTCCCCGATTATTTCCCGATTTTTTCCCGATTTTTTCCCGATTTTTTCCCGATTTTTTTTTTTCCCGATTTTTTCCCGATTTTTTTCCGATTTTTTCCCGATTTTTTCCCGATTTTTTCCGATTTTTCCCGATTTTTTCCCGATTTTTCCCGATTTTTTCCCGATTTTTTCCCGATTTTTTCCCGATTTTTTCCCGATTTTTTCCCGATTTTTTCCCGATTTTTTCCGATTTTTTCCCGATTTTTTCCCGATTTTTTCCCGATTTTTTCCCGATTTTTTCCCGATTTTTTCCGATTTTTTCCGATTTTTTCCCGATTTTTTCCCGATTTTTCCCGATTTTTTCCCGATTTTTTCCCGATTTTTTCCCGATTTTTTCCCGATTTTTTCCCGATTTTTTCCCGATTTTTTCCCGATTTTTTCCCGATTTTTTCCGATTTTTTCCCGATTTTTTCCCGATTTTTTCCCGATTTTTTCCCGATTTTTTCCGATTTTTTCCCGATTTTTTCCCGATTTTTTCCCGATTTTTTCCCGATTTTTTCCCGATTTTTTCCCGATTTTTCCCGATTTTTCCCGATTTTTTCCCGATTATTTCCCGATTTTTTCCCCGATTTTTCCCAATTTTTCCCGATTTTTTTTTTCCCGATTTTTTCCCGATTTTTTTCCGATTTTTTCCCGATTTTTTCCCGATTTTTCCCGATTTTTTCCCCGATTTTTTCCCGATTTTTTCCGATTTTTCCCGATTTTTTCCCGATTTTTTCCAGATTTTTTCCCGATTTTTTCCCGATTTTTTCCCGATTTTTTCCCGATTTTTCCCGATTTTTTCCCCGATTTTTCCCGATTTTTTTTTTTCCCGATTTTTTCCCGATTTTTCCCGATTTTTTCCGATTTTTTCCCGATTTTTTCCCGATTTTTCCCGATTTTTTCCCGATTTTTTTTTCCCGATTTTTTCCCGATTTTTTCCCGATTTTTTCCCGATTTTTTCCGATTTTTTCCCGATTTTTTCCCGATTTTTTCCCTATTTTTTCCCGATTTTTTCACCGATTTTTTCACAATTTTTTCCGTTTTTTTCCCGATTTTTTCCCGATTTTTCCCGATTTTTCCCGATTTTTTCCCGATTATTTCCCGATTTTTTCCGATTTTTTCCGATTTTTTCCCGATTTTTTCCCCGATTTTTTCCCGATTTTTTCCCGATTTTTTCCCCGATTTTTTCCCGATTTTTTCCCGATTTTTTCCCGATTTTTTCCCGATTTTTTCCCGATTTTTTCCGATTTTTTCCCGATTTTTTCCCGATTTTTCCCGATTTTTCCCGATTTTTTCCCGATTTTTTCCCGATTTTTTCCCGATTTTTTCCCGATTTTTCCCGATTTTTTCCCGATTTTTTCCGATTTTTTCCCGATTTTTTCCCGATTTTTTCCCGATTTTTTCCGATTATTTCCCGATTTTTTCCCGATTTTTCCCGATTTTTCCCGATTTTTTCCCGATTTTTTCCCGATTTTTTCCGATTTTTCCCGATTTTTTCCCCGATTTTTTCTCAGATTTTTTCCCGATTTTTTCCGATTTTTTCCGATTTTTTCCCCGATTTTTTCCCGATTATTTCCCGATTTTTTCCCGATTTTTTCCCGATTTTTTCCCGATTTTTTCCGATTTTTTCCGATTTTTTCCCGATTTTTTCCCGATTTTTTCCGATTTTTTCCGATTTTTTCCGATTTTTTCCCGATTTTTTCCCCGATTTTTTCCCGATTTTTTCCCGATTTTTTCCCGATTTTTTCCCGATTTTTTCCGATTTTTTCCGATTTTTTCCGATTTTTTCCGATTTTTTCTCCGATTTTTTCCCGATTTTTTCCCGATTTTTTCCGATTTTTCCGATTTTTTCCCCGATTATTTCCCGATTATTTCCCGATTTTTTCCCGATTTTTTCCCGATTTTTTCCCAATTTTTTCCGATTTTTTCCGATTTTTTCCCCGATTTTTTCCCCGATTTTTTCCCGATTTTTTCCCAATTTTTTCCGATTTTTTCCGATTTTTTCCTCGATTTTTTCCCCGATTATTTCCCGATTTTTTCCCGATTTTTTCCCGATTTTTTCCCGATTTTTTCCCGATTTTTTCCCGATTTTTTCCCGATTTTCCCCGATTTTTTCCGATTTTTTCCCCGATTTTTTCCCGATTTTTTCCCGATTTTTTCCCGATTTTTTCCGATTTTTTCCCGATTTTTTCCCGATTTTTTCCCGATTTTTTCCCGATTTTTCCCGATTTTTTCCCGATTTTTCCCGATTTTTCCCGATTTTTTCCCCGATTATTTCCCGATTTTTTCCCGATTATTTCCCAATTTTTCCCGATTTTTCCCGATTTTTCCCGATTTTTTCCCCGATTTTTTTCCGATTTTTTCCCCGATTTTTTCCCGATTTTTTCCGATTTTTCCCCGATTTTTTCCCGATTTTTCCCGATTTTTTCCCGATTTTTCCCGATTTTTTCCCGATTTTTTCCCGATTTTTTTTTTCCCGATTTTCCCCGATTTTTTCCGATTTTTTCCCCGATTTTTTCCCGATTTTTTCCCGATTTTTTCCCGATTTTTTCCCGATTTTTTCCCGATTTTTTCCCGATTTTTTCCCGATTTTTCCCGATTTTTTCCCGATTTTTTCCCGATTTTTTCCCCGATTTTTTCCCGATTTTTTCCCGATTTTTCCCGATTTTTTCCCGATTTTTTCCCGATTTTTTCCCGATTTTTTCCCGATTTTTCCCGATTTTTTCCGATTTTTTCCCGATTTTTTCCCGATTTTTTCCCGATTTTTTCCCGATTTTTTCCCGATTTTTTTCCCGATTTTTTCCCGATTTTTTCCGATTTTTCCCCGATTTTTCCCGATTTTTTCCCGATTTTTTCCCGATTTTTTCCCGATTTTTTCCCGATTTTTTCCCGATTTTTTCCCGATTTTTTCCCGATTTTTCCCGATTTTTCCCGATTTTTTCCCCGATTATTTCCCGATTTTTTCCGATTTTTTCCGATTTTTTCCCGATTTTTTCCCGATTTTTCCCGATTTTTTCCCGATTTTTTCCCGATTTTTTCCCGATTTTTTCCCGATTTTTTCCCCGATTTTTTCCCGATTTTTTCCCGATTTTTTCCGATTTTTTCCCGATTTTTTCCCCGATTTTTCCCGATTTTTCCCGATTTTTTCCCCGATTTTTTCCCGATTTTTCCCGATTTTTCCCCGATTTTTTCCCGATTTTTCCCGATTTTTTCCCCGATTTTTTCCCGATTTTTCCCGATTTTTCCCCGATTTTTTCCCGATTTTTCCCGATTTTTCCCGATTTTTTCCCCGATTATTTCCCGTTTTTTTCCGATTATTTCCCGATTTTTTCCCGATTTTCCCCGATTTTTTCCGATTTTTTCCCGATTTTTTCCCGATTTTTTCCCGATTTTTTCCCGATTTTTTCCCGATTTTTCCCCGATTTTTTCCCGATTTTTCCCGATTTTTCCCGATTTTTTCCCGATTTTTTCCCGATTTTTCCCGATTTTTTCCGATTATTTCCCGATTTTTTCCCGATTTTTCCCGATTTTTTCCCGATTTTTTCCCGATTTTTTCCCGATTTTTCCCGATTTTTCCCGATTATTTCCCAATTTTTCCCGATTTTTCCCGATTTTTCCCGATTTTTTCCCGATTTTTTCCCGATTTTTTCCCCGATTTTTTCCCGATTTTTTCCGATTTTTCCCCGATTTTTCCCCGATTTTTCCAGATTTTTTCCCCGATTTTTTCCCGATTTTTTCCCGATTTTTTCCCGATTTTTTCCCGATTTTTTCCCGATTTTTCCCGATTTTTCCCGATTTTTCCCGATTTTTTCCCCGATTATTTCCCGATTTTTTCCGATTTTTTCCGATTTTTTCCCGATTTTTTCCCGATTTTTCCCGATTTTTTTCCCGATTTTTTCCCGATTTTTTCCCGATTTTTTCCCGATTTTTTCCCGATTTTTTCCCGATTTTTTCCCGATTTTTTCCGATTTTTTCCCGATTTTTTCCCGATTTTTTCCCGATTTTTTCCCGATTTTTTCCCAATTTTTTCCGATTTTTTCCGATTTTTTCCCGATTTTTTCCCCGATTATTTCCCGATTTTTTCCCGATTTTTTCCCGATTTTTTCCCGATTTTTTCCCGATTTTTCCCGATTTTTTCCCCGATTTTTTCCGATTTTTTTCCCGATTTTTTCCCCGATTTTTTCCCGATTTTTTCCCGATTTTTTCCCGATTTTTTCCCGATTTTTCCCGATTTTTTCCCGATTTTTTCCCCGATTTTTTCCCGATTTTTTCCCGATTTTTCCCGATTTTCCCCGATTTTTTCCGATTTTTTCCCGATTTTTTCCCGATTTTTTCCCGATTTTTCCCGATTTTTCCCGATTTTTTCCCGATTTTTTCCCGATTTTTTCCCGATTTTTTCCCGATTTTTTCCCGATTTTTTCCCGATTTTTCCCGATTTTTCCCGATTTTTTCCGATTTTTTCCTCGATTTTTTCCCGATTTTTTCCCGATTTTTTCCCGATTTTTTCCCGATTTTTTCCCGATTTTTCCACGATTTTTTCCCGATTTTTCCCGATTTTTCCCGATTTTTTCCCCGATTATTTCCCGATTTTTTCCCGATTATTTCCCAATTTTTCCCGATTTTTCCCGATTTTTCCCGATTTTTTCCCCGATTTTTTTCCGATTTTTTCCCCGATTTTTTCCCGATTTTTTCCGATTTTTCCCCGATTTTTTCCCGATTTTTCCCGATTTTTTCCCGATTTTTCCCCGATTTATTTCCCGATTTTTTCCCGATTTTTCCCGATTTTCCCCGATTTTTTCCGATTTTTTCCCCGATTTTTTCCCGATTTTTTCCCGATTTTTTCCCGATTTTTTCCCGATTTTTTCCCGATTTTTTCCCGATTTTTCCCGATTTTTCCCGATTTTTTCCCCGATTATTTCCCGATTTTTTCCGATTTTTTCCCGATTTTTTCCCGATTTTTCCCGATTTTTTCCCGATTTTTTCCCGATTTTTCCCGATTTTTCCCGATTATTTCCCGATTTTTTCCCGATTTTTCCCGATTTTTCCCGATTTTTTCCCCGATTTTTTCCCGATTTTTTCCCGATTTTTTCCCGATTTTTTCCGATTTTTCCCGATTTTTTCCCGATTTTTTCCCGATTTTTTCCCGATTTTTTCCCGATTTTTTCCCGATTTTTTCCCCGATTTTTTCCCGATTTTTTCCCGATTTTTCCCGATTTTTCCCGATTTTTCCCGATTTTTTCCCGATTTTTTCCCGATTTTTTCCGATTTTTTCCGATTTTTTCCCGATTTTTTCCCGATTTTTTCCCGATTTTTTTCCCGATTTTTTCCCGATTTTTTCCCCCGATTTTTTCCCGATTTTTTTTTTTCCCGATTATTTCCCGATTTTTTCCCGATTTTTTCCGATTTTTTCCCCGATTTTTTCCCGATTTTTTCCCGATTTTTTCCCGATTTTTTCCCGATTTTTTCCCGATTTTTTCCCGATTTTTTCCGATTTTTTCCGATTTTTTCCCCGATTTTTTCCCGATTTTTTCCCGATTTTTTCCCGATTTTTTCCCGATTTTTTCCCGATTTTTTCCCGATTTTTTCCGATTTTTTCCGATTTTTTCCCGATTTTTTCCCGATTTTTTCCCGATTTTTTCCCGATTTTTTCCCGATTTTTTCCCGATTTTTTCCCGATTTTTTCCCGATTTTTTCCCGATTTTTTCCCGATTTTTTCCCGATTTTTTCCCGATTTTTTCCCGATTTTTTCCCGATTTTTTCCCGATTTTTCCCGATTTTTTCCCGATTTTTTCCCGATTTTTTCCCGATTTTTTCCCGATTTTTTCCCGATTTTTTCCGATTTTTTCCCGATTTTTTCCCGATTTTTCCCGATTTTTTCCCGATTTTTTCCCCGATTTTTTCCCGATTTTTTCCGATTTTTTCCCCGATTTTTTCCCGATTTTTTCCCCGATTTTTTCCGATTTTTTTCCCCGATTTTTTCCCGATTTTTCCCCGATTTTTTCCCGATTTTTCCCGATTTTTTCCCCGATTTTTTCCGATTTTTTCCCCGATTTTTTCCCGATTTTTCCCGATTTTTTCCGATTTTTTCCCCGATTTTTTCCCGATTTTTCCCGATTTTTTCCGATTTTTTCCGATTTTTTCCGATTTTTTCCCGATTTTTTCCCGATTTTTTCCCGATTTTTTCCCGATTTTTTCCCGATTTTTTCCCGATTTTTTCCCGATTTTTTCCCGATTTTTTCCCGATTTTTTCCCGATTTTTTCTCCGATTTTTTCCGATTTTTTCTCCGATTTTTTCCCGATTTTTTCCCGATTTTTTCCGATTTTTCCGATTTTTTCTCCGATTTTTCCCCGATTATTTCCCGATTTTTTCCCGATTTTTTCCCAATTTTTTCCGATTTTTTCCCGATTTTTTCCCGATTTTTTCCCGATTTTTTCCCGATTTTTTCCCAATTTTTTCCGATTTTTTCCGATTTTTTCCTCGATTTTTTCCCGATTATTTCCCGATTTTTTCCCGATTTTTTCCCGATTTTTTCCCGATTTTTTCCCGATTTTTTCCCGATTTTTTCCCGATTTTTTCCGATTTTTTCCCGATTTTTTCCCGATTTTTTCCCGATTTTTTTTTTTCCCGATTTTTTCCCGATTTTTTCCCGATTTTTTCCCGATTTTTTCCCGATTTTTTCCCGATTTTTTCCCGATTTTTTCCCGATTTTTTCCCCGTTTTTTTCCAATTTTTTCCCGATTTTTTCCCGATTTTTTCCCGATTTTTTCCCGATTTTTTCCCGATTTTTTCCCGATTTTTTCCCGATTTTTCCCGATTTTTCCCGATTTTTTCCCGATTTTTTCCCGATTTTTTCCCGATTTTTTCCGATTTTTTCCCCGATTTTTTCCCGATTTTTTTCCCGATTTTTCCCGATTTTTCCCGATTTTTTCCCCGATTATTTCCCGATTTTTTCCGATTTTTTCCCATTTTTTCCCGATTTTTTCCCGATTTTTCCCGATTTTTTCCCGATTTTTTCCCGATTTTTTCCCGATTTTTTCCCGATTTTTTCCCGATTTTTTCCCGATTTTTTCCCGATTTTTCCCGATTTTTTCCCGATTTTTTCCCGATTTTTTCCCGATTTTTTCCCGATTTTTTCCCGATTTTTCCCGATTTTCCCGATTTTTTCCGATTTTTTCCCGATTTTTTCCCGATTTTTTCCCGATTTTTTCCGATTTTTTCCCGATTTTTTCCCGATTTTTCCCGATTTTTTCCCGATTTTTTCCCGATTTTTTCCCGATTTTTTCCGATTTTTCCCGATTTTTTCCCGATTTTTCCCGATTTTTTCCCGATTTTTCCCGATTTTTTCCCGATTTTTTCCGATTTTTTCCCGATTTTTCCCGATTTTTTACCGATTTTTTCCCGATTATTTCCCGATTTTTTCCGATTTTTTCCCGATTTTTTCCCGATTTTTCCCGATTTTTTCCGATTTTTTCCGATTTTTTCCGATTTTTTTCCCGATTTTTTCCCGATTTTTTCCCGATTTTTTCCCGATTTTTTCCCGATTTTTTCCCGATTTTTTCCCGATTTTTTCCCGATTTTTTCCCGATTTTTTCTCCGATTTTTTCCGATTTTTTCTCCGATTTTTTCCCGATTTTTTCCCGATTTTTTCCGATTTTTTCCGATTTTTTCCCCGATTTTTTCCCGATTTTTTCCCGATTTTTTCCCGATTTTTTCCCGATTTTTTCCCAATTTTTTCCGATTTTTTCCCGATTTTTTCCCGATTTTTTCCCGATTTTTTCCCGATTTTTTCCCGATTTTTTCCGATTTTTTCCGATTTTTTCCCCGATTTTTTCCCCGATTATTTCCCGATTTTTTCCCGATTTTTTCCCGATTTTTTCCCGATTTTTTCCCGATTTTTTCCCGATTTTTTCACGATTTTTTCCCGATTTTTTCCGATTTTTTCCCGATTTTTTCCCGATTTTTTCCCGATTTTTTCCCGATTTTTTCCGATTTTTTCCCGATTTTTTCCCGATTTTTTCCCGATTTTTTCCCGATTTTTCCCGATTTTTTCCCGATTTTTCCCGATTTTTCCCGATTTTTTCCCGATTTTTTCCCGATTTTTTCCCGATTATTTCCCGATTTTTCCCGATTTTTCCCGATTTTTCCCGATTTTTTCCCGATTTTTTTCCCGATTTTTTCCCGATTTTTTCCGATTTTTCCCGATTTTTTCCCGATTTTTTCCCGATTTTTTCCCGATTTTTTCCCGATTTTTTCCCGATTTTTTCCCGATTTTTTCCCGATTTTTTCCGATTTTTTCCCGATTTTTTCCCGATTTTTTCCCGATTTTTTCCCCGATTTTTTCCCGATTTTTTCCCGATTTTTCCCGATTTTTCCCGATTTTTTCCCCGATTATTTCCCGATTTTTTCCGATTTTTCCCGATTTTTTCCCGATTTTTCCCGATTTTTTCCCGATTTTTTCCCGATTTTTTCCCGATTTTTTCCCGATTTTTCCCGATTTTTTCCCGATTTTTTTTTCCCGATTTTTTCCCGATTTTTCCCGATTTTTTCCCGATTTTTTCCCGATTTTTTCCCGATTTTTTCCCGATTTTTTCCGATTTTTTCCGATTTTTTCCCGATTTTTTCCCGATTTTTTCCGATTTTTTCCCGATTTTTTCCCGATTTTTTCCCGATTTTTTCCCGATTTTTTCCCGATTTTTTCCCGATTTTTCCCGATTTTTCCCGATTTTTCCCGATTTTTTCCCGATTTTTTCCCGATTTTTTCCGATTTTTTCCGATTTTTTCCCGATTTTTTCCCGATTTTTCCCGATTTTTTCCCGATTTTTTCCCGATTTTTTCCCGATTTTTTCCCGATTTTTTCCCGATTTTTTCCCGATTTTTTCCCGATTTTTTCCGATTTTTTCCCGATTTTTTCCCGATTTTTCCCGATTTTTTCCCGATTTTTTCCCGATTTTTTCCCGATTTTTTCCCGATTTTTCCCGATTTTTTCCCGATTTTTCCCGATTTTTTCCCGATTTTTTCCCGATTTTTTCCCGATTTTTTCCCGATTTTTTCCCGATTTTTCCCGATTTTTCCCGATTTTTTCCCGATTTTTCCCGATTTTTTCCGATTTTTTCCCGATTTTTTCCCGATTTTTTCCCGATTTTTTCCGATTTTTTCCCGATTTTTTCCCGATTTTTTCCCGATTTTTTCCCGATTTTTTCCCGATTTTTCCCGATTTTTTCCCGATTTTTCCCGATTTTTCCCGATTTTTTCCCGATTTTTCCCGATTTTTTCCGATTTTTCCCGATTTTTTCCCGATTTTTTCCCCCGATTTTTTCCCGATTTTTCCCGATTTTTTCCCGATTTTTTCCCGATTTTTTCCCGATTTTTTCCCGATTTTTTCCGATTTTTCCCGATTTTTCCCGATTTTTCCGATTTTTTCCCGATTTTTTCCCGATTTTTTCCCGATTTTTTCCCGATTTTTTCCCGATTTTTTCCCGATTTTTCCCGATTTTTCCCGATTTTTCCCGATTTTTTCCCGATTTTTTCCCGATTTTTTCCGATTTTTTCCGATTTTTTCCCGATTTTTTCCCGATTTTTCCCGATTTTTTCCCGATTTTTTCCCGATTTTTTCCCGATTTTTTCCCGATTTTTTCCCGATTTTTTCCCGATTTTTTCCCGATTTTTTCCGATTTTTTCCCGATTTTTTCCCGATTTTTTCCCGATTTTTTCCCGATTTTTTCCCGATTTTTTCCGATTTTTTCCGATTTTTTCCCGATTTTTTCCCGATTTTTTCCCGATTTTTTCCCGATTTTTTCCCGATTTTTTCCCGATTTTTTCCCGATTTTTTTTTCCCGATTTTTTCCGATTTTTTTTTTTCCCGATTTTTTCCCGATTTTTTCCCGATTTTTTCCCGATTTTTTCCCGATTTTTTCCCGATTTTTCCCGATTTTTTCCCGATTTTTTCCCGATTTTTTCCCGATTTTTTCCCGATTTTTTCCCGATTTTTTCCCGATTTTTTCCCGATTTTTTCCGATTTTTTCCCGATTTTTTCCCGATTTTTTCCCGATTTTTTCCCGATTTTTTCCCGATTTTTTCCCGATTTTTTCCCGATTTTTTCCCGATTTTTCCCGATTTTTTCCCGATTTTTTCCCGATTTTTTCCCGATTTTTTCCCGATTTTTTCCCGATTTTTTCCCGATTTTTTCCCGATTTTTTCCCGATTTTTTCCCGATTTTTCCCGATTTTTTTTTTCCCGATTTTTTCCCGATTTTTTCCCGATTTTTTCCCGATTTTTTCCCGATTTTTTCCCGATTTTTTCCCGATTTTTTCCCGATTTTTTCCCGATTTTTTCCGATTTTTCCCGATTTTTTCCCGATTTTTTCCCGATTTTTTCCCGATTTTTTCCCGATTTTTTCCCGATTTTTTCCCGATTTTTTCCCGATTTTTTCCCGATTTTTCCCGATTTTTCCGATTTTTTCCGATTTTTTTCCCGATTTTTTCCCCGATTTTTTCCCGATTTTTTCCGATTTTTTCCGATTTTTTCCCGATTTTTTCCCGATTTTTTCCCGATTTTTTCCCGATTTTTTCCCGATTTTTTCCCGATTTTTTCCCGATTTTTTCCCGATTTTTTCCCGATTTTTTCCCGATTTTTTCCCGATTTTTTTCCCGATTTTTTCCCGATTTTTTCCCGATTTTTTCCCGATTTTTTCCCGATTTTTTCCCGATTTTTCCCGATTTTTTCCGATTTTTTCCCGATTTTTTCCCGATTTTTTCCCGATTTTTTCCGATTTTTTCCGATTTTTTCCGATTTTTTCCCGATTTTTTCCCGATTTTTCCCGATTTTTTCCCGATTTTTTCCCGATTTTTTCCCGATTTTTTCCCGATTTTTTCCCGATTTTTTCCCGATTTTTTCTCCGATTTTTTCCGATTTTTTCCCGATTTTTTCCCGATTTTTTCCCGATTTTTTCCGATTTTTCCGATTTTTTCCGATTTTTTCCCGATTTTTTCCCGATTTTTTCCCGATTTTTTCCCGATTTTTTCCCGATTTTTTCCGATTTTTTCCGATTTTTTCCCGATTTTTTCCCGATTTTTTCCCGATTTTTTCCCGATTTTTTCCCGATTTTTTCCGATTTTTTCCGATTTTTTCCCGATTTTTTCCCCGATTTTTTCCCGATTTTTTCCCGATTTTTTCCCGATTTTTTCCCGATTTTTTCCCGATTTTTTCCCGATTTTTCCCGATTTTTTCCCGATTTTTTCCCGATTTTTTCCCGATTTTTTCCCGATTTTTTCCCGATTTTTTCCGATTTTTTCCCGATTTTTTCCCGATTTTTTCCCGATTTTTTCCCGATTTTTTCCCGATTTTTTCCCGATTTTTTCCCGATTTTTCCCGATTTTTTCCCGATTTTTTCCCCGATTTTTTTTTCCCGATTTTTTCCCGATTATTTTTTTTCCCGATTTTTTCCCGATTTTTCCCGATTTTTTCCCGATTTTTTCCGATTTTTTCCCGATTTTTTACCGATTTTTTCCGATTTTTTCCCGATTTTTTCCCGATTTTTTCCCGATTTTTTCCCGATTTTTTCCCGATTTTTTCCCGATTTTTTCCGATTTTTTCCCGATTTTTTCCCGATTTTTTCCCGATTTTTTCCCGATTTTTTCCCGATTTTTTCCGATTTTTTCCCGATTTTTCCCGATTTTTTCCCGATTTTTCCCGATTTTTCCCGATTTTTTCCCGATTTTTTCCGATTTTTTCCCGATTTTTTCCCGATTTTTTCCCGATTTTTTCCCGATTTTTTCCCGATTTTTTCCGATTTTTTCCCGATTTTTTCCCGATTTTTTCCCGATTTTTTTCCCCGATTTTTCCCGATTTTTTCCGATTTTTTCCCGATTTTTTCCCGATTTTTTCCGATTTTTTCCGATTTTTTCCCGATTTTTTCCCGATTTTTTCCCGATTTTTTCCCGATTTTTTCCCGATTTTTTCCGATTTTTTCCCGATTTTTTCCCGATTTTTTCCCCGATTTTTTCCCGATTTTTTCCCGATTTTTTCCCGATTTTTTCCGATTTTTTCCCGATTTTTTCCCGATTTTTTCCCGATTTTTTCCCGATTTTTTCCCGATTTTTTCCGATTTTTTCCCGATTTTTTCCCGATTTTTTCCCGATTTTTTCCCCGATTTTTTCCGATTTTTTCCCGATTTTTTCCGATTTTTTCCCGATTTTTTCCCGATTTTTTCCCGATTTTTTCCCGATTTTTTCCCGATTTTTCCCGATTTTTTCCCGATTTTTTCCCGATTTTTTCCCGATTTTTTCCCGATTTTTTCCCGATTTTTTCCCGATTTTTTCCCGATTTTTTCTCCGATTTTTTCCCGATTTTTTCCCGATTTTTTCCGATTTTTTCCGATTTTTTCTCCGATTATTTCCCCGATTTTTCCCGATTTTTTCCCGATTTTTTCCCGATTTTTTCCCGATTTTTTCCGATTTTTTCCCGATTTTTTCCCGATTTTTTCCCGATTTCCCGATTTTTTCCCGATTTTTTCCGATTTTTTCCCGATTTTTTCCCGATTTTTTCCCGATTTTTTCCCGATTTTTTCCCGATTTTTTCCCGATTTTTTCCCGATTTTTTCCCGATTTTTTCCCGATTTTTTCCCGATTTTTCCCGATTTTTTCCCGATTTTTTCCCGATTTTTTCCCGATTTTTTCCCGATTTTTTCCCGATTTTTTCCCGATTTTTTTCCCGATTTTTCCCGATTTTTTCCCGATTTTTTCCCGATTTTTTCCCGATTTTTTCCCGATTTTTTCCCGATTTTTTCCCGATTTTTTCCCGATTTTTTCCCGATTTTTTCCCGATTTTTTCCCGATTTTTTTTTTTCCCGATTTTTTCCCGATTTTTCCCGATTTTTTCCCGATTTTTTCCCGATTTTTTCCCGATTTTTTTTTTTCCCGATTTTTCCCGATTTTTTCCCGATTTTTTCCCGATTTTTTCCCCGATTTTTTCCCGATTTTTTCCGATTTTTTCCCGATTTTTTCCCGATTTTTTTCCGATTTTTTCCCGATTTTTTCCCGATTTTTTCCCGATTTTTTCCCGATTTTTTCCCGATTTTTTCCCGATTTTTTCCCGATTTTTTCCCGATTTTTTTTTCCCGATTTTTTCCCGATTTTTTCCCGATTTTTCCCGATTTTTTCCGATTTTTTCCGATTTTTTCCCGATTTTTTCCCGATTTTTTCCCGATTTTTTCCCGATTTTTTCCCGATTTTTTCCCGATTTTTTCCCGATTTTTTCCCGATTTTTTCCCGATTTTTTCCCGATTTTTTCCGATTTTTTCCCGATTTTTTCCCGATTTTTTCCCGATTTTTTCCCGATTTTTTCCCGATTTTTTCCGATTTTTTCCGATTTTTTCCCGATTTTTTCCCGATTTTTCCCGATTTTTTCCCGATTTTTTCCCGATTTTTTCCCGATTTTTTCCCGATTTTTCCCGATTTTTTCCCGATTTTTTCCGATTTTTTCCCGATTTTTTCCCGATTTTTTCCCGATTTTTTCCCGATTTTTTCCCGATTTTTTCCCGATTTTTCCCGATTTTTTCCCGATTTTTTCCCGATTTTTTCCCGATTTTTTCCCGATTTTTCCCGATTTTCCCGATTTTTCCCGATTTTTCCCGATTTTTTTCCCGATTTTTTCCCCCGATTTTTTCCCGATTTTTTCCCGATTTTTTCCCGATTTTTTCCCGATTTTTTCCCGATTTTTCCCGATTTTTTCCCGATTTTTTCCCGATTTTTCCCGATTTTTTCCGATTTTTCCCGATTTTTTCCCGATTTTTTCCCGATTTTTTCCCGATTTTTTCCCGATTTTTTCCCGATTTTTTCCCGATTTTTCCCGATTTTTTCCCGATTTTTTTTCCCGATTTTTTCCCGATTTTTTCCCGATTTTTTCCCGATTTTTTCCCGATTTTTTCCCGATTTTTTCCCGATTTTTTCCGATTTTTCCCGATTTTTTCCCGATTTTTCCGATTTTTTCCCGATTTTTTCCGATTTTTTCCCCGATTTTTTCCCCGATTTTTTCCCGATTTTTTCCCGATTTTTCCCGATTTTTCCCGATTTTTCCCGATTTTTTCCCGATTTTTCCCGATTTTTTCCCCGATTATTTCCCGATTTTTTCCCGATTTTTTCCCGATTTTTTCCCGATTTTTTCCCGATTTTTTCCCGATTTTTTCCCCGATTTTTTCCCGATTTTTTCCCGATTTTTTCCCGATTTTTTCCCGATTTTTTCCCGATTTTTTCCCGATTTTTTCCCGATTTTTTCCCGATTTTTTCCCGATTTTTTCCCGATTTTTCCCGATTTTTCCCGATTTTTTCCGATTTTTTCCCGATTTTTTCCCGATTTTTTCCCGATTTTTTCCGATTTTTTCCCGATTTTTTCCCCGATTTTTCCCGATTTTTCCCGATTTTTTCCCGATTTTTTCCCGATTTTTTCCGATTTTTCCCCGATTTTTTCCCGATTTTTTCCGATTTTTTCCCGATTTTTCCCGATTTTTTCCCGATTTTTTCCGATTTTTTCCCGATTTTTTCCCGATTTTTTCCCGATTTTTTCCCGATTTTTCCCGATTTTTTCCGATTTTTTCCCGATTTTTTCCCGATTTTTCCCGATTTTTTCCGATTTTTTCCGATTTTTTCCGATTTTTTCCCGATTTTTTCCCGATTTTTTCCCGATTTTTTCCCGATTTTTTCCCGATTTTTTCCCCGATTTTTTCCCGATTTTTTCCCGATTTTTTTCCGATTTTTTCCGATTTTTTTCCGATTTTTTCCCGATTTTTTCCCGATTTTTTCCGATTTTTTCCGATTTTTTTCCGATTTTTCCCGATTTTTCCCGATTTTTTCCCGATTTTTTCCCGATTTTTTCCCGATTTTTTCCGATTTTTTCCCGATTTTTTTTTCCCGATTTTTTCCCGATTTTTTCCCGATTTTTTCCCGATTTTTTCCGATTTTTTCCGATTTTTTCCCGATTTTTTCCCCGATTATTTCCCGATTTTTTCCCGATTTTTTCCCGATTTTTTCCCGATTTTTTCCCGATTTTTTCCCGATTTTTTCCCCCGATTTTTCCCGATTTTTTTTTCCCGATTTTTTCCGATTTTTTCCCGATTTTTTCCCGATTTTTTCCCGATTTTTTCCCGATTTTTTCCCGATTTTTTCCCGATTTTTTCCCGATTTTTTCCCGATTTTTTCCCGATTTTTTCCCGATTTTTTCCCGATTTTTCCCGATTTTTTCCCGATTTTTTCCGATTTTTTCCCGATTTTTTCCCGATTTTTTCCCGATTTTTTCCCGATTTTTTCCCGATTTTTTCCCGATTTTTTCCCGATTTTTTCCCGATTTTTTCCCGATTTTTCCCGATTTTTTCCCGATTTTTTCCCGATTTTTTCCCGATTATTTCCCAATTTTTCCCGATTTTTCCCGATTTTTCCCGATTTTTTCCCCGATTTTTTTCCGATTTTTTCCCGATTTTTTCCCGATTTTTTCCGATTTTTTCCCGATTTTTTCCCGATTTTTCCCGATTTTTTCCCGATTTTTCCCGATTTTTTCCCGATTTTTTCCGATTTTTTCCCGATTTTTTCCCGATTTTTTCCCGATTTTTTCCCGATTTTTTCCCGATTTTTTTCCGATTTTTTCCCGATTTTTTCCCGATTTTTTCCCGATTTTTTCCCGATTTTTCCCGATTTTTTCCCGATTTTTTCCGATTTTTTCCCCGATTTTTCCCGATTTTTTCCCGATTTTTCCCCGATTATTTCCCGATTTTTTCCGATTTTTTCCCCGATTTTTCCCGATTTTTTCCCGATTTTTCCCGATTTTTTCCGATTTTTTCCGATTTTTTCCGATTTTTTCCCCGATTTTTTCCCCGATTTTTCCCGATTTTTTCCCGATTTTTTCCCGATTTTTTCCCGATTTTTTCCCGATTTTTTCCCGATTTTTTCCCGATTTTTTCTCCGATTTTTTCCGATTTTTTCTCCGATTTTTTCCCGATTTTTTCCCGATTTTTTCCGATTTTTCCGATTTTTTCTCCGATTATTTTCCCCGATTTTTCCCGATTTTTTCCCGATTTTTTCCCGATTTTTTCCCGATTTTTTCCGATTTTTTCCCGATTTTTTCCCGATTTTTTCCCGATTTTTTCCCGATTTTTTCCCGATTTTTTCCCGATTTTTTCCCGATTTTTTTCCCGATTTTTTCCCGATTTTTTCCCGATTTTTTCCCGATTTTTTCCCGATTTTTTCCCGATTTTTTCCCGATTTTTTCCCGATTTTTTCCGATTTTTTCCCGATTTTTTCCCGATTTTTTCCCGATTTTTTCCGATTTTTTCCCGATTTTTTCCCGATTTTTTCCCGATTTTTTCCCGATTTTTTCCCGATTTTTTCCCGATTTTTTCCCGATTTTTTCCCGATTTTTTCCCGATTTTTTCCCGATTTTTTCCCGATTTTTTCCCCGATTTTTTCCGATTTTTTCCCGATTTTTTCCCGATTTTTTCCCGATTTTTTTCCCGATTTTTTCCCGATTTTTTCCCGATTTTTTCCCGATTTTTCCCGATTTTTCCCGATTTTTTCCCGATTTTTTCCCGATTTTTTCCCGATTTTTTCCCGATTTTTCCCGATTTTTCCCGATTTTTCCCGATTTTTTCCCGATTTTTTCCGATTTTTTTTTCCCGATTTTTTCCCGATTTTTTCCGATTTTTCCCGATTTTTTCCCGATTTTTTCCCGATTTTTTCCCGATTTTTTCCCGATTTTTTCCCGATTTTTTCCCGATTTTTTCCCGATTTTTTCCCGATTTTTTTTTTTCCCGATTTTTTCCCGATTTTTTCCCGATTTTTTCCCGATTTTTTCCCGATTTTTCCCGATTTTTTCCCGATTTTTCCCCGATTATTTCCCGATTTTTTCCCGATTTTTTCCGATTTTTTCCCCGATTTTTCCCGATTTTTTCCCGATTTTTTCCCGATTTTTCCCGATTTTTTCCGATTTTTTCCCGATTTTTCCCGATTTTTTCCCGATTTTTTCCGATTTTTTCCGATTTTTTCCCGATTTTTTCCCGATTTTTTCCCGATTTTTTCCCGATTTTTTCCCGATTTTTTCCCGATTTTTTCCCGATTTTTTCCCGATTTTTTCTCCGATTTTTTCCGATTTTTTTCCGATTTTTTCCCGATTTTTTCCCGATTTTTTCCGATTTTTTCCGATTTTTTCCCGATTTTTCCCGATTTTTCCCGATTTTTTCCCCGATTTTTTCCCGATTTTTTCCCGATTTTTTCCGATTTTTTCCCGATTTTTTCCCCGATTTTTTCCCGATTTTTTCCCCGATTTTTTCCCGATTTTTTCCCGATTTTTTCCCGATTTTTTCCCGATTTTTTCCCGATTTTTTCCCGATTTTTTCCCGATTTTTTCCCGATTTTTTCCCGATTTTTCCCGATTTTCCCCGATTTTTTCCGATTTTTTCCCCGATTTTTTCCCGATTTTTTCCCGATTTTTTCCGATTTTTTCCCGATTTTTTCCCCGATTTTTCCCGATTTTTCCCGATTTTTTCCCGATTTTTTCCCGATTTTTTCCGATTTTTTCCCGATTTTTTCCCGATTTTTCCCGATTTTTTCCCGATTTTTTCCCGATTTTTTCCCGATTTTTTCCGATTTTTTCCCGATTTTTTCCCCATTTTTTCCCGATTTTTTCCCGATTTTTCCCGATTTTTTCCGATTTTTTCCCGATTTTTTCCCGATTTTTTCCCGATTTTTTCCGATTTTTTCCGATTTTTTCCGATTTTTTCCCGATTTTTTCCCGATTTTTTCCCGATTTTTTCCCGATTTTTTCCCGATTTTTTCCCGATTTTTTCCCGATTTTTTCCCGATTTTTTCCCCGATTTTTTCTCCGATTTTTTCCGATTTTTTCTCCGATTTTTTCCCGATTTTTTCCCGATTTTTTCCGATTTTTCCGATTTTTTCTCCGATTTTTCCCCGATTATTTCCCGATTTTTTTTTTTCCCGATTTTTTCCCGATTTTTCCCGATTTTTTCCCGATTTTTCCCGATTTTTTTCCGATTTTTTCCCGATTTTTTCCCGATTTTTTCCCGATTTTTTCCCGATTTTTTCCCGATTTTTTCCCGATTTTTTCCCGATTTTTTCCCGATTTTTTCCCGATTTTTTCCCGATTTTTCCCGATTTTTTCCCGATTTTTTCCCGATTTTTTCCCGATTTTTTCCCGATTTTTTCCCGATTTTTTCCCGATTTTTTCCGATTTTTTCCCGATTTTTTCCCGATTTTTTCCGATTTTTTCCCGATTTTTTCCCGATTTTTTCCCGATTTTTTCCCGATTTTTCCCGATTTTTTCCCGATTTTTTCCCGATTTTTTCCCGATTTTTTCCCGATTTTTTCCCGATTTTTTCCGATTTTTCCGATTTTTTCTCCGATTATTTCCCCGATTTTTTCCCGATTTTTTCCCGATTTTTTCCCGATTTTTTCCCGATTTTTTCCGATTTTTTCCCGATTTTTCCCGATTTTTTCCCCGATTTTTCCCGATTTTTTCCCGATTTTTTCCCGATTTTTCCCGATTTTTTCCCGATTTTTTCCCGATTTTTCCCGATTTTTTCCCGATTTTTTCCCGATTTTTTTCCGATTTTTTCCCGATTTTTTCCCGATTTTTTCCGATTTTTTCCCGATTTTTTCCCGATTTTTTCCCGATTTTTTCCCGATTTTTCCCGATTTTTTCCCGATTTTTTCCGATTTTTTCCCGATTTTTTCCCGATTTTTTCCCGATTTTTTCCCGATTTTTTCCCGATTTTTTCCGATTTTTTCCCGATTTTTTCCCGATTTTTTCCCGATTTTTTCCCGATTTTTTTTTCCCGATTTTTTCCCGATTTTTTCCGATTTTTTCCCGATTTTTTCCCGATTTTTTCCCGATTTTTTCCCGATTTTTTCCCGATTTTTTCCGATTTTTTCCCGATTTTTTCCCGATTTTTTCCCGATTTTTCCCGATTTTTTCCGATTTTTTCCGATTTTTTCCGATTTTTTCCCCGATTTTTTCCCGATTTTTCCCGATTTTTTCCCCGATTTTTTCCCGATTTTTTCCCGATTTTTTCCCGATTTTTTCCCGATTTTTTCCCATTTTTTTCCGATTTTTTCCGATTTTTTTCCGATTTTTTCCCGATTTTTTCCCGATTTTTTCCGATTTTTTCCGATTTTTTTCCGATTTTTTCCCGATTTTTTCCCGATTTTTTCCCGATTTTTTCCCGATTTTTTCCCGATTTTTTCCGATTTTTTCCCGATTTTTCCCCGATTTTTTCCCGATTTTTTCCCGATTTTTTCCCGATTTTTTCCCGATTTTTTCCCGATTTTTTTCCCGATTTTTCCCGATTTTTTCCCGATTTTTTCCCGATTTTTTCCCGATTTTTTCCCGATTTTTTCCCGATTTTTTCCGATTTTTTTCCCGATTTTTTCCCGATTTTTTCCCGATTTTTTTCCGATTTTTTCCCGATTTTTTCCCGATTTTTTTTTCCCGATTTTTCCCGATTTTTTCCCGATTTTTTCCCGATTTTTTCCGATTTTTTCCCGATTTTTTCCCGATTTTTTCCCGATTTTTTCCCGATTTTTTCCCGATTTTTTCCCGATTTTTTCCGATTTTTTCCCGATTTTTCCCGATTTTTTCCCGATTTTTCCCGATTTTTCCCGATTTTTTCCGATTTTTTCCCGATTTTTTCCCGATTTTTCCCGATTTTTTCCGATTTTTTCCGATTTTTTCCGATTTTTTCCCGATTTTTTCCCCGATTTTTCCCGATTTTTTCCCGATTTTTTCCCGATTTTTTCCCGATTTTTTCCCGATTTTTTCCCGATTTTTTCCCGATTTTTTTCCGATTTTTTCCGATTTTTTTCCGATTTTTTCCCGATTTTTTCCCGATTTTTTCCGATTTTTCCGATTTTTTTCCGATTTTTTCCCGATTTTTCCCGATTTTTTCCCGATTTTTTCCCGATTTTTCCCGATTTTTTCCCCATTTTTCCCGATTTTTTCCGATTTTTCCCGATTTTTTCCCGATTTTTCCCGATTTTTTCCCGATTTTTTCCCCGATTTTTTCCCGATTTTTCCCGATTTTTTCCCGATTTTTTCCCGATTTTTCCCGATTTTTTCCCGATTTTTTCCCGATTTTTTCCCGATTTTTCCCGATTTTTTCCCCGATTTTTTCCCGATTTTTTCCGATTTTTCCCGATTATTTCCCGATTTTTTCCGATTTTTTCCCCGATTTTTTCCGATTTTTTCCGATTTTTTTCCGATTTTTTCCCGATTTTTTCCCGATTTTTTCCCGATTTTTTCCCGATTTTTTCCCGATTTTTCCCGATTTTTTCCCGATTTTTTCCCGATTTTTTCCCCGATTTTTTCCCGATTTTTTCCCGATTTTTTCCGATTTTTTCCGATTTTTTCCCGATTTTTTCCCGATTTTTCCCGATTTTTTCCCGATTTTTTCCCGATTTTTTCCCGATTTTTTCCCGATTTTTTCCCGATTTTTCCCGATTTTTCCCGATTTTTTCCGATTTTTTCCGATTTTTTCCGATTTTTTCCCCGATTTTTTCCCGATTTTTTCCCGATTTTTCCCGATTTTTTTTTTTCCCGATTTTTTCCCGATTTTTTCCCGATTTTTTCCCGATTTTTTCCCGATTTTTTCCCGATTTTTCCCGATTTTTTCCGATTTTTTCCCGATTTTTTCCCGATTTTTTCCCGATTTTTTCCCGATTTTTTTTTTTCCCGATTTTTCCCGATTTTTTCCCGATTTTTTCCCGATTTTTCCCGATTTTTTCCCCGATTTTTTCCCGATTTTTTCCCGATTTTTTCCCGATTTTTCCCGATTTTTTCCCGATTTTTCCCGATTTTTTCCCGATTTTTTTCCGATTTTTTCCCGATTTTTTCCGATTTTTTCCGATTTTTTTTTTCCCGATTTTTTCCCGATTTTTCCCGATTTTTTCCCGATTTTTTCCCGATTTTTTCCCGATTTTTTCCGATTTTTTCCCGATTTTTCCCGATTTTTTCCCGATTTTTTCCCGATTTTTTCCCGATTTTTCCCGATTTTTTCCCGATTTTTTCCCGATTTTTTCCCGATTTTTTCCCGATTTTTTCCCGATTTTTTCCCGATTTTTTCCCGATTTTTTTTTTCCGATTTTTTCCCGATTTTTTCCCGATTTTTTCCCGATTTTTTCCCGATTTTTTCCCGATTTTTTCCGATTTTTTCCCGATTTTTTCCCGATTTTTTCCCGATTTTTCCCGATTTTTTCCGATTTTTTCCGATTTTTTCCGATTTTTTCCCGATTTTTTCCCGATTTTTTCCCGATTTTTTCCCGATTTTTTCCCGATTTTTTCCCGATTTTTTCCCGATTTTTTCCCGATTTTTTCCCGATTTTTTCCCGATTTTTTCCGATTTTTTCCCGATTTTTTCCCGATTTTTTCCAGATTTTTTCCCGATTTTTTCCGATTTTTTCCGATTTTTTCCGATTTTTTCCCCGATTTTTTCCCGATTTTTTCCGATTTTTTCCCCGATTTTTTCCCGATTTTTTCCCGATTTTTTCCCGATTTTTTCCCGATTTTTTCCCGATTTTTTCCCGATTTTTTCCGATTTTTTTCCGATTTTTTCCCGATTTTTTCCCGATTTTTTCCGATTTTTTCCGATTTTTTCCCGATTTTTTCCGATTTTTCCCGATTTTTTCCCGATTTTTTCCCGATTTTTTCCCGATTTTTTCCGATTTTTTCCCGATTTTTTCCCGTTTTTTCCCGATTTTTTCCCCGATTTTTTCCCGATTTTTTCCCAATTTTTTCCGATTTTTTCCCGATTTTTTCCCGATTTTTTCCCGATTTTTTCCCGATTTTTTCCCGATTTTTTCCCGATTTTTTCCCGATTTTTTCCGATTTTTTCCCGATTTTTTCCCCGATTTTTTCCCGATTTTTTTCCGATTTTTTCCCGATTTTTTCCCGATTTTTCCCGATTTTTCCCGATTTTTTCCCGATTTTTTCCGATTTTTTTTTTCCGATTTTTCCCGATTTTTTCCCGATTTTTTCCCGATTTTTTCCCGATTTTTCCCGATTTTTTCCCGATTTTTTCCGATTTTTTCCCGATTTTTCCCGATTTTTTCCCGATTTTTCCCGATTTTTTCCCGATTTTTTCCCGATTTTTTCCCGATTTTTTCCCGATTTTTCCCGATTTTTTCCGATTTTTTCCGATTTTTTCCGATTTTTTCCCGATTTTTTCCCGATTTTTTCCCGATTTTTTCCCGATTTTTTCCCGATTTTTTCCCGATTTTTTCCCGATTTTTTCCCGATTTTTTCCCGATTTTTTTCCGATTTTTTCCGATTTTTTTCCGATTTTTTCCCGATTTTTTCCCGATTTTTTCCGATTTTTTCCGATTTTTTTCCGATTTTTTCCCCGATTTTTTCCCGATTTTTTCCCGATTTTTTCCGATTTTTTCCCGATTTTTTCCCGATTTTTTCCCGATTTTTTACCGATTTTTCCCGATTTTTTCCCCGATTATTTCCCGATTTTTTCCCGATTTTTCCCGATTATTTCCCGATTTTTTCCCGATTTTTTCCCGATTTTTCCCGATTTTTCCCGATTTTTTCCCGATTTTTTCCCGATTTTTCCCGATTTTTTCCCGATTTTTTCCCGATTTTTTCCCGATTTTTTCCCGATTTTTTCCCGATTTTTTCCCGATTTTTTCCGATTTTTTCCCGATTTTTTCCCGATTTTTTCCGATTTTTTCCCGATTTTTTCCGATTTTTTCCGATTTTTTTCCGATTTTTTCCCGATTTTTCCCGATTTTTTCCCGATTTTTTTTTTCCCGATTTTTTCCCGATTTTTTCCGATTTTTTCCCCGATTTTTTCCCGATTTTTTCCCGATTTTTTCCCGATTTTTTCCCGATTTTTTCCGATTTTTTCCGATTTTTTCCCGATTTTTTCCCGATTATTTCCCGATTTTTTCCCGATTTTTTCCCGATTTTTTCCCGATTTTTTCCCGATTTTTTCCCGATTTTTTCCCGATTTTTTCCCGATTTTCCCCGATTTTTTCCGATTTTTTCCGATTTTTTCCCGATTTTTTCCCGATTTTTTCCCGATTTTTTCCCGATTTTTTCCCGATTTTTTCCCGATTTTTTCCCGATTTTTTCCCGATTTTTTCCCGATTTTTTCCCGATTTTTTCCCGATTTTTTCCGATTTTTTCCCGATTTTTTCCCGATTTTTTCCCGATTTTTTCCCGATTTTTTCCCGATTTTTTCCCGATTTTTTCCCGATTTTTTCCCGATTTTTTTTTCCCGATTTTTTCCCGATTTTTTTTCCCGATTTTTTCCCGATTTTTTCCCGATTTTTTCCCGATTTTTTCCCGATTTTTCCCGATTTTTTCCCGATTTTTTCCGATTTTTTCCCGATTTTTTCCGATTTTTTCCGATTTTTTCCCGATTTTTTCCCGATTTTTTCCCGATTTTTTCCCGATTTTTTCCCGATTTTTTTTTCCCGATTTTTTCCGATTTTTTCCCCGATTTTTCCCGATTTTTTCCCGATTTTTCCCGATTTTTTCCCGATTTTTTCCGATTTTTTCCCGATTTTTCCCGATTTTTTCCCGATTTTTCCCGATTTTTTCCCGATTTTTTCCCGATTTTTTCCGATTTTTTCCCGATTTTTTCCCGATTTTTTCCCGATTTTTTCCCGATTTTTTCCCGATTTTTTCCGATTTTTTCCCGATTTTTCCCGATTTTTTCCCGATTTTTTCCCGATTTTTTCCGATTTTTTCCGATTTTTTCCGATTTTTTCCCGATTTTTTCCCGATTTTTTCCCGATTTTTTCCCGATTTTTTCCCGATTTTTTCCCGATTTTTTCCCGATTTTTTCCCGATTTTTTCCCGATTTTTTTCCGATTTTTTCCGATTTTTTCCGATTTTTTCCGATTTTTTCCCGATTTTTTCCCGATTTTTTCCGATTTTTTCCGATTTTTTTCCGATTTTTTCCCGATTTTTTCCCGATTTTTTTTTTTCCCCGATTTTTTCCCGATTTTTTCCCGATTTTTTCCGATTTTTTCCCGATTTTTTTCCCGATTTTTTCCCGATTTTTTCCCGATTTTTCCCGATTTTTCCCGATTTTTTCCCGATTTTTTCCCGATTTTTTCCCGATTTTTTCCCGATTTTTTCCGATTTTTTCCCGATTTTTTCCCCGATTTTTTCCCGATTTTTTCCCGATTTTTCCCGATTTTTTCCCGATTTTTTCCCGATTTTTTCCCGATTTTTTCCCGATTTTTTCCCCGATTTTTTCCCGATTTTTTCCCGATTTTTTCCCGATTTTTTCCCGATTTTTTCCCGATTTTTCCCGATTTTTTCCCGATTTTTTCCCGATTTTTTCCCGATTTTTTCCCGATTTTTTCCCGATTTTTTCCGATTTTTTCCCGATTTTTTCCCGATTTTTCCCGATTTTTTCCGATTTTTTCCGATTTTTTCCGATTTTTTCCCGATTTTTTCCCGATTTTTCCCGATTTTTTCCCGATTTTTTCCCGATTTTTTCCCGATTTTTTCCCGATTTTCCCGATTTTTTCCCGATTTTTTTCCGATTTTTTCCGATTTTTTCGATTTTTTCCGATTTTTTCCCGATTTTTTCCCGATTTTTTCCCGATTTTTTCCGATTTTTTCCCGATTTTTCCCGATTTTTTCCCGATTTTTTCCCGATTTTTTCCCGATTTTTTCCCGATTTTTTCCGATTTTTTCCGATTTTTTCCCGATTTTTTCCCCGATTTTTTCCCGATTTTTTCCCGATTTTTTCCGATTTTTTCCGATTTTTTCCCGATTTTTTCCCCGATTTTTTCCCGATTTTTTCCCGATTTTTTCCCGATTTTTTCCCGATTTTTTCCCGATTTTTTCCCGATTTTTTCCCGATTTTTCCCGATTTTTTCCCCGATTTTTTCCGATTTTTTCCCCGATTTTTTCCCGATTTTTTCCCGATTTTTTCCCGATTTTTTCCCGATTTTTTCCCGATTTTTTCCCGATTTTTTCCCGATTTTTTCCCGATTTTTTCCCGATTTTTTCCCGATTTTTCCCGATTTTCCCCGATTTTTTCCGATTTTTTCCCGATTTTTTCCCGATTTTTTCCCGATTTTTTCCCGATTTTTTCCCGATTTTTCCCGATTTTTTCCCGATTTTTTCCCGATTTTTCCCGATTTTTTCCCGATTTTTTCCCGATTTTTTCCCGATTTTTTCCCGATTTTTTCCCGATTTTTTCCCCCGATTTTTTCCCGATTTTTTCCCGATTTTTTCCCGATTTTTTCCCGATTTTTTCCCGATTTTTTCCGATTTTTTCCCGATTTTTTCCCGATTTTTCCCGATTTTTTCCCGATTTTTTCCCCGATTTTTTCCCGATTTTTCCCGATTTTTTCCGATTTTTTCCCCGATTTTTCCCGATTTTTTCCCGATTTTTTCCCGATTTTTCCCGATTTTTTCCGATTTTTTCCCGATTTTTCCCGATTTTTTCCCGATTTTTCCCCGATTATTTCCCGATTTATTTCCCGATTTTTTCCGATTTTTTCCCCGATTTTTCCCGATTTTTTCCCGATTTTTCCCCGATTATTTCCCGATTTTTTCCGATTTTTTCCCCGATTTTTCCCGATTTTTTCCCGATTTTTCCCGATTTTTTCCGATTTTTTCCGATTTTTTCCGATTTTTTCCCCGATTTTTTCCCCGATTTTTCCCGATTTTTTCCCGATTTTTTCCCGATTTTTTCCCGATTTTTTCCCGATTTTTTCCCGATTTTTTCCCGATTTTTTTCCGATTTTTTCCGATTTTTTTCCGATTTTTTCCCGATTTTTTCCCGATTTTTTCCGATTTTTTCCGATTTTTTCCGATTTTTCCCGATTTTTTCCCGATTTTTTCCCCGATTTTTTCCCGATTTTTTCCCGATTTTTTCCGATTTTTTCCCGATTTTTTCCCGATTTTTTCCCGATTTTTTCCCGATTTTTTCCCGATTTTTTCCGATTTTTTCCGATTTTTTCCCGATTTTTTCCCGATTATTTCCCGATTTTTTCCCGATTTTTTCCCGATTTTTTTTTTCCCGATTTTTTTTTTCCCGATTTTTTCCCGATTTTTTCCCGATTTTTTCCCGATTTTTTCCGATTTTTTCCCGATTTTTTCCCGATTTTTTCCCGATTTTTTCCCGATTTTTTCCCGATTTTTTCCCGATTTTTCCCGATTTTTTCCCGATTTTTTCCCGATTTTTTCCCGATTTTTTCCCGATTTTTTCCCGATTTTTTTCCCGATTTTTTCCGATTTTTTCCCGATTTTTTCCCGATTTTTTCCCGATTTTTTCCCGATTTTTTCCCGATTTTTCCCGATTTTTTCCCGATTTTTTCCCGATTTTTCCCGATTTTTTCCCGATTTTTTCCCGATTTTTTCCCGATTTTTTCCCGATTTTTTTTTCCCGATTTTTTCCCGATTTTTTCCCGATTTTTTCCCGATTTTTTCCGATTTTTTCCCGATTTTTTCCCGATTTTTTCCGATTTTTTCCCGATTTTTTCCCGATTTTTTCCCGATTTTTTCCGATTTTTTCCGATTTTTTCCCGATTTTTTTTTTCCCGATTTTTTTTTTCCCGATTTTTTCCCGATTTTTTCCCGATTTTTTCCCGATTTTTTCCGATTTTTTCCCGATTTTTTCCCGATTTTTTCCCGATTTTTTCCCGATTTTTTCCCGATTTTTTCCGATTTTTTCCGATTTTTTCCCGATTTTTTCCCGATTTTTTCCCGATTTTTTCCCGATTTTTTCCCGATTTTTTCCCGATTTTTTCCCGATTTTTTCCCGATTTTTTTTTTCCCGATTTTTTCCCGATTTTTTCCGATTTTTTCCCGATTTTTTCCCGATTTTTTCCCGATTTTTTCCCGATTTTTTCCCGATTTTTTCCCGATTTTTCCCGATTTTTTCCCGATTTTTTCCCGATTTTTTCCCGATTTTTTCCCGATTTTTCCCGATTTTTTCCCGATTTTTTCCCGATTTTTTCCCGATTTTTTCCGATTTTTTCCCGATTTTTCCCGATTTTTTCCCGATTTTTTTTTTTCCCGATTTTTTCCCGATTTTTTCCGATTTTTTCCCGATTTTTCCCGATTTTTTCCCGATTTTTTTTTTCCCGATTTTTCCCGATTTTTTCCCGATTTTTTCCCGATTTTTTCCGATTTTTTCCCGATTTTTTCCCGATTTTTTCCCGATTTTTTCCCGATTTTTTCCCGATTTTTTCCCGATTTTTTCCCGATTTTTTCCCGATTTTTTCCCGATTTTTTCCCGATTTTTTCCCGATTTTTTCCCGATTTTTTCCGATTTTTTCCCGATTTTTTTTTTTCCCGATTTTTTCCCGATTTTTTCCCGATTTTTTCCCGATTTTTTCCCGATTTTTTCCCGATTTTTTCCCGATTTTTTTCCGATTTTTTCCGATTTTTTTCCGATTTTTTCCCGATTTTTTCCCGATTTTTTCCGATTTTTTTTTTTCCGATTTTTTTCCGATTTTTTCCCGATTTTTCCCGATTTTTTCCCGATTTTTTCCCGATTTTTTCCCGATTTTTTCGATTTTTTCCCCCGATTTTTTCCCGATTTTTTCCCGATTTTTCCCGATTTTTTCCCGATTTTTTCCGATTTTTTCCCGATTTTTTCCCGATTTTTTCCCGATTTTTTCCGATTTTTTTTTCCCGATTTTTTCCCGATTTTTCCCGATTTTTTCCCGATTTTTTCCCGATTTTTTCCCGATTTTTTCCGATTTTTTTTTTCCCGATTTTTTCCCGATTTTTTCCCGATTTTTTTTCCCGATTTTTTCCCGATTTTTTTTTTTCCCGATTTTTTCCCGATTTTTTCCCGATTTTTTCCCGATTTTTTCCCGATTTTTTCCCGATTTTTTCCCGATTTTTTCCGATTTTTTCCCGATTTTTTCCCGATTTTTTCCCGATTTTTTCCGATTTTTTCCGATTTTTTCCGATTTTTTCCCGATTTTTTCCCGATTTTTTCCCGATTTTTTCCCGATTTTTTCCCGATTTTTTCCCGATTTTTTCCCGATTTTTTCCCGATTTTTTCCCCGATTTTTTCCGATTTTTTCCGATTTTTTTTTTCCGATTTTTTTCCGATTTTTTCCCGATTTTTTCCCGATTTTTTCCGATTTTTCCGATTTTTTCCCGATTTTTTCCCGATTTTTTTATTTTTTCCCGATTTTTTCCCGATTTTTTCCCGATTTTTTCCCGATTTTTTCCGATTTTTTCCCGATTTTTTCCCGATTTTTTCCCGATTTTTTCCCGATTTTTTCCCGATTTTTTCCGATTTTTTCCGATTTTTTCCCGATTTTTTCCCGATTTTTTCCCGATTTTTTCCCGATTTTTTCCCGATTTTTTTTTCCCGATTTTTTCCCGATTTTTTCCCGATTTTTTCCCGATTTTTTTTTTTCCCGATTTTTTCCGATTTTTTCCCGATTTTTTCCCGATTTTTTCCCGATTTTTTCCCGATTTTTTCCCGATTTTTTCCCGATTTTTTCCCGATTTTTTCCCGATTTTTTCCCGATTTTTTCCCGATTTTTTCCCGATTTTTTCCCGATGATTTTTCCCGATTTTTTCCGATTTTTTCCCGATTTTTTTTTCCCGATTTTTTCCCGATTTTTTCCCGATTTTTTCCCGATTTTTTCCCGATTTTTTCCCGATTTTTCCCGATTTTTTCCCGATTTTTTCCCGATTTTTTCCCGATTTTTTCCCGATTTTTTCCCGATTTTTTCCGATTTTTTCCCGATTTTTTCCCGATTTTTTCCCGATTTTTTCCCGATTTTTTCCCGATTTTTTCCCGATTTTTTCCCGATTTTTTCCGATTTTTCCCGATTTTTTCCCGATTTTTCCCGATTTTTTCCCGATTTTTTCCCGATTTTTTCCCGATTTTTTCCGATTTTTTCCCGATTTTTCCCGATTTTTTCCCGATTTTTTCCCGATTTTTCCCGATTTTTTCCGATTTTTTCCCGATTTTTTCCCGATTTTTTCCCGATTTTTTCCCGATTTTTTCCCGATTTTTTCCCGATTTTTTCCGATTTTTTTTTTTCCCGATTTTTTCCCGATTTTTTCCCGATTTTTCCCGATTTTTTCCCGATTTTTTCCGATTTTTTCCGATTTTTTCCCGATTTTTTCCCGATTTTTTCCCGATTTTTTTCCCGATTTTTTCCGATTTTTTCCGATTTTTTTCCGATTTTTTCCCGATTTTTTCCCGATTTTTTCCCGATTTTTTCCCGATTTTTTCCCGATTTTTTTTTTCCCGATTTTTTCCCGATTTTTTCCCGATTTTTTCCCGATTTTTTCCGATTTTTTTCCGATTTTTTCCCGATTTTTTCCCGATTTTTTCCGATTTTTTCCGATTTTTTTCCGATTTTTTCCGATTTTTTCCGATTTTTTCCCGATTTTTTCCCGATTTTTTCCCAATTTTTTCCGATTTTTTCCGATTTTTTCCCGATTTTTTCCCGATTTTTTCCCGATTTTTTCCCCGATTTTTTCCCGATTTTTTCCCGATTTTTTCCGATTTTTTCCGATTTTTTCCCGATTTTTTCCCGATTTTTTCCCGATTTTTTCCCGATTTTCCCGATTTTTTCCGATTTTTTCCCGATTTTTTCCCGATTTTTTCCCGATTTTTTCCCGATTTTTTCCCGATTTTTTCCCGATTTTTTCCCGATTTTTTCCCGATTTTTTCCCGATTTTTTCCCGATTTTTTCCCCGATTTTTTCCCGATTTTTTCCCGATTTTTCCCGATTTTTTTTTTTCCCGATTTTTTCCCCGATTTTTTCCGATTTTTTCCCGATTTTTTCCCGATTTTTTCCGATTTTTTTCCGATTTTTTCCCGATTTTTTCCCGATTTTTTCCGATTTTTTCCGATTTTTTTCCGATTTTTCCCGATTTTTCCCGATTTTTTCCCGATTTTTTCCCGATTTTTTCCCGATTTTTTCCGATTTTTTCCCGATTTTTTCCCGATTTTTTCCCCGATTTTTTCCCGATTTTTTCCCGATTTTTTCCGATTTTTTCCGATTTTTTCCCGATTTTTTCCCGATTTTTTCCCGATTTTTTCCCGATTTTTTCCCGATTTTTTCCCGATTTTTTCCCGATTTTTTCCCGATTTTTTCCCGATTTTTCCCGATTTTTTCCGATTTTTTCCGATTTTTTCCCGATTTTTTCCCGATTTTTTCCCGATTTTTTCCCGATTTTTTCCCGATTTTTCCCGATTTTTTCCCGATTTTTTCCCGATTTTTTCCCGATTTTTTCCCGATTTTTCCCGATTTTTTCCCGATTTTTTCCCGATTTTTTCCCGATTTTTTTTTCCCCCGATTTTTTCCCGATTTTTTCCCGATTTTTTCCCGATTTTTTCCCGATTTTTTCCCGATTTTTTCCCGATTTTTCCCGATTTTTTCCCGATTTTTTCCCGATTTTTTCCCGATTTTTTCCCGATTTTTTCCCGATTTTTCCCGATTTTTCCCGATTTTTTCCCGATTTTTTTCCGATTTTTTTTTCCCGATTTTTTCCCGATTTTTTCCGATTTTTTCCCGATTTTTTCCCGATTTTTTCCCGATTTTTTCCCGATTTTTTCCCGATTTTTTCCCGATTTTTTCCGATTTTTTCCCCGATTTTTCCCGATTTTTTCCCGATTTTTTCCCGATTTTTTCCCGATTTTTTCCGATTTTTTCCCGATTTTTCCCGATTTTTTCCCGATTTTTCCCGATTTTTTCCCGATTTTTTCCCGATTTTTTCCGATTTTTTCCCGATTTTTTCCCGATTTTTTCCCGATTTTTTACCGATTTTTCCCGATTTTTCCCGATTTTTCTCCCGATTTTTTCACCGATTTTTTCCCGATTTTTCCCGATTTTTCCCGATTTTTTCCGATTTTTTCCCCGATTTTTTCCCGATTTTTTCCCGATTTTTTCCCGATTTTTTCCCGATTTTTTCCCGATTTTTTCCCGATTTTTTCCCGATTTTTTCCCGATTTTTTCCGATTTTTTCCCGATTTTTTCCCGATTTTTCCCGATTTTTTCCCGATTTTTTCCCGATTTTTTCCCGATTTTTTTCCCGATTTTTTCCCGATTTTTTTTTCCCGATTTTTTCCGATTTTTTCCCGATTTTTTCTCCGATTTTTTCCGATTTTTTCTCCGATTTTTTCCCGATTTTTTCCCGATTTTTTCCGATTTTTTCCGATTTTTTTCCGATTTTTTTCCGATTTTTTCCCGATTTTTTCCCGATTTTTTCCCGATTTTTTCCCGATTTTTTCCCGATTTTTTCCGATTTTTTCCCGATTTTTTCCCGATTTTTTCCCGATTTTTTCCCGATTTTTTCCCGATTTTTTCCGATTTTTTCCGATTTTTTCCCGATTTTTTCCCGATTTTTTCCCGATTTTTTCCCGATTTTTTTTTTCCCGATTTTTTCCCGATTTTTTCCCGATTTTTTCCCGATTTTTTCCCGATTTTTTCCCGATTTTTTCCCGATTTTTTCCGATTTTTTCCCGATTTTTTCCCGATTTTTTCCCGATTTTTTCCCGATTTTTCCCGATTTTTTCCCGATTTTTTCCCGATTTTTCCCGATTTTTTCCCGATTTTTTCCCGATTTTTTCCCGATTTTTTCCCGATTTTTTTCCCCGATTTTCCCGATTTTTTTCCCGATTTTTTCCCGATTTTTTCCCGATTTTTTTTTCCCGATTTTTTCCCGATTTTTTCCCGATTTTTTCCCGATTTTTCCCGATTTTTTCCCGATTTTTTTTTTTCCCGATTTTTTCCCGATTTTTCCCGATTTTTTCCCGATTTTTTCCCGATTTTTTCCCGATTTTTTCCCGATTTTTTCCCGATTTTTTCCCGATTTTTTTCCGATTTTTTTTTTCCCGATTTTTTCCCGATTTTTTCCCGATTTTTTCCCGATTTTTTCCCGATTTTTTCCCGATTTTTTCCCGATTTTTTCCCGATTTTTCCCGATTTTTTCCGATTTTTTCCCGATTTTTTCCCGATTTTTTCCCGATTTTTTTTTCCCGATTTTTTCCCGATTTTTTCCGATTTTTTCCCGATTTTTCCCGATTTTTTCCGATTTTTTTTTTTCCCGATTTTTTCCCGATTTTTTCCCGATTTTTTCCCGATTTTTTCCGATTTTTTCCCGATTTCCCGATTTTTTCCCGATTTTTTCCCCCGATTTTTTCCCGATTTTTTCCCGATTTTTTCTCCGATTTTTTCCCGATTTTTTCCCCGATTTTTTACCGATTTTTTCCCGATTTTTTCCCGATTTTTTCCCGATTTTTTCCCGATTTTTTCCCGATTTTTTCCGGATTTTTTCCGATTTTTTTTTTTCCCGATTTTTTCCCGATTTTTTCCCGATTTTTCCCGATTTTTTCCCGATTTTTTCCCGATTTTTTCCCGATTTTTTCCCGATTTTTTCCCGATTTTTTCCAGATTTTTTCCCGATTTTTTCCGATTTTTTCCGATTTTTTCCGATTTTTTCCCGATTTTTTCCCCGATTTTTTCCCGATTTTTTCCCGATTTTTTCCCGATTTTTTCCCGATTTTTTCCCGATTTTTTCCCGATTTTTTCCCGATTTTTTTCCGATTTTTTCCGATTTTTTTCCGATTTTTTCCCGATTTTTTCCCGATTTTTTCCGATTTTTCCGATTTTTTCTCCGATTTTTTTTTCCCCGATTTTTCCCGATTTTTTTCCCGATTTTTTCCCGATTTTTTCCCGATTTTTTCCCGATTTTTTCCCGATTTTTTCCCGATTTTTTCCCGATTTTTTCCCGATTTTTTCCCGATTTTTTCCCGATTTTTTCCCGATTTTTTCCCGATTTTTTCCCGATTTTTTCCCGATTTTTTCCCGATTTTTTCCCGATTTTTTCCCGATTTTTTCCCGATTTTTTCCGATTTTTTCCCGATTTTTTCCCGATTTTTTCCCGATTTTTTCCGATTTTTTCCCGATTTTTTCCCGATTTTTTCCCGATTTTTTCCCGATTTTTTCCCGATTTTTTCCCGATTTTTTCCGATTTTTCCCGATTTTTTTTTCCCGATTTTTTCCCGATTTTTTCCCGATTTTTCCCGATTTTTTTTTCCCGATTTTTTCCGATTTTTTCCCGATTTTTTCCCGATTTTTTCCCGATTTTTTCCCGATTTTTCCCGATTTTTTCCGATTTTTTCCCGATTTTTTCCCGATTTTTTTTCCCGATTTTTTTCCGATTTTTTCCGATTTTTTCCGATTTTTTCCGATTTTTTCCCGATTTTTTCCCGATTTTTTCCCGATTTTTTCCCGATTTTTTCCCGATTTTTTCCCGATTTTTTCCCGATTTTTTCCCGATTTTTTCCCGATTTTTTTTTTTTCCGATTTTTTCCCGATTTTTTCCCGATTTTTTCCCGATTTTTTCCCGATTTTTTCCGATTTTTTCCGATTTTTTCCCGATTTTTTCCCGATTTTTCCCGATTTTTTCCCGATTTTTTCCCGATTTTTTCCCGATTTTTTCCGATTTTTTCCCGATTTTTTCCCGATTTTTTCCGATTTTTTCCCGATTTTTTCCCAGATTTTTTCCGATTTTTTCCGATTTTTTCCCGATTTTTTCCCGATTTTTTCCCGATTTTTTCCCGATTTTTTCCCGATTTTTTCCCGATTTTTTCCCGATTTTTTCCCGTTTTTTTCCCGATTTTTCCCGATTTTTCCCGATTTTTTCCCCGATTTTTTCCCGATTTTTTCCCGATTTTTTCCCGTTTTTTTCCCGTTTTTTTCCCGATTTTTTCCCGATTTTTTCCCGATTTTTTCCCGATTTTTTCCCGATTTTTTCCCGATTTTTTCCCGATTTTTCCCGATTTTTCCCGATTTTTTCCGATTTTTTCCCCGATTTTTTCCCGATTTTTTCCCGATTTTTTCCCGATTTTTTCCCGATTTTTTCCCGATTTTTTCCCGATTTTTTTTTTCCCGATTTTTCCCGATTTTTTCCCGATTTTTCCCGATTTTTTCCCGATTTTTTCCCGATTTTTCCCGATTTTTCCCGATTTTTCCCGATTTTTTCCCGATTTTTTTCCGATTTTTTCCCGATTTTTTTTTTCCCGATTTTTTCCGATTTTTTCCCGATTTTTTCCCGATTTTTCCCGATTTTTCCCGATTTTTTCCCCGATTTTTTCCCGATTTTTTCCGATTTTTTCCCGATTTTTCCCGATTTTTTCCCGATTTTTTCCGATTTTTTCCCGATTTTTTCCCGATTTTTTCCCGATTTTTTCCCGATTTTTTCCCGATTTTTTCCCGATTTTTTCCCGATTTTTTCCCGATTTTTTCCCGATTTTTTCCCGATTTTTTCCCGATTTTTTCCCGATTTTTCCCGATTTTTCCCGATTTTTTCCGATTTTTTCCCGATTTTTTCCCGATTTTTTCCGATTTTTCCCGATTTTTTCCGATTTTTTCCGATTTTTTCCGATTTTTTCCCGATTTTTTCCCGATTTTTTCCCGATTTTTTCCCGATTTTTTCCCGATTTTTTCCCGATTTTTTCCCGATTTTTTCCCGATTTTTTCCCGATTTTTTTCCGATTTTTTCCGATTTTTTTCCGATTTTTTCCCGATTTTTTCCCGATTTTTTCCGATTTTTTCCGATTTTTTCTCCGATTTTTCCCGATTTTTCCCGATTTTTTCCCGATTTTTTCCCGATTTTTCCCCGATTTTTTCCGATTTTTTCCCGATTTTTTCCGATTTTTTCCCGATTTTTTTTTCCCGATTTTTTCCGATTTTTTCCGATTTTTTCCGATTTTTTCCCGATTTTTTCCCGATTTTTTCCCGATTTTTTCCCGATTTTTTCCCGATTTTTTCCCGATTTTTTCCCGATTTTTTCCCGATTTTTTCCCGATTTTTTTTTTCCCGATTTTTTCCGATTTTTTTCCGATTTTTTCCCGATTTTTCCCGATTTTTTCCCGATTTTTTCCGATTTTTTTTTCCGATTTTTTTCCGATTTTTTCCCGATTTTTTCCCGATTTTTTCCCGATTTTTTCCCGATTTTTTCCGATTTTTTCCGATTTTTTCCCGATTTTTTCCCGATTTTTTCCCGATTTTTTTCCCGATTTTTTCCCGATTTTTTCCCGATTTTTCCCGATTTTTCCCGATTTTTTCCCGATTTTTTTCCCGATTTTTTCCCGATTTTTTCCCGATTTTTTCCCGATTTTTCCCGATTTTTTCCGATTTTTTCCGATTTTTTCCCGATTTTTTTTTCCCGATTTTTTCCCGATTTTTTCCCGATTTTTTCCCGATTTTTTTTTCCCGATTTTTTCCCCGATTTTTTCCCGATTTTTTCCCGATTTTTTCCCGATTTTTTCCGATTTTTCCCGATTTTTTCCCGATTTTTTCCGATTTTTTCCCGATTTTTTCCCGATTTTTTCCCGATTTTTTCCGATTTTTTCCCGATTTTTTCCCGATTTTTTCCCGATTTTTCCCGATTTTTTCCCGATTTTTTCCCGATTTTTTCCCGATTTTTTCCCGATTTTTTCCCGATTTTTTCCGATTTTTTCCGATTTTTTCCGATTTTTTCCCGATTTTTTTTTTCCCGATTTTTTCCCGATTTTTTCCCGATTTTTTCCCGATTTTTTCCGATTTTTTCCGATTTTTTTTTTCCGATTTTTTCCCGATTTTTCCCGATTTTTTCCCGATTTTTTCCCGATTTTTTCCCGATTTTTTCCCGATTTTTTTTTCCCGATTTTTTCCGATTTTTTCCCGATTTTTTCCCGATTTTTTCCCGATTTTTTCCCGATTTTTTCCCGATTTTTTCCCGATTTTTTCCCGATTTTTTCCCGATTTTTTTTTTTCCCGATTTTTTCCCATTTTTTCCCGATTTTTCCCGATTTTTCCCGATTTTTTCCCGATTTTTTCCCGATTTTTTCCCGATTTTTTTTTCCCGATTTTTTCCGATTTTTTCCCGATTTTTTCCCGATTTTTTCCGATTTTTTCCCGATTTTTTCCGATTTTTTCCGATTTTTTTCCGATTTTTTCCCGATTTTTCCCGATTTTTTCCCGATTTTTTCCCGATTTTTTCCCGATTTTTTCCCGATTTTTTCCGATTTTTTCCCGATTTTTTCCCGATTTTTTCCCCGATTTTTTCCCGATTTTTTCCCGATTTTTTCCGATTTTTTCCGATTTTTTCCCGATTTTTTCCCGATTTTTCCCGATTTTTTCCCGATTTTTTCCCGATTTTTTCCCGATTTTTTCCCGATTTTTTCCCGATTTTTTCCCGATTTTTTTTTTTTCCCGATTTTTTCCGATTTTTTCCCGATTTTTTCCCGATTTTTTTTTCCCGATTTTTTCCCGATTTTTTCCCGATTTTTTCCCGATTTTTCCCGATTTTTTTTCCCGATTTTTTCCCGATTTTTTCCCGATTTTTTCCCGATTTTTTTTTCCCGATTTTTTCCGATTTTTTCCCGATTTTTTCCCGATTTTTTCCCGATTTTTTCCCGATTTTTTTTTCCCGATTTTTCCCGATTTTTTCCCGATTTTTTTTTTTCCCGATTTTTTCCCGATTTTTTCCCGATTTTTTCCCGATTTTTTCCCGATTTTTTCCGATTTTTTCCCGATTTTTTTCCCGATTTTTTCCCGATTTTTTCCCGATTTTTTCCCGATTTTTTCCCGATTTTTTCCCGATTTTTTCCGATTTTTTCCCGATTTTTCCCGATTTTTTCCCGATTTTTTCCCGATTTTTCCCGATTTTTTCCGATTTTTTCCCGATTTTTCCCGATTTTTTCCCGATTTTTTCCCGATTTTTTCCCGATTTTTTCCCGATTTTTTTTTCCCGATTTTTTCCCGATTTTTTCCCGATTTTTCCCGATTTTTTCCCGATTTTTTCCCGATTTTTCCCGATTTTTTCCGATTTTTTCCCGATTTTTCCCGATTTTTTCCCGATTTTTTCCCGATTTTTTCCGATTTTTTCCGATTTTTTCCGATTTTTTCCCGATTTTTTCCCGATTTTTCCCGATTTTTTCCCGATTTTTTCCCGATTTTTTCCCGATTTTTTCCCGATTTTTTCCCGATTTTTTCCCGATTTTTTTCCGATTTTTTCCGATTTTTTCCCGATTTTTTCCCGATTTTTTCCCGATTTTTTCCGATTTTTTCCGATTTTTTCCGATTTTTTCCGATTTTTTCCCGATTTTTTCCCGATTTTTTCCCGATTTTTTCCCGATTTTTTCCCGATTTTTTCCCGATTTTTTCCCGATTTTTTCCCGATTTTTTTTTTCCCGATTTTTTTCCGATTTTTTCCGATTTTTTCCCGATTTTTTCCCGATTTTTTTTTTCCCGATTTTTTCCGATTTTTTCCGATTTTTTCCCGATTTTTTTCCCGATTTTTTCCCGATTTTTTCCCGATTTTTTCCCGATTTTTTCCGATTTTTTCCGATTTTTTCCCGATTTTTTCCCGATTTTTTCCCGATTTTTTCCCGATTTTTTCCCGATTTTTTCCCGATTTTTTCCCGATTTTTTCCCGATTTTTTCCCGATTTTTTCCCGATTTTTTTTTTCCCGATTTTTTCCCGATTTTTTCCCGATTTTTTTTTTTCCGATTTTTTCCCGATTTTTTCCCGATTTTTTCCCGATTTTTTCCCGATTTTTTCCCGATTTTTTCCCGATTTTTCCCGATTTTTCCCGATTTTTTCCCGATTTTTTCCCGATTTTTTCCGATTTTTTCCCGATTTTTTCCCGATTTTTTCCGATTTTTTCCCGATTATTTCCCGATTTTTTCCCGATTTTTTCCGATTTTTTCCCCGATTTTTCCCCCGATTATTTCCCGATTTTTTCCCGATTTTCCCCGATTTTTTCCGATTTTTTCCCGATTTTTTCCCGATTTTTCCCGATTTTTTCCGATTTTTTCCGATTTTTTCCGATTTTTTCCCCGATTTTTTCCCGATTTTTTCCCGATTTTTCCCGATTTTTTCCCGATTTTTCCCCGATTATTTCCCGATTTTTTCCCGATTTTTTCCCGATTTTTTTTCCGATTTTTTCCGATTTTTTTCCGATTTTTTCCCGATTTTTTCCCGATTTTTTCCGATTTTTTCCGATTTTTTTCCGATTTTTTCCCGATTTTTTCCCGATTTTTTCCCGATTTTTTCCCGATTTTTTCCCGATTTTTTCCCGATTTTTCCCGATTTTTTCCCGATTTTTTCCCGATTTTTTCCGATTTTTTCCCGATTTTTTCCCGATTTTTCCCGATTTTTTCCCCGATTATTTCCCGATTTTTTCCCGATTTTTCCCGATTTTTTCCCGATTTTTTCCCGATTTTTCCCGATTTTTCCCGATTTTTTCCCGATTTTTTCCCGATTTTTTCCGATTTTTTCCCGATTTTTTCCCGATTTTTTCCGATTTTTCCCGATTTTTTTTTTCCCGATTTTTTCCGATTTTTTCCCGATTTTTTCCGATTTTTTCCGATTTTTTTCCGATTTTTCCCCGATTTTTTCCCGATTTTTTCCCGATTTTTTCCCGATTTTTTCCGATTTTTTCCGATTTTTTCCCGATTTTTTCCCGATTTTTTCCCGATTTTTTCCCGATTTTTTCCCGATTTTTTCCGATTTTTTCCGATTTTTTCCGATTTTTTCCCGATTTTTTCCCGATTTTTTCCCGATTTTTTCCCGATTTTTTCCCGATTTTTTCCCGATTTTTTCCCGATTTTTTCCCGATTTTTTTTTTTCCCGATTTTTCCCCGATTTTTTCCGATTTTTTCCCGATTTTTTCCCGATTTTTTCCCGATTTTTTCCCGATTTTTTCCCGATTTTTTCCCGATTTTTTCCCGATTTTTTCCCGATTTTTTCCCGATTTTTTCCCGATTTTTCCCGATTTTTTCCCGATTTTTTCCGATTTTTTCCCGATTTTTTCCCGATTTTTTCCCGATTTTTTCCCGATTTTTTCCCGATTTTTCCCGATTTTTTCCCGATTTTTTCCCGATTTTTTTTTTCCCGATTTTTTCCCGATTTTTTCCCGATTTTTTCCCGATTTTTTCCGATTTTTTCCCGATTTTTTCCCGATTTTTTCCCGATTTTTTCCCGATTTTTTCCGATTTTTTCCCGATTTTTTCCGATTTTTTTTCCGATTTTTTCCCGATTTTTTCCCGATTTTTTCCCGATTTTTTTTTCCCGATTTTTCCCGATTTTTTCCCGATTTTTTCCGATTTTTTCCGATTTTTTCCCGATTTTTCCCGATTTTTTCCCGATTTTTCCCGATTTTTTCCCGATTTTTTCCGATTTTTTCCCGATTTTTCCCGATTTTTTCCCGATTTTTCCCCCGATTTTTTCCCGATTTTTTCCCGATTTTTTCCCGATTTTTCCCGATTTTTTCCCGATTTTTTCCCGATTTTTTCCGATTTTTTCCGATTTTTTTTTTTCCCGATTTTTTCCGATTTTTTCCCGATTTTTTCCCGATTTTTTCCCGATTTTTTCCCGATTTTTTCCCGATTTTTTCCCGATTTTTTCCCGATTTTTTCCCGATTTTTTCCCGATTTTTTTCCCGATTTTTTCCCGATTTTTTCCCGATTTTTTTCCGATTTTTTCCGATTTTTTTCCGATTTTTTCCCGATTTTTTCCCGATTTTTTCCGATTTTTTCCGATTTTTTCCCGATTTTTTCCCGATTTTTCCCGATTTTTTCCCGATTTTTTCCCGATTTTTTCCCGATTTTTTCCGATTTTTTCCCGATTTTTTCCCGATTTTTTCCCGATTTTTTCCCGATTTTTTCCCGATTTTTTCCCGATTTTTTCCCGATTTTTCCCGATTTTTTCCCGATTTTTTCCCGATTTTTTCCCGATTTTTTCCCGATTTTTTCCCGATTTTTCCCGATTTTTTCCGATTTTTTTTTTTCCCGATTTTTTCCGATTTTTTCCCGATTTTTTCCCGATTTTTTCCCGATTTTTTCCCGATTTTTTCCCGATTTTTTCCCGATTTTTCCCGATTTTTTCCCGATTTTTTTTCCCGATTTTTTCCCGATTTTTTCCCGATTTTTTCCCGATTTTTTCCCGATTTTTTCCGATTTTTTCCCGATTTTTTCCCGATTTTTTCCCGATTTTTTCCGATTTTTTCCCGATTTTTCCCGATTTTTTCCCGATTTTTTCCCGATTTTTCCCGATTTTTTCCGATTTTTTCCCGATTTTTTCCCGATTTTTTTTTCCCGATTTTTTCCGATTTTTTCCGATTTTTTCCGATTTTTTCCCGATTTTTTTTTTTCCCGATTTTTTCCCGATTTTTTCCCGATTTTTTCCCGATTTTTTCCCGATTTTTTCCCGATTTTTTCCCGATTTTTTTCCGATTTTTTCCGATTTTTTCCCGATTTTTTCCCGATTTTTTTCCCGATTTTTTCCGATTTTTTCCGATTTTTTCCCGATTTTTTCCCGATTTTTTCCCGATTTTTTCCCGATTTTTTCCCGATTTTTTCCCGATTTTTTCCGATTTTTTCCCGATTTTTTTCCCGATTTTTTCCCGATTTTTTCCCGATTTTTTCCGATTTTTTCCCGATTTTTTCCCGATTTTTTCCCGATTTTTTCCCGATTTTTTCCCGATTTTTTCCCGATTTTTTTTTTTCCGATTTTTTCCCGATTTTTTCCCGATTTTTTCCCGATTTTTTCCCGATTTTTTCCCGATTTTTTCCGATTTTTTCCCGATTTTTTCCCGATTTTTTCCCGATTTTTTCCCGATTTTTTCCCGATTTTTTCCCGATTTTTTCCCGATTTTTTCCCGATTTTTTCCCGATTTTTTCCCGATTTTTTCCCGATTTTTTTTTCCCGATTTTTTCCCGATTTTTTCCGATTTTTTCCCGATTTTTTCCCGATTTTTTCCCGATTTTTTCCCGATTTTTTCCCGATTTTTTCCCGATTTTTTTTTTTCCCGATTTTTTCCCGATTTTTTCCCGATTTTTTCCCGATTTTTCCCGATTTTTTCCCGATTTTTTCCCGATTTTTTCCCGATTTTTTCCCGATTTTTTCCCGATTTTTCCCGATTTTTTCCCGATTTTTTCCCGATTTTTTCCCCGATTTTTTTCCGATTTTTTCCCCGATTTTTTCCCGATTTTTTCCCGATTTTTTCCCGATTTTTTCCCGATTTTTTCCCGATTTTTTCCCGATTTTTTCCCGATTTTTTCCCGATTTTTTCCCGATTTTTTCCCGATTTTTTCCCGATTTTTTCCCGATTTTTTCCCGATTTTTTCCCGATTTTTTCCGATTTTTTCCCGATTTTTCCCGATTTTTTCCCGATTTTTTCCCGATTTTTTCCCGATTTTTTCCCGATTTTTTCCGATTTTTTCCCGATTTTTCCCGATTTTTTCCCGATTTTTTCCCGATTTTTTCCCGATTTTTTCCGATTTTTTCCCGATTTTTTCCCGATTTTTTCCCGATTTTTTCCCGATTTTTTCCCGATTTTTTCCGATTTTTTCCGATTTTTTCCCGATTTTTTCCCGATTTTTTCCCGATTTTTTCCCGATTTTTTCCCGATTTTTTCCCGATTTTTTCCCGATTTTTTCCCGATTTTTTCCCGATTTTTTCCCGATTTTTTCCGATTTTTTCCCGATTTTTTCCCGATTTTTTCCCGATTTTTTTCCGATTTTTTCCGATTTTTTTCCGATTTTTCCCGATTTTTTCCCGATTTTTTCCCGATTTTTTCCCGATTTTTTCCCGATTTTTTCCCGATTTTTTTTTCCCGATTTTTTCCCGATTTTTTCCCGATTTTTTCCCGATTTTTTCCCGATTTTTTCCGATTTTTTCCGATTTTTTCCCGATTTTTTCCCGATTTTTTTTTCCCGATTTTTTCCCGATTTTTTCCCGATTTTTTCCCGATTTTTCCCGATTTTTTTTTTTCCCCGATTTTTCCCGATTTTTTCCCGATTTTTTCCCGATTTTTTCCCGATTTTTTCCGATTTTTTCCCGATTTTTTCCCGATTTTTTCCCGATTTTTCCCGATTTTTTCCGATTTTTTCCGATTTTTTCCGATTTTTTCCGATTTTTTCCCGATTTTTTCCCGATTTTTTCCCGATTTTTTCCCGATTTTTTCCCGATTTTTTCCCGATTTTTTCCCGATTTTTTCCCGATTTTTTCCCGATTTTTTTCCGATTTTTTCCGATTTTTTTCCGATTTTTTCCCGATTTTTTCCCGATTTTTTCCGATTTTTTCCGATTTTTTTTTTTCCGATTTTTTCCCGATTTTTTCCCGATTTTTTCCCGATTTTTTCCCCGATTTTTTCCCGATTTTTTCCGATTTTTTCCCCGATTTTTTCCCGATTTTTTCCCGATTTTTTCCCGATTTTTCCCGATTTTTTCCGATTTTTTCCGATTTTTTCCCGATTTTTTCCCGTTTTTTTCCCGATTTTTTCCCGATTTTTTCCGATTTTTTCCCGATTTTTTCCCGATTTTTTTCCGATTTTTTCCCCGATTTTTTTCCCCGATTTTTTCCGATTTTTTCCCCGATTTTTTCCCGATTTTTTCCCGATTTTTTCCCGATTTTTTCCCGATTTTTTCCCGATTTTTCCCGATTTTTTCCCGATTTTTTCCCGATTTTTTCCCGATTTTTTCCCGATTTTTCCCGATTTTTTTCCCGATTTTTTCCCGATTTTTTCCCGATTTTTTCCCGATTTTTTCCCGATTTTTTCCCGATTTTTTCCCGATTTTTTCCCGATTTTTTCCCGATTTTTTCCCGATTTTTTCCCGATTTTTTCCCGATTTTTTCCCGATTTTTTTTTCCCGATTTTTTCCCGATTTTTTCCCGATTTTTTCCCGATTTTTTCCCGATTTTTTCCCGATTTTTTCCCGATTTTTTCCCGATTTTTTCCCGATTTTTTCCCGATTTTTTCCCGATTTTTTTCCGATTTTTTCCCGATTTTTCCCGATTTTTTCCCGATTTTTTCCCGATTTTTTCCCGATTTTTTCCCGATTTTTTCCCGATTTTTTCCCGATTTTTTCCCGATTTTTTCCCGATTTTTTCCCGATTTTTTCCGATTTTTTCCCGATTTTTTCCCGATTTTTTCCCGATTTTTTCCCGATTTTTTCCCGATTTTTTCCCGATTTTTTCCCGATTTTTTCCCGATTTTTTCCCGATTTTTTCCGATTTTTTCCCGATTTTTTCCCCCGATTTTTTCCCGATTTTTTCCCGATTTTTTCCCGATTTTTTCCCGATTTTTTCCCGATTTTTTCCCGATTTTTTCCGATTTTTTTCCGATTTTTTCCCGATTTTTCCCGATTTTTTCCCCGATTTTTTCCCGATTTTTTCCGATTTTTTCCCGATTTTTTCCCGATTTTTTCCCGATTTTTTCCCGATTTTTTCCCGATTTTTTCCGATTTTTTCCGATTTTTTCCTCGATTTTTTCCCCGATTATTTCCCGATTTTTTTTTCCCGATTTTTTCCCGATTTTTTCCCGATTTTTTCCCGATTTTTTCCCGATTTTTTCCCGATTTTTCCCGATTTTTTCCCGATTTTTTCCCGATTTTTTCCCGATTTTTTTCCCGATTTTTTCCCGATTTTTTCCCGATTTTTTCCCGATTTTTTCCCGATTTTTTCCCGATTTTTTCCCGATTTTTTCCCGATTTTTTCCCGATTTTTTCCCGATTTTTTCCCGATTTTTTCCCGATTTTTTCCCGATTTTTTCCCGATTTTTTCCCCGATTTTTTCCCGATTTTTTCCCGATTTTTTCCCGATTTTTTCCCGATTTTTTCCCGATTTTTCCCGATTTTTTCCCGATTTTTTCCCGATTTTTTCCCGATTTTTTCCCGATTTTTTCCGATTTTTTCCCGATTTTTTCCCGATTTTTTCCCGATTTTTTTCCCGATTTTTTTCCGATTTTTTCCCGATTTTTTCCCGATTTTTTCCGATTTTTTCCCGATTTTTTCCCGATTTTTCCCGATTTTTTCCCGATTTTTCCCGATTTTTTCCCGATTTTTTCCCGATTTTTTCCCGATTTTTTCCCGATTTTTTCCCGATTTTTTCCCGATTTTTTCCCGATTTTTTCCGATTTTTTCCCGATTTTTTCCCGATTTTTTCCCGATTTTTTCCCGATTTTTCCCGATTTTTTCCCGATTTTTTCCCGATTTTTTCCCGATTTTTCCCGATTTTTTCCCGATTTTTTTTTTTCCCGATTTTTTCCCGATTTTTTCCCGATTTTTTCCCGATTTTTTCCCGATTTTTTCCCGATTTTTTCCCGATTTTTTCCGATTTTTTCCCGATTTTTTCCCGATTTTTTCCCCCGATTTTTTCCGATTTTTTCCCGATTTTTCCCGATTTTTTCCCGATTTTTTCCCGATTTTTTCCCGATTTTTTCCGATTTTTTCCCGATTTTTTCCCGATTTTTTCCCGATTTTTCCCGATTTTTTTTCCCGATTTTTTCCGATTTTTTCCCGATTTTTTCCCGATTTTTTCCCGATTTTTTCCGATTTTTTCCCGATTTTTTCCCGATTTTTTCCCGATTTTTTCCCGATTTTTTCCCGATTTTTTCCGATTTTTTCCCGATTTTTTCCCGATTTTTTCCCGATTTTTCCCGATTTTTCCCGATTTTTTCCCGATTTTTTCCCGATTTTTTCCCGATTTTTTCCCGATTTTTTCCCGATTTTTTCCCGATTTTTTCCCCCGATTTTTTCCCGATTTTTTCCCCGATTTTTTCCCGATTTTTTCCCGATTTTTTCCCGATTTTTTCCGATTTTTTCCGATTTTTTCCGATTTTTTCCCGATTTTTTTCCCGATTTTTTCCCGATTTTTTCCCGATTTTTTCCCGATTTTTTCCCGATTTTTTCCCGATTTTTTCCCGATTTTTTCCCGATTTTTTTCCGATTTTTTCCGATTTTTTTCCGATTTTTTCCCGATTTTTTCCCCGATTTTTTCCGATTTTTCCGATTTTTTCCGATTTTTTTCCCGATTTTTTCCCGATTTTTTCCCGATTTTTTCCCGATTTTTTCCCGATTTTTTCCCGATTTTTTCCCGATTTTTTCCCGATTTTTTCCCGATTTTTTCCCGATTTTTTCCCGATTTTTTCCCGATTTTTTCCCGATTTTTTCCCGATTTTTTTCCCGATTTTTTCCCGATTTTTTCCCGATTTTTTCCCGATTTTTTCCCGATTTTTTCCCGATTTTTTTCCCGATTTTTTCCCGATTTTTTCCCGATTTTTTCCCGATTTTTTCCCGATTTTTTCCGATTTTTTCCCGATTTTTTCCCCGATTTTTTCCCGATTTTTTCCCGATTTTTTCCCGATTTTTTTCCGATTTTTTCCGATTTTTTCCCGATTTTTTCCCGATTTTTTCCCGATTTTTTCCCGATTTTTTCCGATTTTTTCCCGATTTTTTCCGATTTTTTCCCGATTTTTTCCGATTTTTTCCCGATTTTTTCCGATTTCCCGATTTTTTCCGATTTTTTCCCGATTTTTTCCCGATTTTTTCCCGATTTTTTCCCGATTTTTTCCCGATTTTTTCCGATTTTTTCCGATTTTTTCCGATTTTTTCCCGATTTTTTCCCGATTTTTTCCCGATTTTTTCCCGATTTTTTCCCGATTTTTTCCCGATTTTTTCCCGATTTTTTCCCGATTTTTTCCCGATTTTTTTCCGATTTTTTCCGATTTTTTTCCGATTTTTTCCCGATTTTTTCCCGATTTTTTCCGATTTTTTCCGATTTTTTCTCCGATTTTTTCCCGATTTTTTCCCGATTTTTTCCCGATTTTTTCCCGATTTTTTCCCGATTTTTTCCCGATTTTTTCCCGATTTTTTCCCGATTTTTTCCCGATTTTTTCCGATTTTTTCCGATTTTTTCCCGATTTTTTCCCGATTTTTTCCCGATTTTTTCCCGATTTTTTCCCGATTTTTTCCCGATTTTTTCCCGATTTTTTCCCGATTTTTTCCCGATTTTTTCCCGATTTTTTCCCGATTTTTTCCGATTTTTTCCCGATTTTTTCCCGATTTTTTCCCGATTTTTTCCCGATTTTTTCCCGATTTTTTTTTCCCGATTTTTTCCCGATTTTTTTTTTTCCCGATTTTTTCCCGATTTTTTCCCGATTTTTTCCCGATTTTTCCCGATTTTTCCCGATTTTTTCCGATTTTTTCCCCGATTTTTTTTTTCCCGATTTTTTCCCGATTTTTTCCCGATTTTTTCCCGATTTTTTCCCGATTTTTTCCCGATTTTTCCCGATTTTTCCCGATTTTTTCCCGATTTTTTCCCGATTTTTTCCCGATTTTTTCCCGATTTTTCCCGATTTTTCCCGATTTTTTCCCGATTTTTTCCCGATTTTTTTCCGATTTTTTCCCGATTTTTTCCCGATTTTTTCCGATTTTTCCCGATTTTTTCCCGATTTTTCCCGATTTTTTCCCGATTTTTCCCGATTTTTTCCCGATTTTTTCCGATTTTTTCCCGATTTTTTCCCGATTTTTTCCCGATTTTTTTTTCCCGATTTTTCCCGATTTTTCCCGATTTTTTCCCGATTTTTTCCCGATTTTTTCCCGATTTTTTCCCGATTTTTTCCCGATTTTTTCCCGATTTTTTCCCGATTTTTTCCGATTTTTTCCCGATTTTTTCCCGATTTTTCCCGATTTTTTCCCGATTTTTTCCCGATTTTTCCCGATTTTTTCCGATTTTTTCCCGATTTTTCCCGATTTTTTCCCGATTTTTTCCCGATTTTTTCCGATTTTTTCCGATTTTTTCCGATTTTTTCCCGATTTTTTCCCGATTTTTTCCCGATTTTTTCCCGATTTTTTCCCGATTTTTTCCCGATTTTTTCCCGATTTTTTCCCGATTTTTTCCCGATTTTTTCCCGATTTTTTCCGATTTTTTTCCGATTTTTTCCCGATTTTTTCCCGATTTTTTCCGATTTTTTCCGATTTTTTTCCGATTTTTCCCCGATTTTTCCCGATTTTTTCCCGATTTTTTCCCGATTTTTTCCCGATTTTTTCCGATTTTTTCCCGATTTTTTCCCGATTTTTTCCCGATTTTTTCCCCGATTTTTTCCCGATTTTTTCCCGATTTTTCCCGATTTTTTCCGATTTTTTCCCGATTTTTTCCCGATTTTTTCCCGATTTTTTCCCGATTTTTTCCCGATTTTTTCCCGATTTTTTCCCGATTTTTTTTTTTCCCGATTTTTTCCCGATTTTTTCCCGATTTTTCCCGATTTTTTCCCGATTTTTTCCCGATTTTTTCCCGATTTTTTCCCGATTTTTTCCCGATTTTTTCCCGATTTTTTCCCGATTTTTTCCCGATTTTTTCCCGATTTTTTCCCGATTTTTTCCCGATTTTTTCCCGATTTTTTCCCGATTTTTTCCCGATTTTTTCCGATTTTTTCCCGATTTTTTCCCGATTTTTTCCCGATTTTTTCCCGATTTTTTCCCGATTTTTTCCCGATTTTTCCCGATTTTTTCCGATTTTTTCCCGATTTTTTCCCGATTTTTTCCCGATTTTTCCCGATTTTTTCCCGATTTTTTCCGATTTTTTCCCGATTTTTTCCCGATTTTTTCCCGATTTTTTCCCGATTTTTTCCCGATTTTTTTTTCCCGATTTTTTCCCGATTTTTTTTTCCCGATTTTTTCCCGATTTTTCCCGATTTTTTCCCGATTTTTTCCCGATTTTTTCCCGATTTTTTCCCGATTTTTTTTTCCCGATTTTTTCCGATTTTTTCCCGATTTTTTCCCGATTTTTTCCCGATTTTTTCCCGATTTTTTCCCGATTTTTTCCCGATTTTTTCCCGATTTTTTCCCGATTTTTTCCCGATTTTTTCCCGATTTTTTCCCGATTTTTTCCCGATTTTTTCCCGATTTTTTCCCGATTTTTTCCGATTTTTTTCCGATTTTTTCCCGATTTTTTCCCCCGATTTTTTCCCGATTTTTTCCCGATTTTTTCCCGATTTTTTCCGATTTTTTCCCGATTTTTTCCCGATTTTTTCCCCGATTTTTTCCCGATTTTTTCCGATTTTTCCCGATTTTTTCCCGATTTTTTCCCGATTTTTTCCCGATTTTTTCCCGATTTTTTCCCGATTTTTTCCCGATTTTTTCCCGATTTTTTCCCGATTTTTTTTTTTCCCGATTTTTTCCCGATTTTTTCCCGATTTTTTTCCCGATTTTTTCCCGATTTTTTCCCGATTTTTTCCCGATTTTTTCCCGATTTTTTCCCGATTTTTTCCCGATTTTTTCCCGATTTTTTCCCGATTTTTTCCCGATTTTTTCCCGATTTTTTCCCGATTTTTTCCCGATTTTTTCCCGATTTTTCCCGATTTTTCCCGATTTTTTCCCGATTTTTTCCCGATTTTTCCCGATTTTTTCCGATTTTTTCCGATTTTTTCCCGATTTTTTCCCGATTTTTTCCCGATTTTTTCCCGATTTTTTCCGATTTTTTCCCGATTTTTTCCCGATTTTTTCCCGATTTTTTCCCGATTTTTTCCCGATTTTTTCCGATTTTTTCCGATTTTTTCCCGATTTTTTCCCCGATTTTTCCCGATTTTTTCCCGATTTTTTCCCGATTTTTTCCCGATTTTTTCCCGATTTTTTCCCGATTTTCCCGATTTTTTCCCGATTTTTTCCCGATTTTTTCCCGATTTTTTCCCGATTTTTTCCCGATTTTTTCCCGATTTTTTCCCGATTTTTTCCCGATTTTTTCCCGATTTTTTCCCGATTTTTTCCCGATTTTTTCCCGATTTTTTCCCGATTTTTTCCCGATTTTTTCCCGATTTTTTCCCGATTTTTTCCCGATTTTTTCCCGATTTTTTCCGATTTTTTCCCGATTTTTTCCCGATTTTTTCCCGATTTTTTCCCGATTTTTTCCGATTTTTTCCCGATTTTTTCCCGATTTTTTCCCGATTTTTTCGATTTTTTCCGATTTTTTCCCGATTTTTTCCCGATTTTTTCCCGATTTTTTCCCGATTTTTTCCCGATTTTTTCTCCGATTTTTTCCGATTTTTTTTTTCCGATTTTTTCCCGATTTTTTCCCGATTTTTTCCGATTTTTCCGATTTTTTCCGATTTTTTCCCGATTTTTCCCGATTTTTTCCCGATTTTTTTCCCCGATTTTTTCCCGATTTTTTCCCGATTTTTTCCCGATTTTTTCCCGATTTTTTCCCGATTTTTTCCCGATTTTTTCCCGATTTTTCCCGATTTTTTCCGATTTTTTCCCGATTTTTTCCCGATTTTTTCCCGATTTTTTCCCGATTTTTTCCCGATTTTTTCCGATTTTTTCCCGATTTTTTCCCGATTTTTTTTTCCCGATTTTTTCCCGATTTTTTCCCGATTTTTTCCCGATTTTTTCCGATTTTTTCCCGATTTTTTTTTTTCCCGATTTTTTCCCGATTTTTTCCCGATTTTTTTTTTTCCCGATTTTTTCCCGATTTTTTCCCGATTTTTCCCGATTTTTTCCCGATTTTTTCCGATTTTTTCCCGATTTTTTCCCGATTTTTTCCCGATTTTTTCCCGATTTTTCCCGATTTTTTCCGATTTTTTCCCGATTTTTTCCCGATTTTTCCCGATTTTTTCCGATTTTTTCCGATTTTTTCCGATTTTTTCCCGATTTTTTCCCGATTTTTTCCCGATTTTTTCCCGATTTTTTCCCGATTTTTTCCCGATTTTTTCCCGATTTTTTCCCGATTTTTTCCCGATTTTTTCCCGATTTTTTCCCGATTTTTTCCGATTTTTTCCGATTTTTTCCCGATTTTTTCCCGATTTTTTCCGATTTTTTCCGATTTTTTTCCGATTTTTTCCCGATTTTTTCCCGATTTTTTCCCGATTTTTTCCCGATTTTTTCCCGATTTTTTCCGATTTTTTCCCGATTTTTTCCCGATTTTTTCCCGATTTTTTCCCGATTTTTTCCCGATTTTTTCCCGATTTTTTCCCGATTTTTTCCCGATTTTTTCCCGATTTTTTCCCGATTTTTTCCCGATTTTTTCCGATTTTTTCCCGATTTTTTCCCGATTTTTTCCCGATTTTTTCCCGATTTTTTCCCGATTTTTCCCGATTTTTTCGATTTTTTCCCGATTTTTTTTTCCCGATTTTTTCCCGATTTTTTCCCGATTTTTTCCCCGATTTTTTCCCGATTTTTTCCGATTTTTTCCCGATTTTTTCCCGATTTTTTCCCGATTTTTTCCCGATTTTTTCCCCGATTTTTTCCCGATTTTTTCCCGATTTTTTCCCGATTTTTTCCCGATTTTTTCCCGATTTTTCCCGATTTTTTCCCGATTTTTTCCGATTTTTTCCCGATTTTTTCCCGATTTTTTCCCGATTTTTTCCCGATTTTTCCCGATTTTTTCCCGATTTTTTCCCGATTTTTTCCGATTTTTTCCCGATTTTTTCCCGATTTTTTCCCGATTTTTTCCCCGATTTTTCCCGATTTTTTCCCGATTTTTTCCCGATTTTTCCCGATTTTTTCCCGAAATTTCCCCGATTTTTTCCCGATTTTTTCCCGATTTTTTCCGATTTTTTCCCCGATTTTTTCCCGATTTTTTCCCGATTTTTTCCGATTTTTTCCCCGATTTTTTCCCGATTTTTTCCGATTTTTTCCCCGATTTTTTCCCGATTTTTTCCGATTTTTTCCCGATTTTTTCCCGATTTTTTCCCGATTTTTTCCCGATTTTTTCCCGATTTTTTCCGATTTTTTCCCGATTTTTTCCCGATTTTTTCCCGATTTTTTCCCGATTTTTTCCCGATTTTTTCCCGATTTTTTCCCGATTTTTTCCCGATTTTTTCCCGATTTTTTCCCGATTTTTTCCCGATTTTTTCCCGATTTTTTCCCGATTTTTCCCGATTTTTTCCGATTTTTTCGATTTTTTCCGATTTTTTCCCGATTTTTTCCCGATTTTTTCCCGATTTTTTCCCGATTTTTTTTTTTCCCGATTTTTTCCCGATTTTTTCCCGATTTTTTCCCGATTTTTTCCCGATTTTTTCCCGATTTTTTCCGATTTTTTCCGATTTTTTCCCGATTTTTTCCCCGATTTTTTCCGATTTTTTCCCGATTTTTTCCCGATTTTTTCCCGATTTTTCCCGATTTTTCCCGATTTTTTCCGATTTTTTCCCGATTTTTTCCCGATTTTTTCCCGATTTTTTCCCGATTTTTCCCGATTTTTTCCCGATTTTTTCCCGATTTTTTCCCGATTTTTTCCCGATTTTTTCCCGATTTTTTCCCGATTTTTTCCCGATTTTTTCCGATTTTTTTTTTCCCGATTTTTTCCCGATTTTTTCCCGATTTTTTCCCGATTTTTTCCCGATTTTTTCCCGATTTTTTCCCGATTTTTTCCCGATTTTTTCCCGATTTTTTCCCGATTTTTTCCCGATTTTTTCCCGATTTTTTCCCGATTTTTTCCCGATTTTTTCCCGATTTTTTCCCGATTTTTTCCCGATTTTTTCCCGATTTTTCCCGATTTTTTCCCGATTTTTCCCGATTTTTTCCCGATTTTTCCCGATTTTTTCCCGATTTTTTCCCGATTTTTTCCGATTTTTTCCCGATTTTTCCCGATTTTTTCCGATTTTTTCCCGATTTTTTCCCGATTTTTTCCCGATTTTTTCCCGATTTTTTCCCGATTTTTTCCCGATTTTTTCCCGATTTTTTCCCGATTTTTTCCCGATTTTTTCCCGATTTTTTCCCGATTTTTTCCGATTTTTTCCCGATTTTTTCCCGATTTTTTCCCCGATTTTTTCCCGATTTTTTCCCGATTTTTTCCCGATTTTTTCCGATTTTTTCCCGATTTTTTCCCGATTTTTTCCCGATTTTTTCCCGATTTTTTCCGATTTTTTCCCGATTTTTTCCCGATTTTTTCCCGATTTTTTCCCGATTTTTTCCCGATTTTTTCCCGATTTTTTCCCGATTTTTTCCCGATTTTTTCCCGATTTTTCCCGATTTTTTCCCGATTTTTTCCCGATTTTTTCCCGATTTTTTCCGATTTTTCCCGATTTTTTCCCGATTTTTTCCCGATTTTTTCCCGATTTTTCCCCGATTTTTTCCCGATTTTTTTTTTCCCGATTTTTCCCGATTTTTCCCGATTTTTTCCCGATTTTTCCCGATTTTTTCCCGATTTTTTCCCGATTTTTTCCCGATTTTTTCCCGATTTTTTCCCGATTTTTTCCCGATTTTTTCCCGATTTTTTCCCGATTTTTTCCCGATTTTTTCCCGATTTTTTCCCGATTTTTTCCCGATTTTTTCCCGATTTTTCCCGATTTTTTCCCGATTTTTTCCCGATTTTTTCCCGATTTTTTCCCGATTTTTTCCCGATTTTTTCCCGATTTTTTCCCGATTTTTCCCGATTTTTCCCGATTTTTTCCGATTTTTTCCCGATTTTTTCCCGATTTTTTCCCGATTTTTTCCCGATTTTTTCCCGATTTTTTCCCGATTTTTCCCGATTTTTTCCCGATTTTTTCCCGATTTTTTCCCGATTTTTTCCCGATTTTTTCCCGATTTTTTCCCGATTTTTTCCCGATTTTTTCCCGATTTTTTCCCGATTTTTTCCCGATTTTTTCCCGATTTTTTCCCGATTTTTTCCCGATTTTTTCCCGATTTTTTCCCGATTTTTCCCGATTTTTTCCCGATTTTTTCCCGATTTTTTCCCGATTTTTTCCTCCGATTTTTCCCCGATTTTTTCCGATTTTTTCCGATTTTTTTCCGATTTTTCCCGATTTTTCCCGATTTTTTCCCCGATTTTTTCCCGATTTTTTCCCGATTTTTTCCGATTTTTTCCCGATTTTTTCCCGATTTTTTCCCGATTTTTTCCCGATTTTTTCCCGATTTTTTCCGATTTTTTCCGATTTTTTCCGATTTTTTCCGATTTTTTCCCGATTTTTCCCGATTTTTTCCCGATTTTTTCCCGATTTTTTCCCGATTTTTCCCGATTTTTTCCCGATTTTTTCCCGATTTTTTCCCCGATTTTTTCCCGATTTTTTGCCGATTTTTTCCCCATTTTTTCCCGATTTTTCCCGATTTTTTCCCGATTTTTTCCCGATTTTTCCCGATTTTTTCCCGATTTTTTTCCCGATTTTTTCCCGATTTTTTCCCGATTTTTTCCCGATTTTCCCGATTTTTTCCGATTTTTTCCCGATTTTTTCCCGATTTTTTCCCGATTTTTTCCGATTTTTTCCGATTTTTTTCCCGATTTTTTCCCGATTTTTTCCCGATTTTTTTCCCGATTTTTTTCCGTTTTTTTCCGATTTTTTCCCGATTTTTTCCCGATTTTTTCCCGATTTTTTCCCGATTTTTTCCCGATTTTTCCCGATTTTTTCCCGATTTTTTCCCGATTTTTTCCCGATTTTTTCCCGATTTTTTCCGATTTTTTCCCGATTTTTTCCCGATTTTTTCCCGATTTTTTCCCGATTTTTTCCCGATTTTTTCCCGATTTTTTCCCGATTTTTTCCCGATTTTTTCCCGATTTTTTCCCGATTTTTCCCGATTTTTTCCCGATTTTTTCCCGATTTTTTCCGATTTTTTCCGATTTTTTCCCGATTTTTTCCCGATTTTTTCCCGATTTTTTCCCGATTTTTTCCCCGATTTTTTCCCGATTTTTTCCCGATTTTTTCCCGATTTTTTCCCGATTTTTTCCCGATTTTTTCCGATTTTTTCCCGATTTTTTCCCGATTTTTCCCGATTTTTTTTTCCCGATTTTTTCCCGATTTTTTCCGATTTTTTCCCGATTTTTTCCGATTTTTTCCCGATTTTTCCCGATTTTTTCCCGATTTTTTCCCGATTTTTTCCCGATTTTTTCCCGATTTTTTCCCGATTTTTTCCCGATTTTTTCCCGATTTTTTCCCGATTTTTTCCCGATTTTTTCCGATTTTTTCCCGATTTTTTCCCGATTTTTTCCCGATTTTTTCCCGATTTTTTTTTTCCGATTTTTTTTTTTCCGATTTTTTCCCGATTTTTTCCCGATTTTTCCCGATTTTTTCCGATTTTTTCCGATTTTTTCCGATTTTTTCCCGATTTTTTCCCGATTTTTTCCCGATTTTTTCCCGATTTTTTCCCGATTTTTTCCCGATTTTTTCCCGATTTTTTCCCGATTTTTTCCCGATTTTTCCCGATTTTTTCCCGATTTTTTCCCGATTTTTTCCCGATTTTTTCCCGATTTTTTCCGATTTTTTCCCGATTTTTTCCCGATTTTTTCCCGATTTTTTCCCGATTTTTTCCCGATTTTTCCCGATTTTTTCCCGATTTTTTCCCCGATTTTTTCCCGATTTTTTCCCGATTTTTCCCCGATTTTTTCCCGATTTTTCCCGATTTTTTCCCGATTTTTTCCCGATTTTTTCCGATTTTTTCCGATTTTTTCCCGATTTTTTCCCGATTTTTTCCCGATTTTTTCCCGATTTTTTCCCGATTTTTTCCGATTTTTTCCCGATTTTTTCCCGATTTTTTCCCGATTTTTTCCCGATTTTTTCCCGATTTTTTCCCGATTTTTTCCCGATTTTTTCCGATTTTTTCCGATTTTTTTCCGATTTTTTCCCGATTTTTTCCCGATTTTTTCCCGATTTTTTCCCGATTTTTTCAATTTTTTCCGATTTTTTCCCGATTTTTTCCCGATTTTTTCCCGATTTTTTCCCGATTTTTTCCGATTTTTTCCGATTTTTTCCCGATTTTTTCCCCGATTATTTCCCGATTTTTTCCCGATTTTTTCCCGATTTTTTCCCGATTTTTTCCCGATTTTTTCCCGATTTTTTCCCGATTTTTTCCCGATTTTTTCCCGATTTTTTTTTCCCGATTTTTTCCCGATTTTTTCCGATTTTTTCCCGATTTTTTCCCGATTTTTTCCCGATTTTTTCCCGATTTTTTCCCGATTTTTTCCCGATTTTTCCCGATTTTTTCCCGATTTTTTCCCGATTTTTTCCCGATTTTTTCCCGATTTTTCCCGATTTTTTCCCGATTTTTTCCGATTTTTTCCCGATTTTTTCCCGATTTTTTCCCGATTTTTTCCCGATTTTTTCCCGATTTTTTCCCGATTTTTTCCCGATTTTTTCCCGATTTTTTTTTTCCCGATTTTTTCCCGATTTTTTCCCGATTTTTTCCCGATTTTTTCCGATTTTTTCCCGATTTTTTCCCGATTTTTTCCCGATTTTTTCCGATTTTTTCCGATTTTTTCCCGATTTTTTCCGATTTTTTTTTTTCCCGATTTTTTCCCGATTTTTTCCCGATTTTTTCCCGATTTTTCCCGATTTTTTCCCGATTTTTTCCCGATTTTTTCCCGATTTTTTCCCGATTTTTTCCCGATTTTTTCCCGATTTTTTCCCGATTTTTTCCCGATTTTTTCCCGATTTTTCCCGATTTTTTCCCGATTTTTTCCCGATTTTTCCCGATTTTTTCCCGATTTTTTCCCGATTTTTTCCCGATTTTTTCCCGATTTTTTCCCGATTTTTTCCCGATTTTTTCCCGATTTTTTCCCGATTTTTTCCGATTTTTTCCCGATTTTTTCCCGATTTTTTCCCGATTTTTTCCCGATTTTTTCCCGATTTTTTCCCGATTTTTTCCCGATTTTTTCCCGATTTTTTCCCGATTTTTTCCCGATTTTTTCCCGATTTTTTCCCGATTTTTTCCCGATTTTTTCCCGATTTTTTCCCGATTTTTTCCGATTTTTTCCGATTTTTTCCCGATTTTTTCCCGATTTTTTCCCGATTTTTTTTTCCCGATTTTTTCCGATTTTTTCCCGATTTTTTCCCGATTTTTTCCGATTTTTTCCCGATTTTTTCCCGATTTTTTCCCGATTTTTCCCGATTTTTTCCCGATTTTTCCCGATTTTTTCCCGATTTTTTTTTTTCCCGATTTTTTCCCGATTTTTTCCCGATTTTTTTTTTTCCCGATTTTTCCCGATTTTTTCCCGATTTTTTCCCGATTTTTTCCGATTTTTTCCCGATTTTTTCCCGATTTTTTCCCGATTTTTCCCCGATTTTTTCCCGATTTTTTCCCGATTTTTTCCCGATTTTTTCCCGATTTTTCCCGATTTTTCCCGATTTTTTCCGATTTTTTCCGATTTTTTCCGATTTTTTCCCCGATTTTTTCCCGATTTTTCCCGATTTTTTCCCGATTTTTTCCCGATTTTTTCCCGATTTTTTCCCGATTTTTTCCCGATTTTTTCCCGATTTTTTCCCGATTTTTTCCGATTTTTTCCGATTTTTTCCGATTTTTTCCCGATTTTTTCCCGATTTTTTCCGATTTTTTCCGATTTTTTTCCGATTTTTTCCCGATTTTTCCCGATTTTTTCCCGATTTTTTCCCGATTTTTTCCCGATTTTTTCCGATTTTTTCCCGATTTTTTCCCGATTTTTTCCCGATTTTTTCCCCGATTTTTTCCCGATTTTTTCCCGATTTTTCCCGATTTTCCCGATTTTTTCCCGATTTTTTCCCGATTTTTTCCCGATTTTTTCCGATTTTTTCCCGATTTTTTCCCGATTTTTCCCGATTTTTTCCCGATTTTTTCCCGATTTTTTCCCGATTTTTTCCCGATTTTTTCCCGATTTTTTCCCGATTTTTCCCGATTTTTCCCGATTTTTTTTTTTCCCGATTTTTTCCCGATTTTTTTTTTTCCCGATTTTTTCCCGATTTTTTCCCGATTTTTTCCCGATTTTTCCCGATTTTTTCCCGATTTTTTCCGATTTTTTCCCGATTTTTCCCGATTTTTTCCCGATTTTTTCCCGATTTTTCCCGATTTTTTCCGATTTTTTCCCGATTTTTTCCCCCGATTTTTTCCCGATTTTTTCCGATTTTTTCCGATTTTTTCCCGATTTTTTCCCGATTTTTTTTTTTCCCGATTTTTTCCCGATTTTTTCCCGATTTTTTCCCGATTTTTTCCCGATTTTTTCCCGATTTTTTCCCGATTTTTTCGATTTTTTCCGATTTTTTCCGATTTTTTCCCGATTTTTTCCCGATTTTTTCCCGATTTTTTCCGATTTTTTCCGATTTTTTTTTTTTCCGATTTTTTCCCGATTTTTTCCCGATTTTTTCCCGATTTTTTCCCGATTTTTTCCGATTTTTTCCGATTTTTTCCCGATTTTTTCCCGATTTTTTCCCGATTTTTTCCCGATTTTTTCCCGATTTTTTCCGATTTTTTCCGATTTTTTCCCGATTTTTTCCCGATTTTTCCCGATTTTTTCCCGATTTTTTCCCGATTTTTTCCCGATTTTTTCCCGATTTTTTCCCGATTTTTTCCCGATTTTTCCGATTTTTTCCCGATTTTTTCCGATTTTTTCCCGATTTTTTCCCGATTTTTTCCCCGATTTTTTTTTTTCCCGATTTTTTCCCGATTTTTTCCCGATTTTTCCCGATTTTTTCCCGATTTTTTCCCGATTTTTTCCCGATTTTTTCCCGATTTTTTCCCGATTTTTTCCCGATTTTTTCCGATTTTTTCCCGATTTTTTCCCGATTTTTTCCCGATTTTTTCCCGATTTTTTCCCGATTTTTTCCCGATTTTTTCCCGATTTTTTCCCGATTTTTTCCCGATTTTTTCCCGATTTTTTCCCGATTTTTTCCCGATTTTTTCCCGATTTTTCCCGATTTTTTCCCGATTTTTTCCCGATTTTTTCCCGATTTTTTCCGATTTTTTCCCGATTTTTTCCCGATTTTTTCCGATTTTTTCCCGATTTTTTCCCGATTTTTTCCCGATTTTTTCCCGATTTTTCCCGATTTTTTCCCGATTTTTTCCGATTTTTTCCCGATTTTTTCCCGATTTTTTCCCGATTTTTTCCCGATTTTTTCCCGATTTTTTCCCGATTTTTTCCGATTTTTTCCCGATTTTTCCCGATTTTTTCCCGATTTTTCCCGATTTTTCCCGATTTTTTCCCGATTTTTTCCGATTTTTTCCCGATTTTTTCCCGATTTTTTCCCGATTTTTTCCCGATTTTTCCCGATTTTTTCCGATTTTTTCCCGATTTTTCCCGATTTTTTCCCGATTTTTTCCCGATTTTTTCCCGATTTTTTCCGATTTTTTCCGATTTTTTCCCGATTTTTTCCCGATTTTTTCCCGATTTTTTCCCGATTTTTTTTTCCCGATTTTTTCCCGATTTTTTCCCGATTTTTTCCCGATTTTTTCCCGATTTTTTTCCGATTTTTTCCGATTTTTTCCCGATTTTTTCCCGATTTTTTCCCGATTTTTTCCGATTTTTTCCGATTTTTTCCCGATTTTTTTCCCGATTTTTCCCGATTTTTTCCCGATTTTTTCCCGATTTTTTCCCGATTTTTTCCGATTTTTTCCCGATTTTTTCCCGATTTTTTCCCGATTTTTTCCCGATTTTTTCCCGATTTTTTCCGATTTTTTCCCCGATTTTTTCCCGATTTTTTCCCGATTTTTTCCCGATTTTTTCCCGATTTTTTCCCGATTTTTTCCCGATTTTTTCCCGATTTTTTCCCGATTTTTTCCCGATTTTTTTTTTTCCCGATTTTTTCCCGATTTTTTCCCGATTTTTTCCCGATTTTTTCCCGATTTTTTCCCGATTTTTTCCCGATTTTTTCCCGATTTTTTCCCGATTTTTTCCCGATTTTTTCCCGATTTTTTCCCGATTTTTTCCCGATTTTTTCCCGATTTTTTTTTTTCCCGATTTTTTCCCGATTTTTTTTTTTCCCGATTTTTTCCCGATTTTTTCCCGATTTTTTCCCGATTTTTTCCCGATTTTTTCCCGATTTTTCCCGATTTTTTCCCGATTTTTTCCCGATTTTTCCCGATTTTTTCCGATTTTTTCCCGATTTTTTCCCGATTTTTCCCGATTTTTTCCGATTTTTCCCCGATTTTTTCCCGATTTTTTCCCGATTTTTCCCCGATTTTTTCCCGATTTTTTCCGATTTTTTCCCCGATTTTTCCCCGATTTTTTCCCGATTTTTTTTTCCCGATTTTTTCCGATTTTTTCCCGATTTTTTCCCGATTTTTTCCCGATTTTTTCCCGATTTTTTCCCGATTTTTTCCCGATTTTTTCCCGATTTTTTCCCGATTTTTTCCCGATTTTTTCCCGATTTTTTCCCGATTTTTTCCCGATTTTTTCCCGATTTTTTCCGATTTTTTCCGATTTTTTCGATTTTTTCCGATTTTTCCCGATTTTTTCCGATTTTTTCCCGATTTTTTCCCGATTTTTTCCCGATTTTTTCCGATTTTTTCCCGATTTTTTCCCGATTTTTTTTTTTCCCCGATTTTTTCCCGATTTTTTCCGATTTTTTCCCGATTTTTTCCCGATTTTTCCCCGATTTTTTCCCGATTTTTTCCCGATTTTTTCCCGATTTTTTCCCGATTTTTTCCCCGATTTTTTCCCGATTTTTTCCCGATTTTTTCCCGATTTTTTCCCCGATTTTTTCCCGATTTTTTCCCGATTTTTTCCCGATTTTTTCCCGATTTTTTCCGATTTTTTCCCGATTTTTTCCCGATTTTTTCCCGATTTTTTCCCGATTTTTTCCCGATTTTTTCCCGATTTTTTCCGATTTTTTCCCGATTTTTTCCCGATTTTTTCCCGATTTTTTCCCGATTTTTTCCCGATTTTTTCCCGATTTTTTCCCGATTTTTTCCGATTTTTTTCCGATTTTTTCCCGATTTTTTCCCGATTTTTTCCCGATTTTTTCCCGATTTTTTCCCGATTTTTTCCCGATTTTTTCCCGATTTTTTCCCGATTTTTTCCCGATTTTTTCCCGATTTTTTCCCGATTTTTTCCGATTTTTTCCCGATTTTTTTTCCGATTTTTTCCCCGATTTTTCCCGATTTTTTCCCGATTTTTTCCCGATTTTTTCCGATTTTTTCCCGATTTTTTCCCGATTTTTCCCGATTTTTTTTTCCCGATTTTTTCCCGATTTTTTTTTTCCCGATTTTTTCCCGATTTTTTCCCGATTTTTTTTTTCCCGATTTTTTCCCCGATTTTTTCCCGATTTTTTCCCGATTTTTTCCCGATTTTTTCCCGATTTTTTCCCGATTTTTTCCGATTTTTTCCCGATTTTTTCCCGATTTTTTCCCGATTTTTTCCCGATTTTTTCCCGATTTTTTCCCGATTTTTTCCCGATTTTTTCCCGATTTTTTCCCGATTTTTCCCGATTTTTTCCCGATTTTTTCCGATTTTTTCCCGATTTTTTCCCGATTTTTTCCCGATTTTTTCCCGATTTTTTCCGATTTTTTCCCGATTTTTTCCCGATTTTTTCCCGATTTTTTCCCGATTTTTTTCCGATTTTTTCCGATTTTTTCCCGATTTTTTCCCGATTTTTTCCCGATTTTTTCCGATTTTTTCCGATTTTTTCCCGATTTTTTCCCCGATTTTCCCGATTTTTTCCCGATTTTTTCCCGATTTTTTCCCGATTTTTTCCCGATTTTTTCCCGATTTTTCCCGATTTTTTCCCGATTTTTTTTTCCCGATTTTTTCCCGATTTTTTCCCGATTTTTTCCCGATTTTTTCCCGATTTTTTCCCGATTTTTTTTTTTCCCGATTTTTTCCCGATTTTTTCCCGATTTTTTCCCGATTTTTTCCCGATTTTTTCCCGATTTTTTCCCGATTTTTTTTTCCCGATTTTTTCCCGATTTTTTCCCGATTTTTTCCCGATTTTTTCCGATTTTTCCCGATTTTTTCCCGATTTTTTCCGATTTTTTTTTTTCCCGATTTTTTCCCGATTTTTTCCCGATTTTTTCCCGATTTTTTCCCGATTTTTTCCCGATTTTTTTTTCCCGATTTTTTCCCGATTTTTTCCGATTTTTTCCCGATTTTTTCCCGATTTTTCCCGATTTTTTCCGATTTTTTCCGATTTTTTCCGATTTTTTCCCGATTTTTTCCCGATTTTTCCCGATTTTTTCCCGATTTTTTCCCGATTTTTTCCCGATTTTTTCCCGATTTTTTCCCGATTTTTTCCCGATTTTTTCCCGATTTTTTTCCGATTTTTTTCCGATTTTTTCCCGATTTTTTCCCGATTTTTTCCGATTTTTTTCCGATTTTTTTCCGATTTTTTCCCGATTTTTTCCCGATTTTTTCCCGATTTTTTCCCGATTTTTTCCCGATTTTTTCCCGATTTTTTCCCGATTTTTTCCCGATTTTTTCCCGATTTTTTCCCGATTTTTTCCCGATTTTTCCCGATTTTTTCCCGATTTTTTCCCGATTTTTTCCCGATTTTTTCCCGATTTTTTCCCGATTTTTCCCGATTTTTTCCGATTTTTTCCCGATTTTTTCCCGATTTTTTCCCGATTTTTTCCCGATTTTTTTTTTTCCCGATTTTTTCCCGATTTTTTCCCGATTTTTCCCGATTTTTTCCCGATTTTTTCCCGATTTTTTTCCGATTTTTTCCCGATTTTTTCCCGATTTTTTCCGATTTTTCCCGATTTTTTCCCGATTTTTTCCCGATTTTTTCCCGATTTTTTCCCGATTTTTTCCCGATTTTTTCCGATTTTTTCCCGATTTTTTCCCGATTTTTTCCCGATTTTTCCCGATTTTTTCCCGATTTTTTCCGATTTTTTCCCGATTTTTCCCGATTTTTTCCCGATTTTTTCCCGATTTTTTCCCGATTTTTTCCCGATTTTTTCCCGATTTTTTCCCGATTTTTTCCCGATTTTTTCCCGATTTTTTCCCGATTTTTTCCCGATTTTTTCCGATTTTTTCCCGATTTTTTCCCGATTTTTTCCCGATTTTTTCCCGATTTTTTCCCGATTTTTTCCCGATTTTTTCCCGATTTTTTCCCGATTTTTTCCCGATTTTTTCCGATTTTTCCCGATTTTTTCCCGATTTTTTCCCGATTTTTTCCCGATTTTTTCCCGATTTTTTCCGATTTTTTCCCGATTTTTTCCCGATTTTTTCCCGATTTTTCCCGATTTTTTCCCGATTTTTTCCGATTTTTTCCCGATTTTTTCCCGATTTTTTCCCGATTTTTTCCGATTTTTTCCCGATTTTTTCCCGATTTTTTCCCGATTTTTTCCCGATTTTTTCCCGATTTTTTCCCGATTTTTTCCCGATTTTTTTCCGATTTTTTCCCGATTTTTTCCCGATTTTTTCCGATTTTTTCCGATTTTTTTCCGATTTTTTCCCGATTTTTCCCGATTTTTTCCCGATTTTTTCCCGATTTTTTCCCGATTTTTTCCGATTTTTTCCCGATTTTTTCCCGATTTTTTCCCGATTTTTTCCCGATTTTTTCCCGATTTTTTCCGATTTTTTCCGATTTTTTCCCGATTTTTTCCCGATTTTTCCCGATTTTTTCCCGATTTTTTCCCGATTTTTTCCCGATTTTTTCCCGATTTTTTTTTTCCCGATTTTTTCCCCGATTTTTTCCGATTTTTTCCCGATTTTTTCCCGATTTTTTCCCGATTTTTTCCCGATTTTTCCCGATTTTTTCCCGATTTTTTCCCGATTTTTTCCCGATTTTTTTTTTCCCGATTTTTTCCCGATTTTTTCCCGATTTTTCCCGATTTTTTCCCGATTTTTTCCCGATTTTTTCCCGATTTTTTTTTTTCCCGATTTTTTCCCGATTTTTTCCCGATTTTTTCCCGATTTTTTCCCGATTTTTTCCCGATTTTTTCCCGATTTTTTCCCGATTTTTTCCCGATTTTTTCCCGATTTTTTCCCGATTTTTCCCGATTTTTTCCCGATTTTTTCCCGATTTTTTCCCGATTTTTTCCCGATTTTTTCCCGATTTTTTTTTTTCCCGATTTTTTCCCGATTTTTTCCCGATTTTTTCCCGATTTTTTCCCGATTTTTTCCGATTTTTTCCCGATTTTTTCCCGATTTTTCCCGATTTTTTCCCGATTTTTTCCCGATTTTTTCCCGATTTTTTCCCGATTTTTTCCCGATTTTTTCCCGATTTTTTCCCGATTTTTCCCGATTTTTCCCGATTTTTTCCCGATTATTTCCCGATTTTTTCCGATTTTTTCCGATTTTTTCCCGATTTTTTCCCGATTTTTTCCCGATTTTTTCCCGATTTTTTCCCGATTTTTTCCCGATTTTTTCCCGATTTTTTCCCGATTTTTTCCCGATTTTTTCCCGATTTTTTCCGATTTTTTCCCGATTTTTTCCCGATTTTTTCCCGATTTTTTTTTCCCGATTTTTTCCCGATTTTTTCCCGATTTTTTCCCGATTTTTTCCCGATTTTTTCCCGATTTTTTCCCGATTTTTCCCGATTTTTTCCCGATTTTTTCCCGATTTTTCCCGATTTTTTCCGATTTTTTCCCGATTTTTTCCCCCGATTTTTTCCCGATTTTTTCCCGATTTTTTCCCGATTTTTCCCGATTTTTCCCGATTTTTTCCCGATTTTTTCCGATTTTTTCCCGATTTTTTCCCGATTTTTTCCCGATTTTTTCCCGATTTTTTCCCGATTTTTTCCCGATTTTTTCCGATTTTTTCCCGATTTTTTCCCGATTTTTTTTTCCCGATTTTTTCCCGATTTTTCCCGATTTTTTCCCGATTTTTTCCGATTTTTTCCCGATTTTTCCCGATTTTTTCCCGATTTTTTCCCGATTTTTTCCCGATTTTTTCCCGATTTTTTCCCGATTTTTCCCGATTTTTTCCCGATTTTTTCCCGATTTTTTCCCGATTTTTTCCGATTTTTTCCCGATTTTTTCCCGATTTTTTCCCGATTTTTTCCCGATTTTTTCCCCGATTTTTTCCCGATTTTTTCCCGATTTTTTCCCGATTTTTTCCCGATTTTTTCCCGATTTTTTCCCGATTTTTTCCGATTTTTTCCCGATTTTTTCCCGATTTTTTTCCGATTTTTTCCCGATTTTTTCCCGATTTTTTCCCGATTTTTTCCCGATTTTTTCCCGATTTTTTCCCGATTTTTTCCCGATTTTTTCCCGATTTTTTCCCGATTTTTCCCGATTTTTTTCCGATTTTTTCCCGATTTTTTCCGATTTTTCCGATTTTTTCTCCGATTATTTCCCCGATTTTTCCCGATTTTTTCCCGATTTTTTCCCGATTTTTTCCCGAATTTTTTCCGATTTTTTCCCGATTTTTTCCCGATTTTTTCCCGATTTTTTCCCGATTTTTTCCCGATTTTTTCCGATTTTTTCCGATTTTTTCCCGATTTTTTCCCGATTTTTTCCCGATTTTTTCCCGATTTTTTCCGATTTTTTCCCGATTTTTTCCCGATTTTTCCCGATTTTTTCCCGATTTTTTCCGATTTTTTCCCGATTTTTTCCCGATTTTTTCCCGATTTTTTCCCGATTTTTTCCCGATTTTTTCCCGATTTTTCCCGATTTTTTCCCGATTTTTTCCGATTTTTTCCCGATTTTTTCCCGATTTTTTCCCGATTTTTTCCCGATTTTTTCCCGATTTTTTTCCCGATTTTTTCCGATTTTTTCCCGATTTTTTCCCGATTTTTTCCCGATTTTTTCCCGATTTTTTCCCGATTTTTTCCCGATTTTTTCCCGATTTTTCCCGATTTTTCCCGATTTTTTCCCGATTTTTTCCCGATTTTTCCCGATTTTTCCCGATTTTTCCCGAATTTTTCCCGATTTTTCCCGATTTTTTCCCGATTTTTTCCCGATTTTTTCCCGATTTTTTCCCGATTTTTTCCCGATTTTTTCCGATTTTTTCCCGATTTTTTCCCGATTTTTCCCGATTTTTTCCCGATTTTTTCCCGATTTTTTCCCGATTTTTTCCCGATTTTTTCCCGATTTTTTCCCGATTTTTTCCCGATTTTTCCCGATTTTTCCCGATTTTTTCCCGATTTTTCCCGATTTTTTCCGATTTTTTCCGATTTTTTCCCGATTTTTTCCCGATTTTTTCCCGATTTTTTCCCGATTTTTTCCCGATTTTTTCCCGATTTTTTCCCGATTTTTTCCCGATTTTTTCCCGATTTTTTCCCGATTTTTTCCGATTTTTTCCCGATTTTTTCCCGATTTTTTCCCGATTTTTCCCGATTTTTTCCCGATTTTTCCCGATTTTTTCCGATTTTTTCCCGATTTTTTCCCGATTTTTTCCCGATTTTTTCCGATTTTTTTCCCGATTTTTTCCCGATTTTTCCGATTTTTTCCCGATTTTTCCCGATTTTTTATTTTTCCCGATTTTTTCCGATTTTTTCCCGATTTTTTCCCGATTTTTTCCCGATTTTTTCCCGATTTTTCCCGATTTTTTCCGATTTTTTCCGATTTTTTCCGATTTTTTCCCGATTTTTTCCCGATTTTTTCCCGATTTTTTCCGATTTTTTCCGATTTTTTCCCGATTTTTTCCCGATTTTTTCCCGATTTTTTCCCGATTTTTTCCCGATTTTTTCCCGATTTTTTCCCGATTTTTTCCCGATTTTTTCCCGATTTTTTCCCGATTTTTTCCCGATTTTTTCCCCGATTTTTTCCCGATTTTTTCCCGATTTTTTCCCGATTTTTTCCGATTTTTTTTTTCCCGATTTTTTCCCGATTTTTTTTTTTCCCGATTTTTTCCCGATTTTTTCCCGATTTTTCCCGATTTTTTCCCCGATTTTTTCCCGATTTTTTACCGATTTTTCCCGATTTTTCCCGATTTTTTCCCCGATTTTTTCCCGATTTTTTCCCCGATTTTTTCCCGATTTTTTCCCGATTTTTTCCCCGATTATTTCCCGATTTTTTCCCGATTTTATCCCGATTTTTTCCCGATTTTTTTTTTCCCGATTTTTTCCGATTTTTTCCCGATTTTTTCCCGATTTTTTCCCGATTTTTTCCCGATTTTTTATTTTTTCCCGATTTTTTCCGATTTTTTCCCGATTTTTTCCCGATTTTTTCCCGATTTTTTCCCGATTTTTCCCGATTTTTTCCGATTTTTTCCCGATTTTTTCCCGATTTTTCCCGATTTTTTCCGATTTTTTCCCGATTTTTTCCCGATTTTTTCCCGATTTTTTCCCCGATTTTTTCCCGATTTTTTCCCGATTTTTTCCCGATTTTTTCCCGATTTTTTCCCGATTTTTTCCCGATTTTTTCCCGATTTTTCCCGATTTTTTCCCGATTTTTTCCGATTTTTTCCCGATTTTTTCCCGATTTTTTCCCGATTTTTTCCCGATTTTTTCCCGATTTTTTCCCGATTTTTCCCGATTTTTTCCCGATTTTTTCCCGATTTTTTCCCGATTTTTTTTTTCCCGATTTTTCCCGATTTTTTCCCGATTTTTTCCGATTTTTTCCCGATTTTTTCCCGATTTTTTCCCGATTTTTTCCCGATTTTTTCCCGATTTTTTCCCGATTTTTTCCCGATTTTTCCCGATTTTTCCCGATTTTTTCCCCGATTATTTCCCGATTTTTTCCGATTTTTTCCCGATTTTTTCCCCGATTTTTTCCCGATTTTTTCCCGATTTTTTCCCGATTTTTTCCCCGATTTTTCCCGATTTTTTCCGATTTTTTCCGATTTTTTCCGATTTTTTCCCGATTTTTTCCCGATTTTTTCCCGATTTTTTCCCGATTTTTTCCCGATTTTTTCCCGATTTTTTCCCGATTTTTTCCCGATTTTTTCCCGATTTTTTTCCCGATTTTTTTCCCGATTTTTTCTCCGATTTTTTTCCGATTTTTTCTCCGATTTTTTCCCGATTTTTTCCCCCGATTTTTTCCGATTTTTTCCGATTTTTTTCCGATTTTTTCCCGATTTTTTCCCGATTTTTTCCCGATTTTTTCCCGATTTTTTCCCGATTTTTTTCCGATTTTTTCCCGATTTTTTCCCGATTTTTTCCCGATTTTTTCCCGATTTTTTCCCGATTTTTTCCGATTTTTTTCCGATTTTTTCCCGATTTTTTCCCGATTTTTCCCGATTTTTTCCCGATTTTTTCCCGATTTTTTCCCGATTTTTTCCCGATTTTTTCCCGATTTTTTCCCGATTTTTCCCGATTTTTTCCGATTTTTTCCGATTTTTTCCCGATTTTTTCACCGATTTTTTCCCGATTTTTTCCCGATTTTTTCCCGATTTTTTCCCGATTTTTTCCCGATTTTTTCCCGATTTTTTCCCGATTTTTTCCCGATTTTTTCCCGATTTTTCCCGATTTTTTCCCGATTTTTTCCCGATTTTTTCCCGATTTTTCCCGATTTTTTCCCGATTTTTCCCGATTTTTCCCGATTTTTCCCGATTTTTTCCCGATTTTTTCCCGATTTTTTCCGATTTTTTCCCGATTTTTTCCCGATTTTTTCCCGATTTTTTCCCGATTTTTTCCGATTTTTTCCGATTTTTTCTCGATTTTTTTTTTTCCCGATTTTTCCCGATTTTTTCCCGATTTTTTCCCGATTTTTTCCCGATTTTTTCCCGATTTTTTCCCGATTTTTCCCGATTTTTTCCGATTTTTTCCCGATTTTTTCCCGATTTTTTCCCGATTTTTTCCCGATTTTTTTTTTCCGATTTTTTCCCGATTTTTCCCGATTTTTTCCCGATTTTTTCCCGATTTTTTCCCGATTTTTTCCCGATTTTTTCCCGATTTTTTCCCGATTTTTTCGATTTTTTTCCCGATTTTTTCCCGATTTTTTCCCGATTTTTCCCGATTTTTTCCCGATTTTTCCCGATTTTTCCCGATTTTTTCCCCGATTATTTCCCGATTTTTTCCGATTATTTCCCGATTTTTTCCCGATTTTTCCCGATTTTTTCCCGATTTTTTCCCGATTTTTTCCCGATTTTTCCCGATTTTTCCCGATTTTTCCCGATTTTTCCCGATTTTTTCCAGATTTTTTCCCGATTTTTTCCGATTTTTTCCGATTTTTTCCCGATTTTTTCCCCGATTTTTTCCCGATTTTTTCCCGATTTTTTCCCGATTTTTTCCCGATTTTTTCCCGATTTTTTCCCGATTTTTTCCCGATTTTTTCCCGATTTTTTCCCGATTTTTTCCCCGATTTTTTTTTTTCCCGATTTTTTCCCGATTTTTCCCGATTTTTTCCCGATTTTTTCCCGATTTTTTCCGATTTTTCCCGATTTTTTCCCCGATTATTTCCCGATTTTTTCCCCGATTTTTTCCCGATTTTTTCCCGATTTTTTCCCGATTTTTTCCCGATTTTTTCCCGATTTTTCCCGATTTTTTCCGATTTTTTCCCGATTTTTTCCCGATTTTTTTCCCGATTTTTCCCGATTTTTTCCCGATTTTTCCCGATTTTTCCCGATTTTTTCCCGATTTTTTCCCGATTTTTTCCGATTTTTTCCCCGATTTTTTCCCGATTTTTTCCCGATTTTTTCCCGATTTTTTTTTTTCCCGATTTTTTCCCCCGATTTTTTCCCGATTTTTTCCCGATTTTTTCCCGATTTTTCCCGATTTTTTCCCGATTTTTTTTTCCCGATTTTTTCCGATTTTTTCCGATTTTTTCCCGATTTTTTCCCGATTTTTCCGGTTTTTTTCCCCGATTTTTTCCCGATTTTTTCCCGATTTTTTCCCGATTTTTTCCCGATTTTTTCCCGATTTTTTCCCGATTTTTTCCGATTTTTTCCCGATTTTTTCCCCGATTTTTCCCGATTTTTCCCGATTTTTTCCCCGATTTTTTCCCGATTTTTTCCGATTTTTCCCCGATTTTTTCCCGATTTTTTCCCCGATTTTTTCCGATTTTTTTCCCCGATTTTTTCCCGATTTTTCCCGATTTTTTCCCGATTTTTTCCCGATTTTTTCCCGATTTTTTCCCGATTTTTTCCCGATTTTTTCCCGATTTTTTCCGATTTTTTCCCGATTTTTTCCCGATTTTTTCCCGATTTTTTCCCGATTTTTTCCCGATTTTTCCCGATTTTTTCCCGATTTTTCCCGATTTTTTCCCGATTTTTTCCCGATTTTTCCCGATTTTTTCCGATTTTTTCCCGATTTTTTCCCGATTTTTCCCGATTTTTTCCCGATTTTTTCCCGATTTTTTCCCGATTTTTCCCGATTTTTCCCGATTTTTTCCGATTTTTCCCGATTTTACCCGATTTTTTCCCGATTTTTTCCCCGATTTTTTCCCGATTTTTTCCCGATTTTTCCCGATTTTTTCATCTCCCTTATTATTGTTTTTCCCGTGTTTTTGAAAGTCTTTGGTTTTTCAGCCAATTTTGACCGTGGTCTTTTTGACACATTTTTCCCGATTTTTTCCCCGATTTTTCCCCGATTTTTTCCCGATTTTTTCCCGATTTTTTCCCGATTTTTTCCGATTTTTTCCGATTTTTTCCCGATTTTTTCCCGATTTTTTTTTTCCCGATTTTTTCCCGATTTTTTCCCGATTTTTTCCCGATTTTTTCCCGATTTTTCCCGATTTTTTCCCCGATTTTTTCCGATTTTTTCCCGATTTTTTCCCGATTTTTTCCCGATTTTTTCCCGATTTTTTCCCGATTTTTTCCCGATTTTTTCCCGATTTTTTCCCGATTTTTTCCGATTTTTTCCCGATTTTTTCCCGATTTTTCCCGATTTTTCCCGATTTTTTCCCGATTTTTTCCCGATTTTTTCCGATTTTTTCCCGATTTTTTCCCGATTTTTTCCCGATTTTTTTCCGATTTTTTTTTTTCCCGATTTTTTCCCGATTTTTTCCCGATTTTTTCCCGATTTTTTCCCGATTTTTTCCCGATTTTTTCCCGATTTTTCCCGATTTTTTCCCCGATTTTTTCCGATTTTTTCCCCGATTTTTTCCCGATTTTTTCCCGATTTTTTCCCGATTTTTTCCCGATTTTTCCCGATTTTTTCCCGATTTTTCCCGATTTTTTCCCGATTTTTTCCCGATTTTTTCCGATTTTTCCCGATTTTTTCCCGATTTTTCCCGATTTTTTCCCGATTTTTTCCCGATTTTTCCCGATTTTTCCCGATTTTTTCCCGATTTTTTCCCGATTTTTTCCCGATTTTTTCCCGATTTTTTCCCGATTTTTTCCCGATTTTTTCCGATTTTTTCCCGATTTTTTCCCGATTTTTTCCCGATTTTTTCCCGATTTTTTCCCGATTTTTTCCGATTTTTTCCGATTTTTTCCCCGATTTTTTCCCGATTTTTTCCCGATTTTTTCCCGATTTTTTCCCGATTTTTTCCCGATTTTTTCCCGATTTTTCCCGATTTTTTCCCGATTTTTTCCGATTTTTTCCCGATTTTTTCCCGATTTTTTCCCGATTTTTTCCCGATTTTTTCCGATTTTTTCCCGATTTTTCCCGATTTTTTCCCGATTTTTTCCCGATTTTTTCCCGATTTTTTCCCGATTTTTTCCCGATTTTTTCCCGATTTTTTCCGATTTTTTCCCCGATTTTTTCCCGATTTTTTCCCGATTTTTTCCCCGATTTTTTCCCGATTTTTTCCCGATTTTTCCCGATTTTTTCCCGATTTTTTCCGATTTTTTCCGATTTTTCCCGATTTTTTCCCGATTTTTTCCCGATTTTTTCCCGATTTTTTCCCGATTTTTTCCCGATTTTTTCCCGATTTTTCCCGATTTTTTCCGATTTTTTCCCCCGATTTTTTCCCGATTTTTTCCCGATTTTTTCCCGATTTTTTCCCGATTTTTTCCCGATTTTTTCCTCGATTTTTCCCAATTTTTCCCGATTTTTTCCCCGATTTTTCCCGATTTTTTCCCGATTTTTTCCCGATTTTTTCCCCGATTTTTTCCCGATTTCTTCCCGATTTTTCCCGATTTTTCCCGATTTTTCCCGATTTTTTCCCCGATTATTTCCTGATTTTTTCCGATTTTTTCCGATTTTTTCCCGATTTTTTCCCCGATTTTTTCCCGATTTTTTCCCGATTTTTTCCCGATTTTTTCCCGATTTTTTCCCGATTTTTTCCCGATTTTTTCCCGATTTTTTCCGATTTTTTCCCGATTTTTTCCCGATTTTTTCCCGATTTTTCCCGATTTTTTCCCGATTTTTTTTTTTCCCGATTTTTTTTTTTCCGATTTTTCCCGATTTTTTCCCGATTTTTTCCCGATTTTTTCCGATTTTTTCCCGATTTTTTCCCGATTTTTTCCCGATTTTTTCCCGATTTTTTCCCGATTTTTTCCCGATTTTTTCCGATTTTTTCCCGATTTTTTCCCGATTTTTTCCCGATTTTTCCCGATTTTTCCCGATTTTTTCCGATTTTTTCCCGATTTTTTCCCGATTTTTCCCGATTTTTTCCCGATTTTTTCCCGATTTTTTCCCGATTTTTTCCCGATTTTTTCCCGATTTTTTCCCGATTTTTTCCCCGATTTTTTTCCGATTTTTTCCCGATTTTTTCCCGATTTTTTCCCGATTTTTTCCGATTTTTTCCGATTTTTTCCCGATTTTTTCCCGATTTTTTCCCGATTTTTTTCCGATTTTTTCCCGATTTTTTCCCGATTTTTTCCGATTTTTTTCCCGATTTTTTCCCGATTTTTTCCCGATTTTTTCCCGATTTTTTCCGATTTTTTCCGATTTTTTCCCGATTTTTTCCCGATTTTTTCCCGATTTTTTCCCGATTTTTTACCGATTTTTTCCCGATTTTTTCCCGATTTTTTCCCGATTTTTTCCCGATTTTTCCCGATTTTTTACCGATTTTTTCCGATTTTTTCCCCGATTTTTTCCCGATTTTTTCCCGATTTTTTCCCGATTTTTTCCCGATTTTTTCCCGATTTTTCCCGATTTTTTCCCGATTTTTTCCCGATTTTTTCCCGATTTTTTCCCGATTTTCCCGATTTTTTCCCCGATTTTTTCCGATTTTTTCCCGATTTTTTCCCGATTTTTTCCCGATTTTTTCCCGATTTTTTCCCGATTTTTCCCGATTTTTCCCGATTTTTTCCCGATTTTTCCCGATTTTTTCCGATTTTTTCCCGATTTTTTCCCGATTTTTTCCCGATTTTTCCCGATTTTTTCCCGATTTTTTCCCGATTTTTTCCCGATTTTTTCCCGATTTTTTCCCGATTTTTTCCCGATTTTTTCCCGATTTTTCCCGATTTTTTCCCGATTTTTTCCGATTTTTTCCCGATTTTTCCCGATTTTTTCCCGATTTTTTCCCGATTTTTTCCCGATTTTTCCCGATTTTTTCCCGATTTTTTCCCGATTTTTTCCCGATTTTTCCCGATTTTTTCCCGATTTTTTCCGATTTTTTCCCGATTTTTTCCCGATTTTTTCCCGATTTTTTCCGATTTTTTCCCCGATTTTTTCCCGATTTTTTCCCGATTTTTCCCGATTTTTTCCCGATTTTTCCCGATTTTTTCCGATTTTTTCCCCGATTTTTTCCCGATTTTTTCCCGATTTTTCCCGATTTTTTTCCCGATTTTTTCCGATTTTTTCCCGATTTTTCCCGATTTTTTCCCGATTTTTTCCCGATTTTTTCCCGATTTTTTCCCGATTTTTTCCCGATTTTTTCCCGATTTTTTCCCGATTTTTCCCGATTTTTTCCCGATTTTTTCCCGATTTTTTCCCGATTTTTTCCCGATTTTTTCCCGATTTTTTCCCGATTTTTTCCCGATTTTTTCCCGATTTTTCCCGATTTTTTCCCGATTTTTTCCCGATTTTTTCCCCGATTTTTCCCGATTTTTTCCGATTTTTCCCGATTTTTCCCGATTTTTTCCCGATTTTTCCCGATTTTTTCCCGATTTTTTCCCGATTTTTTCCCCGATTTTTTCCCGATTTTTTCCCCGATTATTTCCCGATTTTTTCACGATTTTTCCCGATTATTTCCCGATTTTTTCCGATTTTTTCCCCGATTTTTTCCGATTTTTTCCCCGATTTTTTTCCCGATTTTTTCCCGATTTTTCCCGATTTTTTCCCGATTTTTTCCGATTTTTTCCCGATTTTTCCCGATTTTTTCCCGATTTTTTCCCGATTTTTTCCCGATTTTTTCCCGATTTTTTCCCGATTTTTTCCCGATTTTTCCCGATTTTTTCCCGATTTTTTCCCGATTTTTCCCGATTTTTTCCCGATTTTTTCCCGATTTTTTCCCGATTTTTTCCGATTTTTTCCCGATTTTTTCCCGATTTTTTCCCCGATTTTTCCCGATTTTTTCCCGATTTTTTCCGATTTTTTCCCGATTTTTTCCCGATTTTTTCCCGATTTTTTCCCGATTTTTTCCCGATTTTTTCCCGATTTTTCCCGATTTTTTCCCGATTTTTTCCGATTTTTTCCCGATTTTTTCCCGATTTTTTCCCGATTTTTTCCCGATTTTTTCCCGATTTTTCCCGATTTTTTCCCGATTTTTCCCGATTTTTTCCCGATTTTTTCCCGATTTTTCCCGATTTTTTCCGATTTTTTCCCGATTTTTTCCCGATTTTTTCCCGATTTTTTCCCGATTTTTTCCCGATTTTTTCCCGATTTTTCCCGATTTTTCCCGATTTTTTCCGATTTTTTCCCGATTTTTTCCCGATTTTTTCCCGATTTTTTCCGATTTTTTCCGATTTTTTCCGATTTTTTCCCGATTTTTTCCCGATTTTTTCCCGATTTTTTCCCGATTTTTTCCCGATTTTTTCCCGATTTTTTCCCGATTTTTTCCCGATTTTTTCCCGATTTTTTCCCGATTTTTTCTCCGATTTTTTCCGATTTTTTCGATTTTTTCCGATTTTTTCCCGATTTTTTCCCCGATTTTTTCCGATTTTTTCCGATTTTTTCCCGATTTTTTCCCGATTTTTTCCCGATTTTTTCCCGATTTTTTCCCGATTTTTTCCCGATTTTTTCCGATTTTTTCCCGATTTTTTCCCGATTTTTTCCCGATTTTTTCCCGATTTTTTCCCGATTTTTTCCGATTTTTTCCGATTTTTTCCCGATTTTTTCCCGATTTTTTCCCGATTTTTTCCCGATTTTTTCCCGATTTTTTCCCGATTTTTTCCCGATTTTTTCCCGATTTTTTTTTTTCCCGATTTTTTCCCGATTTTTTCCCGATTTTTTCCCGATTTTTTCCCGATTTTTCCCGATTTTTCCCGATTTTTTCCCGATTTTTTCCCGATTTTTTCCCGATTTTTTCCCGATTTTTTCCCGATTTTTTTTTTCCCGATTTTTTCCCGATTTTTTCCCGATTTTTTCCCGATTTTTTCCGATTTTTTCCCGATTTTTTCCCGATTTTTTCCCGATTTTTTCCCGATTTTTTCCCGATTTTTTCCGATTTTTTCCCGATTTTTTCCCGATTTTTTCCCGATTTTTTCCCGATTTTTCCCGATTTTTTCCCGATTTTTTCCGATTTTTTCCGATTTTTTCCCGATTTTTTCCCCGATTTTTCCCGATTTTTTCCCGATTTTTTCCCGATTTTTTCCCGATTTTTTCCCGATTTTTTCCCGATTTTTTCCCGATTTTTTCCGATTTTTTCCGATTTTTTCCCGATTTTTTCCCGATTTTTTCCCGATTTTTTCCCGATTTTTCCCGATTTTTTCCCGATTTTTTCCCGATTTTTTCCCGATTTTTTCCCGATTTTTTCCCGATTTTTTCCCGATTTTTTCCCGATTTTTTCCCGATTTTTTCCCGATTTTTCCCGATTTTTCCCGATTTTTTCCCGATTTTTTCCCGATTTTTTCCCGATTTTTCCCGATTTTTTCCGATTTTTTCCCGATTTTTTCCCGATTTTTTCCCGATTTTTTCCCGATTTTTTCCCGATTTTTTCCCGATTTTTTCCCGATTTTTTTTCCCGATTTTTTCCCGATTTTTTCCCGATTTTTTCCCGATTTTTTCCCGATTTTTTCCGATTTTTTCCCGATTTTTTCCCGATTTTTCCCGATTTTTTCCGATTTTTTCCCGATTTTTTCCCGATTTTTTCCCGATTTTTTCCGATTTTTTCCCCGATTTTTTCCCGATTTTTTCCCGATTTTTCCCGATTTTTTCCCGATTTTTCCCGATTTTTCCCGATTTTTCCCGATTTTTTCCCGATTTTTTCCCGATTTTTTCCCGATTTTTTCCCGATTTTTTCCCGATTTTTTTCCGATTTTTTTCCCGATTTTTTCCCGATTTTTTCCCGATTTTTTCCCGATTTTTTCCCGATTTTTTCCCGATTTTTTCCCGATTTTTTCCCGATTTTTTTTTTTCCCGATTTTTTCCCGATTTTTTCCCGATTTTTTCCCGATTTTTCCCGATTTTTTCCCGATTTTTTCCGATTTTTTCCGATTTTTTCCCGATTTTTTCCCGATTTTTTCCCGATTTTTTCCCGATTTTTTCCCGATTTTTTTCCCGATTTTTTCCCGATTTTTTCCCGATTTTTTCCCGATTTTTTCCGATTTTTTCCGATTTTTTCCCCGATTTTTTCCCCGATTATTTCCCGATTTTTTCCCGATTTTTTCCCGATTTTTTCCCGATTTTTTCCCGATTTTTTCCCGATTTTTTCCCGATTTTTTCCCGATTTTTTCCCGATTTTTCCCGATTTTTTCCCGATTTTTTCCCGATTTTTCCCGATTTTTTCCCGATTTTTTCCCGATTTTTTCCCGATTTTTCCCGATTTTTTCCCGATTTTTTCCCGATTTTTTCCCGATTTTTTCCCGATTTTTTCCCGATTTTTTCCGATTTTTTCCCGATTTTTTCCCGATTTTTTCCCGATTTTTTCCCGATTTTTTCCCGATTTTTTCCCGATTTTTCCCGATTTTTTCCCGATTTTTCCCGATTTTTCCCGATTTTTTCCGATTTTTTCCCGATTTTTTCCCGATTTTTTCCCGATTTTTTCCGATTTTTTCCGATTTTTTCCGATTTTTTCCCGATTTTTTCCCGATTTTTTCCCGATTTTTTTCCCGATTTTTTCCGATTTTTTCCCGATTTTTTCCCCGATTTTTTCCCCCGATTTTTTCCCGATTTTTTCCCGATTTTTTCCCGATTTTTTCCCGATTTTTTCCCGATTTTTTCCCGATTTTTTCCCGATTTTTTTTTTCCCGATTTTTCCCCGATTTTTTCCCGATTTTTTCCCGATTTTTTCCCGATTTTTTCCCGATTTTTTCCCGATTTTTTTTTTCCCGATTTTTTCCCGATTTTTCCCGATTTTTTCCGATTTTTCCCGATTTTTTCCCGATTTTTCCCGATTTTTCCCGATTTTTTCCCGATTTTTTCCCGATTTTTTCCCGATTTTTTCCCGATTTTTTCCCGATTTTTTCCGATTTTTCCCGATTTTTTCCCGATTTTTTCCCGATTTTTTCCCGATTTTTTCCCGATTTTTTCCCGATTTTTTCCCGATTTTTTCCCGATTTTTTCCCGATTTTTTCCCGATTTTTTCCGATTTTTTCCCGATTTTTCCCGATTTTTTCCCGATTTTTCCCCGATTATTTCCCGATTTTTTCCGATTTTTTCCGATTTTTTCCCGATTTTTTCCCGATTTTTTCCGATTTTTTCCCCGATTTTTTCCCGATTTTTTCCCGATTTTTTCCCGATTTTTTCCCGATTTTTTCCCGATTTTTTCCCGATTTTTTCCCGATTTTTTCCCGATTTTTTCCCGATTTTTTCCCGATTTTTTCCGATTTTTTCCCCGATTTTTTCCCGATTTTTTCCCGATTTTTTCCCGATTTTTTCCCGATTTTTTCCCGATTTTTTCCCGATTTTTTCCCCCGATTTTTTCCCCGATTTTTTCCGATTTTTTCCCGATTTTTTCCCGATTTTTTCCCGATTTTTTCCCGATTTTTTCCCGATTTTTTCCCGATTTTTTCCCGATTTTTCCCGATTTTTTCCCGATTTTTTCCCGATTTTTTCCCGATTTTTTCCCGATTTTTTCCGATTTTTTCCCGATTTTTCCCGATTTTTTCCCGATTTTTTTTTTCCCGATTTTTTCCCCGATTTTTTCCGATTTTTTTTTTTCCCGATTTTTTCCGATTTTTTCCCGATTTTTTCCCGATTTTTTCCCGATTTTTCCCGATTTTTTCCCGATTTTTCCCGATTTTTTCCCGATTTTTCCCGATTTTTTCCGATTTTTTCCCGATTTTTTCCCGATTTTTTCCCGATTTTTCCCGATTTTTTCCCGATTTTTTCCGATTTTTTCCCGATTTTTCCCGATTTTTTCCCGATTTTTTCCCGATTTTTTTTTTTCCCGATTTTTTCCCGATTTTTTCCCGATTTTTTCCCGATTTTTCCCGATTTTTTCCGATTTTTTCCCGATTTTTTCCCGATTTTTTCCCGATTTTTTCCCGATTTTTTCCCGATTTTTTCCGATTTTTTCCCGATTTTTTCCCGATTTTTTCCCGATTTTTCCCGATTTTTTCCCGATTTTTTCCGATTTTTTCCCGATTTTTTCCCGATTTTTTCCCGATTTTTTCCCGATTTTTTCCCGATTTTTTCCCGATTTTTCCCGATTTTCCCCGATTTTTTCCGATTTTTTCCCGATTTTTTCCCGATTTTTTCCCGATTTTTTCCCGATTTTTTCCCGATTTTTTCCCGATTTTTTTTTTTTTTTTCCCGATTTTTTCCCGATTTTTTCCCCGATTTTTTCCCGATTTTTTTTTTTCCCGATTTTTTCCCGATTTTTTCCCGATTTTTTCCCGATTTTTCCCGATTTTTTCCCGATTTTTTCCCGATTTTTTCCCGATTTTTCCCGATTTTTTCCCGATTTTTTCCCGATTTTTTCCCGATTTTTTCCGATTTTTTCCCGATTTTTTCCCGATTTTTTCCCGATTTTTTCCCGATTTTTTCCCGATTTTTCCCGATTTTTTCCCGATTTTTTCCCGATTTTTTCCCGATTTTTTCCGATTTTTTCCCGATTTTTTCCCGATTTTTTCCCGATTTTTTCCCGATTTTTCCCGATTTTTTCCCGATTTTTTCCCGATTTTTTCCCGATTTTTTCCCGATTTTTTCCCGATTTTTTCCCGATTTTTTCCGATTTTTTCCCGATTTTTTCCCGATTTTTTCCCGATTTTTTCCCGATTTTTTTCCGATTTTTTCCCGATTTTTTCCCGATTTTTTCCCGATTTTTTCCGATTTTTTTCCGATTTTTTCCCGATTTTTCCCGATTTTTTCCCGATTTTTTCCCGATTTTTTCCCGATTTTTTTTTTTCCCGATTTTTTCCCGATTTTTTCCCGATTTTTTCCCGATTTTTTCCCGATTTTTTCCCGATTTTTTCCGATTTTTTCCGATTTTTTCCCGATTTTTTCCCGATTTTTTCCCGATTTTTTCCCGATTTTTCCCGATTTTTTCCCGATTTTTTCCCGATTTTTTCCCGATTTTTTCCCGATTTTTTCCCGATTTTTTCCCGATTTTTTCCCGATTTTTTCCCCGATTTTTTCCCGATTTTTTCCCGATTTTTTCCCGATTTTTTCCCGATTTTTTCCCGATTTTTCCCGATTTTTTCCCGATTTTTTCCGATTTTTTCCCGATTTTTTCCCGATTTTTTCCCGATTTTTTCCCGATTTTTTCCCGATTTTTTCCCGATTTTTTCCCGATTTTTCCCGATTTTTTCCCGATTTTTTCCCCGATTTTTTCCCGATTTTTTCCCGATTTTTTTCCCGATTTTTTTTTTTCCCGATTTTTTCCCGATTTTTTCCGATTTTTTCCCGATTTTTTCCCGATTTTTTCCCGATTTTTCCCGATTTTTTCCCGATTTTTCCCGATTTTTTCCCGATTTTTTCCCGATTTTTTCCGATTTTTTCCCGATTTTTCCCGATTTTTTCCCGATTTTTCCCGATTTTTTCCCGATTTTTTCCCGATTTTTTCCCGATTTTTTCCCGATTTTTTCCCGTTTTTTTCCCGATTTTTTCCGATTTTTCCCGATTTTTCCCGATTTTTTTCCGATTTTTTCCGATTTTTTCCGATTTTTTTTCCCGATTTTTTCCCGATTTTTCCCGATTTTTTCCCGATTTTTTCCCGATTTTTTCCCGATTTTTTCCCGATTTTTTCCCGATTTTTTCCCGATTTTTTTTTTTCCCGATTTTTTCCGATTTTTTCCCGATTTTTTCCCGATTTTTTCCCGATTTTTCCCGATTTTTTTTTTTCCCGATTTTTTCCCGATTTTTTCCCGATTTTTCCCGATTTTTTCCCGATTTTTTCCCGATTTTTTCCCGATTTTTTCCCGATTTTTTCCCCGATTTTTTCCCGATTTTTCCCGATTTTTTCCCGATTTTTCCCGATTTTTTCCCGATTTTTTCCCGATTTTTTCCCGATTTTTTCCCGATTTTTCCCGATTTTTTCCCGATTTTTTCCCGATTTTTTCCCGATTTTTTCCCGATTTTTTCCCGATTTTTTCCCGATTTTTTCCCGATTTTTTCCCGATTTTTTCCGATTTTTTCCCGATTTTTTCCCGATTTTTTCCCGATTTTTTCCCGATTTTTTCCCGATTTTTTCCCGATTTTTTCCGATTTTTTCCCGATTTTTCCCGATTTTTTCCCGATTTTTCCCCGATTTTTCCCGATTTTTTCCGATTTTTTCCCGATTTTTTCCCGATTTTTTCCCGATTTTTCCCCGATTTTTTCCCGATTTTTTCCCGATTTTTTCCCGATTTTTTCCCGATTTTTTCCCGATTTTTTCCCGATTTTTTCCCGATTTTTCCGATTTTTTCCCGATTTTTTCCCGATTTTTTCCCCCGATTTTTTCCCGATTTTTTCCCGATTTTTTCCCGATTTTTTTTTCCCGATTTTTTCCCGATTTTTTCCCGATTTTTTCCCGATTTTTTCCCGATTTTTTCCCGATTTTTTCCCGATTTTTTCCCGATTTTTTCCCGATTTTTTCCCCGATTTTTTCCCGATTTTTTCGATTTTTTCCGATTTTTTCCCGATTTTTTCCGATTTTTCCGATTTTTTTCCGATTTTTTTCCCGATTTTTCCCGATTTTTTCCCGATTTTTTCCCGATTTTTTCCCGATTTTTTCCGATTTTTTCCCGATTTTTCCCCGATTTTTTCCCCGATTTTTTCCCGATTTTTTCCCGATTTTTTCCGATTTTTTCCGATTTTTTCCCGATTTTTTCCCGATTTTTTCCCGATTTTTTCCGATTTTTTCCCGATTTTTTCCCGATTTTTTCCCGATTTTTTTTTTTCCCGATTTTTTCCGATTTTTTCCCGATTTTTTCCCGATTTTTTCCCGATTTTTTCCCGATTTTTTCCCGATTTTTTCCCGATTTTTCCCGATTTTTTCCCGATTTTTTCCCCGATTTTTTCCCGATTTTTTCCCGATTTTTCCCGATTTTTTCCCGATTTTTTCCCGATTTTTTCCCGATTTTTTCCCGATTTTTTCCCGATTTTTTCCCGATTTTTTCCCGATTTTTTCCCCGATTTTTTCCCGATTTTTCCCGATTTTTCCCGATTTTTTCCCGATTTTTCCCGATTTTTTCCCGATTTTTCCCGATTTTTTCCCGATTTTTCCCGATTTTTTCCCGATTTTTTCCCGATTTTTTCCCGATTTTTTCCCGATTTTTTCCCGATTTTTTCCCGATTTTTTCCGATTTTTTCCCGATTTTTTCCCGATTTTTCCCGATTTTTTCCCGATTTTTTCCCGATTTTTTCCCGATTTTTTCCCGATTTTTTCCCGATTTTTTCCCGATTTTTTCCCGATTTTTCCCGATTTTTTTTTTTCCCGATTTTTTCCGATTTTTTCCGATTTTTTCCCGATTTTTTCCCGATTTTTTCCCGATTTTTTCCCGATTTTTTCCCGATTTTTCCCGATTTTTTCCCGATTTTTTCCCGATTTTTTCCCCGATTTTTTCCCGATTTTTTCCGATTTTTTTTTTTCCCGATTTTTTCCCGATTTTTTCCCGATTTTTTCCCGATTTTTTCCCGATTTTTTCCCGATTTTTTCCCGATTTTTTCCCGATTTTTTCCCGATTTTTTCCCGATTTTTTCCGATTTTTTTCCCGATTTTTTCCCGATTTTTCCGATTTTTTCCCGATTTTTTCCCCGATTTTTTCCCGATTTTTTCCGATTTTTTCCCGATTTTTCCCGATTTTTTCCCGATTTTTTCCCCGATTTTTTCCCGATTTTTTCCGATTTTTTCCCGATTTTTTCCCGATTTTTCCCGATTTTTTCCGATTTTTTTCCCGATTTTTTCCGATTTTTTCCCGATTTTTTCCCGATTTTTTCCCGATTTTTTCCCGATTTTTTCCCGATTTTTTCCCGATTTTTTCCCGATTTTTTCCCGATTTTTCCCGATTTTTCCCGATTTTTTCCCGATTTTTTCCCGATTTTTTCCCGATTTTTTCCCGATTTTTTCCCGATTTTTCCCGATTTTTTCCCGATTTTTTCCGATTTTTTCCCGATTTTTTCCCGATTTTTCCCGATTTTTTCCCGATTTTTTTTTCCCGATTTTTTCCCGATTTTTTCCGATTTTTTCCCGATTTTTTCCCGATTTTTTCCCGATTTTTTCCCGATTTTTTCCGATTTTTTCCCCGATTTTTTCCCGATTTTTCCGATTTTTTCCCGATTTTTCCCCGATTTTTTCCCGATTTTTTCCGATTTTTTCCCGATTTTCCCCGATTTTTTCCCGATTTTTCCCGATTTTTCCCGATTTTTTCCGATTTTTTCCCGATTTTTTCCCGATTTTTTCCCGATTTTTTCCCCGATTTTTCCCGATTTTTTCCGATTTTTTCCCGATTTTTTCCCGATTTTTCCCGATTTTTTCCGATTTTTCCCCCGATTTTTTCACCGATTTTTTCCCGATTTTTCCCGATTTTTTCCGATTTTTTCCGATTTTTTCCCCGATTTTTTCCCGATTTTTTCCGATTTTTTCCCCGATTTTTTCCCGATTTTTTCCCGATTTTTTCCCGATTTTTTCCCGATTTTTTCCCGATTTTTTCCCGATTTTTTCCCGATTTTTTCCCGATTTTTCCCGATTTTTCCCGATTTTTTTCCCGATTATTTCCCGATTTTTTCCCGATTTTTTCCCGATTTTTCCCGATTTTTTCCCGATTTTTTCCCGATTTTTTCCCGATTTTTTCCCGATTTTTTCCCGATTTTTTCCCGATTTTTTCCCGATTTTTCCCGATTTTTTCCCGATTTTTCCCGATTTTTCCCGATTTTTTCCCGATTTTTCCCGATTTTTTCCGATTTTTTCCCGATTTTTCCCGATTTTTTCCCCGATTTTTTCCCGATTTTTTCCCGATTTTTTCCCGATTTTTTCCCGATTTTTTCCCGATTTTTTCCGATTTTTTCCGATTTTTTCCGATTTTTTCCCCGATTTTTTCCCGATTTTTTCCCCGATTTTTTCCCGATTTTTTCCCGATTTTTTCCCGATTTTTTCCCGATTTTTTCCCGATTTTTTCCCGATTTTTTCCCGATTTTTTCCTCCGATTTTTTCCGATTTTTTCTCCGATTTTTTCCCGATTTTTTCCCGATTTTTTCCCCGATCCGATTTTTCCCGATTTTTATTTCCCCGATTTTTTCCGATTTTTTCCCGATTTTTTCGATTTTTTCCCGATTTTTTCCCGATTTTTTCCGATTTTTTCCGATTTTTTCCCGATTTTTTCCCCGATTTTTTCCCGATTTTTTCCGATTTTTTCCGATTTTTTCCCGATTTTTTTTTTTCCCGATTTTTTCCCGATTTTTTCCCGATTTTTTCCCCGATTTTTTCCGATTTTTTCCCGATTTTTTCCCGATTTTTTCCCGATTTTTTCCCGATTTTTTCCCCGATTTTTTCCCGATTTTTTCCCGATTTTTTCCCGATTTTTTCCCGATTTTTTCCCGATTTTTTCCCGATTTTTTTTTTCCCCGATTTTTTCCCGATTTTTTCCCGATTTTTCCCGATTTTTTTTTTCCCGATTTTTTTTTTCCCGATTTTTTCCCGATTTTTTCCCGATTTTTCCCGATTTTTTCCCGATTTTTTCCCGATTTTTTCCCGATTTTTTCCCGATTTTTTCCGATTTTTTCCGATTTTTTCCCGATTTTTTCCCCGATTATTTCCCGATTTTTTCCCGATTTTTTCCCGATTTTTTCCCGATTTTTTCCCGATTTTTTCCCGATTTTTTCCCCGATTTTTTCCGATTTTTTCCCGATTTTTTCCCCGATTTTTTCCCGATTTTTTCCCGATTTTTTCCGATTTTTTCCCGATTTTTTCCCGATTTTTTCCCGATTTTTTCCCGATTTTTTCCCGATTTTTTCCCGATTTTTTCCCGATTTTTTCCCGATTTTTTCCGATTTTTTTTTCCCGATTTTTTCCCGATTTTTTCCCGATTTTTTCCCGATTTTTTCCCGATTTTTTCCCGATTTTTTCCCGATTTTTTCCCGATTTTTCCCGATTTTTTCCGATTTTTTCCCGATTTTTTCCCGATTTTTTCCGATTTTTTCCCCGATTTTTTCCCGATTTTTTCCCGATTTTTTCCCGATTTTTTCCCGATTTTTCCCGATTTTTCCCGATTTTTCCCGATTTTTTCCCGATTTTTTCCCGATTTTTTCCGATTTTTTCCGATTTTTTCCCGATTTTTTCCCCGATTTTTCCCGATTTTTTCCCGATTTTTTCCGATTTTTCCCCGATTTTTTCCCGATTTTTTCCCGATTTTTTCCCGATTTTTTCCCGATTTTTTCCCGATTTTTTCCCGATTTTTTCCCCGATTTTTCCCGATTTTTTCCCGATTTTTTCCCGATTTTTTCCCGATTTTTTTTTTTCCCGATTTTTTCCCGATTTTTTCCCGATTTTTTCCCGATTTTTTCCCGATTTTTTCCCGATTTTTTCCCCGATTTTTTCCGATTTTTTCCCCGATTTTTTCCCGATTTTTTCCGATTTTTTCCCGATTTTTTCCCGATTTTTTCCCGATTTTTTTCCGATTTTTTTTTTTTCCCGATTTTTTCCCGATTTTTTCCCGATTTTTTCCCGATTTTTTCCCGATTTTTTCCCGATTTTTCCCGATTTTTTCCGATTTTTTCCCGATTTTTTCCCGATTTTTTCCCGATTTTTTCCCGATTTTTTCCCGATTTTTCCCGATTTTTTCCCGATTTTTCCCGATTTTTTCCCGATTATTTCCCGATTTTTTCCGATTTTTTCCCGATTTTTTCCCGATTTTTTCCCGATTTTTCCCGATTTTTTCCCGATTTTTTCCCGATTTTTTCCCGATTTTTTCCGATTTTTTCCGATTTTTTCCGATTTTTTCCCGATTTTTTCCCGATTTTTCCCGATTTTTTCCCGATTTTTTCCCGATTTTTTCCCGATTTTTTCCCGATTTTTTCCCGATTTTTTCCCGATTTTTTCCCGATTTTTTCTCCGATTTTTTCCGATTTTTTCTCCGATTTTTTCCCGATTTTTTCCCGATTTTTTCCGATTTTTCCGATTTTTTTCCGATTTTTTCCCCGATTATTTCCCGATTTTTTCCCGATTTTTTCCCGATTTTTTCCCGATTTTTTCCGATTTTTTCCCGATTTTTTCCCGATTTTTTCCCGATTTTTTCCCGATTTTTTCCCAATTTTTTCCGATTTTTTCCGATTTTTTCCTCGATTTTTTCCCCGATTATTTCCCGATTTTTTCCCGATTTTTTCCCGATTTTTTCCCGATTTTTTCCCGATTTTTCCCGATTTTTTCCCCGATTTTTTCCGATTTTTTCCCGATTTTTTCCCGATTTTTTCCCGATTTTTTCCCGATTTTTTCCCGATTTTTCCCGATTTTTCCCGATTTTTTCCCGATTTTTTCCCGATTTTTTCCCGATTTTTTCCCGATTTTTCCCGATTTTCCCCGATTTTTTCCCGATTTTTCCCGATTTTTTCCCGATTTTCCCAATTTTTCCCGATTTTTTCCCGATTTTTCCCGATTTTTTCCCGATTTTTTCCCGATTTTTTCCCGATTTTTTCCCGATTTTTTCCCGATTTTTTCCCGATTTTTTCCCGATTTTTTCCGATTTTTTCCGATTTTTTCCGATTTTTTCCCCGATTTTTTCCCCGATTTTTCCCGATTTTTTCCCGATTTTTTCCCGATTTTTTCCCGATTTTTTCCCGATTTTTCCCGATTTTCCCCGATTTTTTCCGATTTTTTCCCCGATTTTTTCCCGATTTTTTCCCGATTTTTTCCCGATTTTTTCCGATTTTTTCCCGATTTTTCCCGATTTTTTCCCGATTTTTTCCCGATTTTTTCCCGATTTTTTCCCGATTTTTTCCGATTTTTTCCCGATTTTTTCCGATTTTTTCCCGATTTTTTCCCGATTTTTTCCCGATTTTTTCCCGATTTTTTCCCGATTTTTTCCCGATTTTTCCCGATTTTTTCCCCGATTATTTCCCGATTTTTTCCGATTTTTTCCCGATTTTTTCCGATTTTTCCCGATTTTTTCCGATTTTTTCCCGATTTTTTCCCGATTTTTTCCGATTTTTCCCGATTTTTCCCGATTTTTCCCGATTTTTTCCCGATTATTTCCCGATTTTTTCCGATTTTTTCCGATTTTTTCCCGATTTTTTCCCGATTTTTTCCCGATTTTTTCCCGATTTTTTCCCGATTTTTTCCGATTTTTTCCCGATTTTTTCCCGATTTTTTCCGATTTTTTCCCGATTTTTTCCGATTTTTTCCCGATTTTTTCCCGATTTTTCCCGATTTTTCCCGATTTTTTCCCGATTTTTTCCCGATTTTTTCCGATTTTTCCCGATTTTTTCCCGATTTTTTCCCGATTTTTTCCGATTTTTTTCCCGATTTTTTCCCCGATTTTTTCCCGATTTTTTCCCGATTTTTCCCGATTTTCCCCGATTTTTTCCGATTTTTTCCCGATTTTTTCCCGATTTTTTCCCGATTTTTCCCCGATTTTTTCCCGATTTTTCCCGATTTTTCCCGATTTTTTCCCCGATTATTTCCCGATTTTTTCCGATTATTTCCCGATTTTTTCCCGATTTTTCCCGATTTTTTCCCGATTTTTTCCCGATTTTTTCCCGATTTTTCCCGATTTTTCCCGATTATTTCCCGATTTTTCCCGATTTTTTCCCCGATTATTTCCCGATTTTTTCCGATTTTTTCCGATTTTTTCCCCGATTTTTTCCCGATTTTTCCCGATTTTTTCCCGATTTTTTCCCGATTTTTTCCCGATTTTTTCCCGATTTTTTCCCGATTTTTTCCCGATTTTTTCCCGATTTTTTCCGATTTTTTCCCGATTTTTTCCCGATTTTTCCCGATTTTTCCCGATTTTTTCCCCGATTTTTTCCCGATTTTTTCCGATTTTTCCCGATTTTTTCCCGATTTTTTCCCGATTTTTTCCGATTTTTTTCCCGATTTTTTCCCGATTTTTCCCGATTTTTTCCGATTTTTTCCCGATTTTTTCCCGATTTTTTCCCGATTTTTCCCGATTTTCCCCGATTTTTTCCGATTTTTTCCCCGATTTTTTCCCGATTTTTTCCCGATTTTTTCCCGATTTTTTCCCGATTTTTCCCCGATTTTTTCCCGATTTTTCCCGATTTTTCCCGATTTTTTCCCCGATTATTTCCCGATTTTTTCCGATTATTTCCCGATTTTTTCCCGATTTTTCCCGATTTTTTCCCGATTTTTTCCCGATTTTTTCCCGATTTTTCCCGATTTTTCCCGATTTTCCCAATTTTTCCCGATTTTTCCCGATTTTTCCCGATTTTTTCCCCGATTTTTTCCCGATTTTTCCCGATTTTTCCCGATTTTTTCATCTCCCTTATTATTGTTGTGTTAACGTGTGTATGTTGAAAGTCTTTGGTTTTGTCAGCCAATGTTGACCGTGGTCTTAAATGTTGACACATCAACTTTTCCCGATTTTTTCCCCGATTTCCCCGATTTTTTCCCGATTTTTTCCCCGATTTTTTCCCAATTTTTTCCGATTTTTTCCGATTTTTTCCTCGATTTTTTCCCCGATTATTTCCCGATTTTTTCCCGATTTTTTCCCGATTTTTTCCCGATTTTTTCCCGATTTTTCCCGATTTTCCCCGATTTTTTCCGATTTTTCCCGATTTTTTCCCCGATTTTTTCCCGATTTTTTCCCGATTTTTTCCCGATTTTTTCCCCGATTTTTTCCCGATTTTTTCCCGATTTTTTCCGATTTTTTCCCGATTTTTTCCCCGATTTTTCCCGATTTTTCCCGATTTTTTCCCCGATTTTTTCCCGATTTTTTCCGATTTTTCCCCGATTTTTTCCCGATTTTTTCCCGATTTTTTCCGATTTTTTTCCCGATTTTTTCCCGATTTTTCCCGATTTTTTCCCGATTTTTTCCCCGATTTTTTCCCGATTTTTTCCCGATTTTTCCCGATTTTCCCCGATTTTTTCCGATTTTTTCCCCGATTTTTTCCCGATTTTTTCCCGATTTTTTCCCGATTTTTTCCCGATTTTTCCCCGATTTTTTCCCGATTTTTCCCGATTTTTTCCCCGATTATTTCCCGATTTTTTCCGATTATTTCCCGATTTTTTCCCGATTTTTCCCGATTTTTTCCCGATTTTTTCCCGATTTTTCCCGATTTTTCCCGATTTTCCCAATTTTTCCCGATTTTTCCCGATTTTTCCCGATTTTTTCCCCGATTTTTTCCCGATTTTTCCCGATTTTTCCCGATTTTTTCCCGATTTTTTCCCGATTTTTTCCCGATTTTTTCCCAATTTTTTCCGATTTTTTCCGATTTTTTCCTCGATTTTTTCCCCGATTATTTCCCGATTTTTTCCCGATTTTTTCCCGATTTTTTCCCGATTTTTTCCCGATTTTTCCCGATTTTCCCCGATTTTTTCCGATTTTTTCCCCGATTTTTTCCCCGATTTTTTCCCGAATTTTTCCCGATTTTTTCCGATTTTTTCCCGATTTTTCCCGATTTTTTCCCGATTTTTTCCCCGATTTTTTCCCGATTTTTTCCCGATTTTTCCCGATTTTTTCCCGATTTTTTCCGATTTTTTCCCGATTTTTTCCCGATTTTTTCCCGATTTTTTCCCGATTTTTTCCCGATTTTTCCCGATTTTTCCCGATTTTTTCCCCGATTATTTCCCGATTTTTTCCGATTATTTCCCGATTTTTTCCCGATTTTTCCCGATTTTTTCCCGATTTTTTCCCGATTTTTTCCCGATTTTTCCCGATTTTTCCCGATTATTTCCCAATTTTTCCCGATTTTTCCCGATTTTTCCCGATTTTTTCCCTGATTTTTTCCCGATTTTTTCCCCGATTTTTTCCCGATTTTTTCCGATTTTTCCCCGATTTTTCCCCGATTTTTCCAGATTTTTTCCCCGATTTTTTCCCGATTTTTTCCCGATTTTTTCCCGATTTTTTCCCGATTTTTTTTTTTCCCGATTTTTCCCGATTTTTCCCGATTTTTTCCCGATTTTTTCCCGATTTTTTCCGATTTTTTCCGATTTTTTCCCGATTTTTTCCCCGATTTTTCCCGATTTTTTCCCGATTTTTTCCGATTTTTTCCCGATTTTTTCCCGATTTTTTCCCGATTTTTTCCCGATTTTTTCCCGATTTTTTCCGATTTTTTCCGATTTTTTCCCGATTTTTCCCGATTTTTCCCGATTTTTTCCCGATTTTTTCCCGATTTTTTCCGATTTTTCCCGATTTTTTCCCGATTTTTTCCCGATTTTTTCCGATTTTTTTCCCGATTTTTTCCCGATTTTTCCAGATTTTTTCCCGATTTTTCCCCGATTTATTTCCCGATTTTTTCCGATTTTTTCCCCGATTTTTCCCGATTTTTTCCCGATTTTTCCCCGATTATTTCCCGATTTTTTCCGATTTTTTCCTCGATTTTTTCCCGATTTTTCCCGATTTTTCCCGATTTTTTCCCGATTTTTTCCCGATTTTTTCCCGATTTTTTCCCGATTTTTTCCCGATTTTTTCCCCGATTTTTTCTCCGATTTTTCCCGATTTTTTCCCGATTTTTTCCGATTTTTCCGATTTTTTCTCCGATTATTTCCCCGATTATTTCCCGATTTTTTCCCCGATTTTTTCCCGATTTTTTCCCAATTTTTTCCGATTTTTTCCCGATTTTTTCCCCGATTTTTTCCCGATTTTTTCCCAATTTTTTCCGATTTTTTCCGATTTTTTCCTCGATTTTTTCCCCGATTATTTCCCGATTTTTTCCCGATTTTTTCCCGATTTTTTCCCGATTTTTTCCCGATTTTTTCCCGATTTTTTCCAGATTTTTCCCGATTTTCCCCGATTTTTTCCGATTTTTTCCCCGATTTTTTCCCGATTTTTTCCCGATTTTTTCCGATTTTTTCCCGATTTTTTCCCGATTTTTCCCGATTTTTTCCCGATTTTTTCCCCGATTTTTTCCCGATTTTTTCCCGATTTTTCCCGATTTTCCCCGATTTTTTCCGATTTTTTCCCGATTTTTTCCCGATTTTTTCCCGATTTTTTCCCGATTTTTCCCCGATTTTTCCCGATTTTTCCCGATTTTTTCCCCGATTATTTCCCGATTTTTTCCGATTATTTCCCAATTTTTCCCGATTTTTCCCGATTTTTCCCGATTTTTTCCCCGATTTTTTCCCGATTTTTTCCCCGATTTTTTCCCGATTTTTTCCGATTTTTCCCCGATTTTTTCCCGATTTTTCCCCGATTTATTTCCCGATTTTTTCCGATTTTTTCCCCGATTTTTCCCGATTTTTTCCCGATTTTTCCCCGATTATTTCCCGATTTTTTCCGATTTTTTCCCCGATTTTTCCCGATTTTTTCCCGATTTTTCCCCGATTATTTCCCGATTTTTTCCGATTTTTTCCTCGATTTTTTCCCGATTTTTCCCGATTTTTTCCGATTATTTCCCCGATTATTTCCCGATTTTTTCCCCGATTTTTTCCCGATTTTTTCCCAATTTTTTCCGATTTTTTCCCCGATTTTTTCCCCGATTTTTTCCCCGATTTTTCCCGATTTTCCCCGATTTTTTCCGATTTTTTCCCCGATTTTTGCCCCGATTTTTTCCCGATTTTTTCCCGATTTTTTCCCGATTTTTTCCCGATTTTTTCCCGATTTTTCCCGATTTTCCCCGATTTTTTCCGATTTTTTCCCCGATTTTTTCCCGATTTTTTCCCGATTTTTTCCGATTTTTTCCCGATTTTTTCCCGATTTTTTCCCGATTTTTTCCCGATTTTTTCCCGATTTTTTCCCGATTTTTTCCCGATTTTTTCCCGATTTTTTCCCGATTTTTTCCCGATTTTTTCCCGATTTTTTCCCGATTTTTCCCGATTTTTCCCGATTTTTCCCGATTTTTTCCCCGATTATTTCCCGATTTTTTCCGATTATTTCCCAATTTTTCCCGATTTTTCCCGATTTTTCCCGATTTTTTCCCCGATTTTTTCCCGATTTTTTCCCGATTTTTTCCCGATTTTTTCCGATTTTTCCCCGATTTTTTCCCGATTTTTCCCGATTTTTTCCCGATTTTTCCCGATTTATTTCCCGATTTTTTCCGATTTTTTCCCCGATTTTTCCCGATTTTTTCCCGATTTTTCCCCGATTATTTCCCGATTTTTTCCGATTTTTTCCCGATTTTTCCCGATTTTTTCCCGATTTTTCCCCGATTATTTCCCGATTTTTTCCGATTTTTTCCTCGATTTTTTCCCGATTTTTCCCGATTTTTTCCGATTATTTCCCCGATTATTTCCCGATTTTTTCCCGATTTTTTCCCGATTTTTTCCCAATTTTTTCCGATTTTTTCCCCGATTTTTTCCCGATTTTTTCCCGATTTTTCCCGATTTTCCCCGATTTTTTCCGATTTTTTCCCGATTTTTTCCCGATTTTTCCCGATTTTTTCCCGATTTTTTCCCGATTTTTTCCCGATTTTTCCCGATTTTCCCCGATTTTTTCCGATTTTTTCCCCGATTTTTTCCCGATTTTTTCCGATTTTTTCCCGATTTTTTCCCGATTTTTCCCGATTTTTTCCCGATTTTTCCCGATTTTTCCCGATTTTTTCCCCGATTATTTCCCGATTTTTTCCGATTATTTCCCGATTTTTTCCCGATTTTTCCCGATTTTTTCCCGATTTTTTCCCGATTTTTTCCCGATTTTTCCCCGATTATTTCCCGATTTTTTCCGATTTTTTCCTCGATTTTTTCCCGATTTTTCCCGATTTTTTCCGATTTTTTCCGATTTTTTCCGATTTTTTCCCGATTTTTTCCCGATTTTTCCCGATTTTTTCCCGATTTTTTCCCGATTTTTTCCCGATTTTTTCCCGATTTTTTCCCGATTTTTTCCCGATTTTTTCCCGATTTTTTCTCCGATTTTTTCCGATTTTTTCTCCGATTTTTTCCCGATTTTTTCCCCGATTTTTTCCGATTTTTCCGATTTTTTCTCCGATTATTTCCCCGATTATTTCCCGATTTTTTCCCCGATTTTTTCCCGATTTTTTCCCAATTTTTTCCGATTTTTTCCCCGATTTTTTCCCCGATTTTTTCCCGATTTTTTCCGATTTTTTCCCAATTTTTTCCGATTTTTTCCGATTTTTTCCTCGATTTTTTCCCCGATTATTTCCCGATTTTTTCCGATTTTTTCCCGATTTTTTCCCGATTTTTTCCCGATTTTTTCCCGATTTTTTCCCGATTTTTCCCGATTTTTTCCCGATTTTTCCCGATTTTCCCAATTTTTCCCGATTTTTCCCGATTTTTCCCGATTTTTTCCCGATTTTTCCCGATTTTTCCCGATTTTTCCCGATTTTTTCCCCGATTTTTTCCCGATTTTTTCCCGATTTTTTCCCGATTTTTTCCGATTTTTTCCCCGATTTTTTCCCGATTTTTTCCCGATTTTTTCCCGATTTCTTCCGATTTTTTCCCGATTTTTCCCGATTTTTTCCCGATTTTTCCCCGATTATTTCCCGATTTTTTCCCAATTTTTTCCGATTTTTTCCGATTTTTTCCTCGATTTTTTCCCCGATTTTTTCCCGATTTTTTCCCGATTTTTTCCCGATTTTTTCCCGATTTTTTCCCGATTTTTTCCGATTTTTTCCCAATTTTTTCCGATTTTTTACGATTTTTTCCTCGATTTTTTCCCCGATTTTTTCGCGATGTTTTCCCGATTTTTTCCCGATTTTTTCCCGATTTTTTCCCGATTTTTTCCGATTTTTCCGATTTTTTCCCGATTTTTTCCCGATTTTTTCCCAATTTTTCCCGATTTTTCCCGATTTTTTCCCGATTTTTTCCCGATTTTTCCCGATTTTTCCGATTTTTCCCGATTTTTTCCCGATTTTTTCCCGATTTTTTCCCGATTTTTTCCCGATTTTTTCCGATTTTTCCCGATTTTTTCCCGATTTTTTCCCGATTTTTTCCCCGATTTCTTCCGATTTTTTCCCGATTTTTCCCGATTTTTTCCCGATTTTTCCCCGATTATTTCCCGATTTTTTCCGATTTTTTCCTCGATTTTTTCCCGATTTTTCCCGATTTTTTCCGATTTTTTCCGATTTTTTCCGATTTTTTCCCCGATTTTTTCCAGATTTTTCCCGATTTTCCCCGATTTTTTCCGATTTTTTCCCCGATTTTTTCCCCGATTTTTTCCCGATTTTTTCCCGATTTTTTCCCGATTTTTTCCCGATTTTTTCCCGATTTTTTCCGATTTTTTCCCCGATTTTTTCCCGATTTTTTCCCGATTTTTCCCGATTTTCCCCGATTTTTTCCGATTTTTTCCCGATTTTTTCCCGATTTTTTCCGATTTTTTCCCGATTTTTCCCGATTTTTCCCGATTTTTCCCGATTTTTTCCCCGATTATTTCCCGATTTTTTCCGATTATTTCCCAATTTTTCCCGATTTTTCCCGATTTTTCCCGATTTTTTCCCCGATTTTTTCCCGATTTTTTCCCCGATTTTTTCCCGATTTTTTCCCGATTTTTCCCGATTTTTTCCCGATTTTTCCCCGATTTATTTCCCGATTTTTTCCGATTTTTTCCCGATTTTTCCCGATTTTTTCCCGATTTTTCCCCGATTATTTCCCGATTTTTTCCGATTTTTTCCCCGATTTTTCCCGATTTTTTCCCGATTTTTCCCCGATTATTTCCCGATTTTTTCCGATTTTTTCCTCGATTTTTTCCCGATTTTTCCCGATTTTTTCCGATTATTTCCCCGATTATTTCCCGATTTTTTCCCCGATTTTTTCCCGATTTTTTCCCAATTTTTTCCGATTTTTTCCCCGATTTTTTCCCCGATTTTTCCCGATTTTTTCCCGATTTTTTCCCGATTTTTTCCCGATTTTTTCCCCGATTTTTTCCGATTTTTTCCGATTTTTTCCCGATTTTTTCCCGATTTTTTCCCGATTTTTCCCGATTTTCCCCGATTTTTTCCGATTTTTTCCCGATTTTTTCCCGATTTTTTCCCGATTTTTTCCCGATTTTTTCCCGATTTTTTCCCGATTTTTTCCCGATTTTTTCCCGATTTTTCCCGATTTTTTCCCGATTTTTTCCGATTTTTTCCCGATTATTTCCCGATTTTTTCCGATTTTTTCCCAATT